>NC_056733.1:448658957-448836457 GCF_019279795.1 Protopterus annectens | reverse complement strand
AATGTTTTAAGCTAACACCTGAAATGTATAGGAAAAAGTTTTGTGAGCATAGACACAAGGCAGATGAAAATGCATGTGAATATGTTGTAGAACTGAGCACTTATTTTCATAGCTGGGTGAGTGGATGCCAGGTTACCACTTTTGAAGGGCTGGTAGACCTTTTGGTAAGGGATCAAGCCCTTAGCACTTTGCCTGGGGGCATGAGGATCTGGTTAGCTGATAAACAGTGTCCTACTTCAGAGGAGTTGGGGAAGAAGGGAGACCTATACCTAGCAAGCATGGCAGCCCTGCACAGGAAAGGGACCCACAGTACTACTCATGGGACTAAAGGAACCCATGGTGGGCAGCACAAACTGTGCCAACAGAATCCGCCAGTAGCAGGGGAAGCCACTAGTCCAGGTACACATCCAGGAGCTAGGGTTAAATGTTTTGAATGCAACCAGTGGGGCCATGTAGCATACAGGTGTCCACAGAGGCAAGGTGGAGAACCAAAGGTGAGGGAGCCAGTAAGTGGGAAAGACAAAATGCCAACAGTGGGTTGTCTTGAGACAACTGGGGTATGGAACTACCATCCTGCAGATGTCCTGAGAGGGAAGGATTTGGATGATGCAGTACTATGTACTTATGCAGTTACATGCAGTGAGGCTAAGAGACAAGCATGTGGGTCTGGTAGCCTGGGGGAGACCCAGACAGACTGCATACTTGCAGCCAGGAATGCTGAAGTAGTTACTTCAGGGAGTGAGCTAGGATGCTCCCTTGGACAGGGTAACTGCAAAGGTAGAGGTGAGTAGTAGTACCCAGGCTGACAGTGAGGCACTGCTGTCAGAGGATGCCAGACTTTCTGTGGAAGGGGAGCTGGGAAGGGTTACAAGGAGAGACTTGAAACAGGCTCAGCTCTCAGACCTTACATTGCAAGGCCTGAGGCAGGTAGCTAGGGAGGCACCTGATTCTCAAGGGAAGGGGAATCTGTTTACTGGAACAAAAGGTTACTATACAGAGACTGGACCCCTGAGGGAGGGCTAGAAGGTGACAGAGTACAGCAGTTGGTAGTGCCTAGAGCTTACCGCCTGATACTTCTAGCCATAGCCCATGATATTCCCTTTGCAGGTCATATGGGCATAAAACATACAAAGAGGCGTATTATGCAAAACTTCTATTAGCCTGGACTTTCCAGAGATGTAACAAGGTACTGCAGGACCTGTGAGCAGTACCAACAGGTAGGCAAGGCAGGAGACAAGGTGAGAGCTCCTTTGATGCCTTTGCCTGTGATTGAGGAGCCATTTCAGAGGGTAGCTATGGATATTGTGGTTCCTCTGAGTACCCCATGTTCCACAGGGAAAAGGTATATCCTAGTGATTGTAGATTATGTTACATGATACCCTGAGGCAGTGGCTTTGTCCTTCATTGAGGCGGAGAAGGTGGCAAATGCTTTGCTAGAGATTTTCATCAGGGTAGGTTTTCCAAAGGAAATACTGTTTGACAGAGGTGCCAATTTTATGTCAGACCTGCTGGCTTGTCTGTGGAAGTCCTGTGGGGTGAAGCACATGAAGACCAACCCCTACCATCCCCAGACTAATGGTCTTGTTGAGAGGGTAAACTCTACAATCAAGTCCATGCTACGGGCATTTGCAGATCATTTTAAGAGGGAGTGGGAAAATATTTGCCCCATCTGTTGTTTGCTTACAGAGAGGTTCCCCAGGAATCCACAGGATTTTCACCCTTTGAGTTGCTGTATGGGCATAGGGTGAGGGGACCTCTAGATTTAATTCAAGATGAGTGGGAAGGTGAGTGTGAGTCTCACAAGGAGTCTGTTGCAGCATACATACTAACCCTCAGGACAAGGCTCAGGGAACTCATGGGCTTGGCCCAGGAGAACCTGGCAGAAGCCCAACAACAGAAAAAGGTGTGGTATGACAGGAATGCTCAAGCTAGAGAGTATGCTATAGGGCAGCAGGTGATGGTTCTCATTCCTGTCAGACACAACAAGTTGCAAGCAGCTTGGGATGGACCCTACAAGGTGGTAAGAAAGGTAAGATATGTTAACTACATGGTGGAAGTGCTAGGCAGATGGCAGTGGTACAGATTGTACCATGTTAACATGATGAAACTTACCATAATAGGGAGGATAGGGAGGCCCTTGTGCTGAGCATTTGCAGTCGATTGCAGGAGGAGTCTGAGAGAGATCTTGTGACTGATCTCCTCAGTGAGGCTCGGCTGACACCTCGGTGGAAGGGGTAGCAATGTCCCAGCAGCTATCTCCTACCCAGGTTCGAGAAATCCGAGCAGTGTTGCAGGAGTTTGGGGGCATGTTCACCGGGAAACCAAGGAGCACCCACCTGGTGCAGCACCAGGTGGATACAGGACCCCAGAGGCCTATTAGGCAGGCCCCTTATAGGGTGTCTGAAAGAGTCAAACAGACTCTGAGGAAGTAGGTACAGGAGAAGTTGGAACTAGGGGTGATTCAAGATTACAACAGTCATTGGGCTTCACCATTGGTGTTGGTGCAAAAGAAGGATGGCAGCAACATGTTCTGTGTGGATTACAGGAAATTAAATAGTCACACAGAGTCGGATGCTTACCCCATGCCTAGGACAGATGAGGCACTAGAGCAGCTGGATGGGGCTAAGTATCTTACAACCATTGATCTTACCAAGGGTTACTGGCAGGTGCCCTTGACTCCCAATGCTAGAGAGAAGTCAGCCTTTGTGACTCCTTTTGGCTTATATGAGTTCGCAAAGATGCCCTTTGGGATGAAGAATGTCCCAGCGACTTTCCAGAGGCTGGTAGATCATATCTTAACAGGAGCAGGAGGGTTTGCCCTTGCCTACATGGATGATATTGCTATCTACAGCCATTCCTGGTAATAGCACCTTCAGCATGTCAGGGAGGTGCTGGGCAGACTACAGAGGGCAGGGTTGACCATGAAGCCTAGCAAATGTCAGGTGGGTATGGCAGAGGTCTGCTACCTAGGGCATAGAGTGGGAAGAGGTAAGATAAGGCCAGAACCTGCCAAAGTGGAAGCCATTCAGGCATGGCCTGCACCTGTTACCAAAAAGCAGGTGAGGGCATTCTTAGTGATAGCACGGTACTACAGAGAGTTCATTCCCAATTATAGTACCATAGCTGCTCCCCTTACAGACCTAACAAGGAAAAACAGGCCAGATAAGGTAGTGTGGACCCCAGCATGTCAGCAAGCATTTCAGAAGCTTAAGGAAGCTTTGGGAGGACCCCCTGTGTTATCCAGTCCAGACTACAGCAAAGAATCTGTTGTGCAGGTGGATGCTTCAAACTATGGGGTGGGGGCTGTATTTAGCCAGATTTCTTCAGAGGAAGAAGAGCACCCAGTGGTTTATCTCAGTCATAGGCTCCAATCCAGGGAGGAATGCTATGCAGTGGTAGAAAAGGAATGTCTTGCCATAGTGTGGACACTACAAAAACTTCAACCTTATCTGCATGGAAGAAAAGTCACTGTGATGATAGATCACAATCCGCTAACATGGTTAAACAGAGCCAGTCAGCAAAATGCCAAGTTGCTAAGATAGAACCTGGGGTTGCAAGCATATGATATGTCAGTGCAGCACCGCAGTGGGAGTAGCAATGCCAATGCAGATGGGCTCTCAAGACAGTGAATGGGGTGAGGTACACCCAGATAGACCTGACACTCTCAAGTGATGTTTCTCAAGGGGCACTTGAATAACTTGCTTGAGTTCCCCGGGGGGGAGATATGTGAAGACTGGACAAAGATAGGCGAAAGCTGCCAGCCTAGTCAAATAGAATTTAATACATAATTTTATCATTTGTATAAATAAATGTAAAATACAGGCGTGTGTTTTTTAATGAAAGAAAAACACTGTAAAATGTGAACTTCAAGATTGTTACAACATTGCCCCCTTGCTGTAAAGAAAAACTAAGTCAAGCCTTTCAAATGTGTCTTTTGAAATTGAAATGATTTTATGACATTCTTTGATCTTTAAAGTTGGTTCTGGTCAGGCTGGCTGAAGACATTCTGTCTATTGTGTTAACTAAGGACTAATTGCTAGAGCGTATATGTGAAATGCCTTTTAGTGTTGTATTCTCCTGTGCAGGTGTTAGCTTGCTAAATAATGCAGTTACTATTGGCCTGAGAACTCAGACGAGGTGTTAAGATGATGCAATATGAATACTGGGAAAACCTAAGTGTCAACATGATGTAATCTGGGGAGGACCCAGAGACATGTTTGTTAGTGATGTTTTATAAACTATGTCTCAGAGAGAGAGACTAAAGGCATTTTGATCTAGACATCTAACTTATCAGCACTCTGCCTTATGCTCACATGTAATGTTTCTAGCACTGTGATTTCTTGTAGGAATAGTTAAAGCTAGTAAAGATTAATTAGGTATTTTTCTTTGAAATCAGACCTGTCCTACTGTATTATTTTAAGTTTCTGTGTGATCTCTGAACTCTTAGATATATCTGTGGTATAGTAGTTTTGCCTTGTGTATTAATGATTTATTATTAAATATTTTTAAAACCTTCTACCTGTGGCTGGTTTGTGTAGAGATAAATTATGCTTTCGAGTACATTATATATTTATAGAGTTTACTGTCTAAGCCCTTCCAATAAGCCTTAGACTGAATAGTCACATTACCATTGTTTATTAATATTGCACAGTAATAATTGGACACCCTTTTAAGGACCTTTTAGTAGCTGATATTATTAACTGGGTGGTGGCAGTAATTACTACCATATAGTCTGGGTAAAGGAGCACAGCTGGAGAATCTGTGTCAGCCTTTCCCAGGAGTGTCTGTAAAGTGTATAAATACTTATCTCAAAGTGTGTGTGTGTTGTGTCAGCTACTTGGCAGGGACATGAATCATTGGTTGGAAAGAGATGGTACTGGAGGTTTTAGCTTGCCCAGTTAAGCTTAGACCTGGACTCTATAGCTCTGCCTGTGGGGAGTCTTATTGGGGACCTGGTGAGCAAGGGAGCAATGAGCCCCAGACTGACCGTGATCTCTGTGTGCACTTAAGGGAAATTGTACTTTACTATGTGTATTAGTTATCCTTTTCTCTTCTAGGAGATGACCTCCCTGGTATTAGTGGTGAGGATTGAGGCTCCTTGATTGCTGGGCCAGGGCACGGTCATCACATCTTGTAAAACAAACAATGCTTTATTTAAACCTATAAGTCACACTACTAGAAGTGAAAATCCAAAGCATAATCGAGACTATCAAACCAGCAGTGTTGGTACTAAATGACTGTGAAAGACCTCACTGTCTCTTCTCTTTATTAACCTTTTTTTAGAGCACATTTCACATGTTATTATTCAGCAGTTGATGACCTTACCACAAGTGGGAACGCAATATGGTGTGTAAAAGAGTGGAAATCAATACAAGTAACAAGAAAAACCACTCTTTCAACCAATAACCTACGACCAATGGTAAAGACACGTTTATTCAATCCACATGAAAATCACCACCAAACAAAGTGTAAATCCACAAAAAACAAACGAGGTCAAGCGCTTTCGTCAATAGACTTCATCAGAACAGTTGTTTGGTGGTGATTTTCATGTGGATTGAATAAACGTGTCTTTACCTTACCACAAGTGGCACACAACATATGCTTTCATTATTTGCAGGTGACCTTATAGTTTATTTAATACATTCCAATGATAATCTCATACAGCATCTGAACTTGCAGATCCTGGCTCATGTTCATGATTCAAAATAAATGCAGGTAGGACAGTGCAAATTAACAAAAAACTATTTTTCCTGAGAACAGTTAGCAAGTAAGCAAAACACATTCTTTTAAGTGAGATAAATTAGCTTTAAATGTTTAGATCTTCGTATTTTCTTCAGCATTCAAAAAAGTGTCATTGATAATTATGAAGTAATTACTCAGCAAAGAAAG
The DNA here is from genome assembly GCF_019279795.1 of Protopterus annectens. Lineage (NCBI taxonomy): Eukaryota > Metazoa > Chordata > Ceratodontiformes > Protopteridae > Protopterus > Protopterus annectens. The sequence goes on along the minus strand of NC_056733.1, from coordinate 448,830,568 downwards.
AAACAAGTGAAAAAAGAACATTCTCACTTTAAGCATGTCATTGAAAGTACACACTGTTCAAACTATCTAACCACTGTACATTCAACATTCATCACAAATTATTCCTTAATCAACATCCATATGTCACTTTAAAGAAATAATTGCTACACAGAGTATGAAATTTCCTAGGTTATCCATAAACAGCTTTCAAAGATGAAGAAGAATTTTAACTCTCTTTTTCTCTATCAAATTTGTGAACATACTTCTAATCAACACTATTTCAAAGTGTTCTGCGCTGGATAAATCATAGCTACGTAATAAATTAAAATATATTGAACCTAATGCTCAGCCTGACCTCTAAAACCATGAAATGTTGACAATGCCAGTATATTTAAGATTATGCATATACATATCAGTCCTTTTCTAGAGAACATTAATGTAACATTTGAAATAATGCATAAGAACAATGGAAGGACTTATTTTCCCACATTGTAATTATATATTTGTTTATACATTATTCATGAAAAGGTGGATGCAAACTTTGGTAGGAATTCAGAAAGCAGTTCCAGTAGCCAACCATACACCCATCTGGTATTTGTGAATTGATAACTTTTTAAATGTTATACTTTTTGACTTGTTGTGCCATTTTATTTGATATTTCTGATGTTACAGGTCAAGTAAATAAAGTGATTGACTGCTATTAAGTCATATTTATAAACCGAGGAAAAAATGTAGACATTTATTATTTATGTAAAATATGTCAACAAAATAATGTCTCATCTCATTGCAGCAGTAAAGCCTGTATTTGGAGATGATTTGTTTGATAGTGTATACATTTCTTTATTGCTATCGGTTGATCTTTGTTAAATAAATTGCATACCATTATTTAGTTGAAATGTTTATCTTGCTTTGAACTATAGAGCACCCAGCTAAAAACCTTACATCTGTCAAGCTTTTGTTTTTATTATGCACCCCTTTGCAGCATTTACTAATGTGTTTAAGCACTCAAATGTTAAAATATTAAATTAGATTTCTGGCGGTCTGCCTATTAACATGTAAGCTCAGAAATGTAACAGTCATCCCCATCTCATGATGAACTGCAGTGCTCTATAATGTTAGAGAAGGAGGGTTAGAGAAATAAGCTTTTATAAATATATCTGTCTGTAAGTGGCCAGGAAGAGAATGTCTGTAACAGAGAAAGTAAAAGAGCAAAAGAAAGATAGAAAACCATCCGACATTATTTGTGATACATTTGTAAGCTAATTTGGATTCATTAATGCTTCTCTGTAAAACTTTAATGCATCAGAATGTTGGCAACTCCTTCAAGAATGTCATGGTGTACAGACAAAGAAAGTAAATTCTGAAGTTTTATCCTCCTTGAAAATATTCTGGATGCTACCGTGGAAACATTACATAGCAATGCTTAGAGCTGCAAATGAGAAACTACATGCCAGAGCCATGTGGTCAATATTATTTATGCCTCTCTTCTAAAAGAAAGGTTGGCAAATTTGTAAAAATCATACTTGGATGAAAAAAACTAAACAGTGCACTGGAATACCTGAAAATATTAAACATTTAAGATAGTGTGATACAGAGCCACCTTTTTCTGAAAGGGTAGGTATAAGATGCAAGCTAAGTGCGGAAATAAAAGGCAGTAGTTTCTAAATCTACACTGAATGCAAGACAGAAACAGTATTGAAAGGGTTTGCTATTATGTCTATCAGGGGCAAACACTTCATGTTCTTCAATACCTCTGAAAGTTTTCTGACACAATGTAATTAGTGAAGTACAAACACAGTCAGCGCATCATGTGATTTCAGCCTTTTGTAGACAAATGAAAGACTCTTCTTTGCATATAATACATTTTTACAGGACCAGTGCCTACAGTGTTAGAATACATTTCAATGCTTTCAGTCAATACAGGCACAGTTTGACCATCGTGTCTTATTAAAATCTCTAGTTTCCTACATCCATATCTTGAGATGTACTTCCCTTATACATGGGAATCAAGTCTTGTTAGTCTAAACCTTATGCCATATTAAGAAAATCACCCAATATAATTAGAAGAGAACAACAGTGACTTCATTGGAGTAACCTGAAAGATGCAAAGAAAATAATTGCAGAAAGGTGGTAATAGAATTCACCACCATCTTTCATAGAATTTTTGATGTCATTAAGATCAGTAAATGAAAGATAAGTATTTACAGTAAAAACTTGATCGAAACCTCTGAAATAGTTAATTTTAAATACTAGCATATGATTAGTGAGTTAATAGAGAAGTTTATGAATGGAGAAGTACAACTTACATTCCATCACAATACAGACTTTTTTTTATTAAATGCACATAGTGTATATAGTTAATAGTTTAAATAGATAAATTGTACGCAGATTATAAATTAAAAAAATGGTTGAACTGTGTCAATGTTGATGTACATTTGGAAAGGTTTTCTTTATCTGAATATTAATTGATACTGTGATGCTATTTCTGTACAGATAACATGTGACTTCAATCTTTAAATAGGATAAAAAAATAAAAGAATGAAGGAAATAACCATAATATATGCTGTTTCAAAATAATGGCATCTGTAAACATATTACTTGGGAATTCATAAAGATTAACTTTAAAGCAATGAATTGGCAATGATGCAGGTTTCTGCTTCATTAAAGTAAATACATTTTGTCTTAAATGGAAATTAAATGCAATGCTGCCTAGAACGGAATTTTTATGCTAAGATATTTTACAATACATAATTTTTGATTGTTAGACTAGACATTTATACTTCCTATGTAAACAGTGCACAAAATGCATGCATTAACCATTCAGTCTAGAAAAAAGTATATATACAAGCTGGTAGTTATCATCCTGGTCTATTTGTTTGTTGCCAATAAGTGTGTATGTTCCTGTGAATGTGTACTGCAAATATGCTTGTAAAATCTATGTAGTATATTTACTACACAACTTGTACAAGACAGATTTACAGTTTTATTATACCAGCAGTAATTTATTTGCATGTTTGCATTAAGCTGTAACTCTAATCCATTTATAACTGCATTAGCTAGATAAAATGTACATGTTTGCATTAAACTGTAAGTACTTCTAAAATTGTATAACATTGTCTGGGCTCAACCTTATATGAGGGATGGTACTGTGATTTTAGCCATTGATGCTGTACAGCATTATTTGAATGAATGATGCACGTTATCTTTCAGTGGTTGTATCATATGCCTTTTTCCAAAATGAAATTATATTTTCACAGATCAAACACGTTTATAACCCTAGAACCTCAAGTGATACCAATGAATTGTAAAGTGTTAACTGTTCAGTGCAAATTCATCTTTACAGTGATGACGTTCATGAGATTCTTATTTTTAAAACTGGATTTTATAATGCTCCACAAACTCAGTAAGTTCAAATATAATATTTTGTAAACAATTCCTTAGTTAACAATCAAACTACAGTTAAATTGCATGCAGATTTTTCTTTTCAGCTAGTTCGGAACTTTCATGTGAGACTAAATAACTTTGTGCTGTTTGGCTGTTGAGATCCATAGAAATATGAAATAATGAGAGTAAGAATAAATAGCGTATGAATAACAACAGTTCTTTACATGCACTAGGCAGAGTACAGTTATCAATATAGTTGTGTTCCTGTCATGGAATCTTTGACAGGAAATCTTTCATTAGCTTGTCTATAAAATGTTTTTGGAATTACTGAGGTACAAGTGAATAGGGACTATTACATGGCTAGAGTTGTCACTATGTAGTCTCTACAGAGATGCCTAAAGGTATTACTAGAATTCAGTCAAGCTGATCTTTGGATCTTAAAAGTAACAAGGCAACTTAGCAAAACTAGAGGCTTTGCTAAGTTTAGGTGAAGTCAATGCTTGTAAAGCAGTGGACTCAATAGTTGCATGTTATGTGATACTAAAATCAGAACCGTTTGATTAAAACCTGTGTATTTCCTCCTTTGGCTATAAAAAACTGAGGCCTGAAAATATTTTTTTTAGGGAGCTAATCATTTTTAGTTCAATGCCTCTTTAAGAGGGACATTTTTGCCTTAAATAACAAGGATACAATGTGCTGGTTTGTTACACATTTTTATTAATTTGTGATAATAACACTAGAGATTATTTCTCAAGCTACAGACAAGCCTTCTAAAGGATATTTGAGGGAAGGAATGGGGATATTCATTATGGCCAGCCCCAATTGCCAGAGCCATTTTAATATTAGCTCCATGATGCAGGAAAGATAAAGTCCTGATGGGCCCAGATGATCTAGAATCAGCTAGTCACCTGCATGCAGGGGAAATGAATGAGGGATGATGGGAAAGACAAGCTGACTGTGACCCACCTGGGTGGTGGAGGAAAGTAATCTGGCCCACTGCATCTACTGACTAAAAAGTTAAATGGCATGCAGCGTGGGCCAGGAATATGTGCTTGGCTCTGCCAAACTGCACTGCCATAGTGACAATCATAAAATATGTGAGGGAATGTGCATATTCATGGAGAAGGCATTGCACGTCACTGGATATGCAAACATGCACGTCATCTGATGGGCAGGTTTAGGACCAGAAAATAGGAAAAACATGATGACCATGCCATGACTAGATTTATCCCGTTTGATATGAATTTACTGTCAGCAGACAGGGAGGACAGAATATGGATAAAAAGAAAAAAAAATGATCAAATTTAATATATGTACATTTCCCTTCCAACCACATATCACATCTTGAGATTATTGGGACTGTTATCTTACAGTAGGTCTAAGTAAGATGGCTATAGCCTACTGGAACAATTTTGAGTATATCTGTGGGCAGGTTGTTATAATTTCAGTGAATTATAACTCATTGAAACCAACCTGTGCAAGTGTGATTTCTTCAAGAAGACCTGATCCTTTTGCCAGTACATGCAGCAGCCTCAGAGCTGATAATTATATTCCAGTGGTGCATACATTTCCCCTTACATGAGTGAAGGATGCGTATGACCCTCATTGCAAATACTGCAGAGTATGCATTAGTTTTCTCTAAATGGTAATGCTTACTCTTGTTGCAAAAAATGTTTCAGTCAGACAATGTATATCTGGCAGTGGAGCCCTATTTTTTCCAGGACTCCACAAGGTTTATTTCCTTTTTAACATAGTCTGCCTAGAGTCATCACTATATATATATATATATATATATATATATATATATATATATATATATATATATATATATACAGGGTTCCTATTAAACTATCGACAGCTTAGGTTGTTGAATGCTTAAACATCGATACCTAAGCGTCGAAAGCTTACAACAGTGAATGGCCACATCATCAAATTCTTTCCTCGGGAAAGAATTTGCATGGTTGTTATTGGGAATTTGCCCTTTCCCCAATGTAGAGATATCTTGGAGTTGGTATATTTAGTTAGGGGGTGTGGGGGGCGAAGCCCCCTACTATGCTTGGGTGTGTTTGTTTATTTTGTTTACGGACACTCACCTGAATTCTTTCCTGAGGAAAGAATTCGATGATGTGGCCATTTACTACTGTCAGCTTTCGACACTTAGGTGTCGATGTTTTAGGATTCGACAACCTAAGCTGTCGATGTTATGATATAGACATATATATATATATATATATATATATATATATATATATATATATATATATATATATGTTATATATATATATATATATATATATATATGTATACATATGTGTGTGTGTGTGTGTGTGTGCATATAAATATACATATATACATATATGTATATAAACATATACATATGTGTATGTGTGTGTGTGTGTGTGTGTGTGTGTGTGTGTTGTTCTCTCTCTTTCTCTCTCCCTATATATATATATATATATATATATATATATATATATATAAACATACACACACACACACTCACTCACTCACACACACACACACACACACACACACACACACACACACACACACACACACACACACACAAGTCCCTGTTAGAATGCTGAATGTCTGTAACATCAATATTCATAATAGTGAACCCAGAAGATTGAAAAGGCACAACATCAAAATGCCACAACACCAAAACTAAAAACATTAACTATAAATGATTTGCAACGGGCAAGTCCTCTGCACCCCCCCATGTGGGAAGCAGTGTCCCACACTCCTCTTCCTACTTATATACCAACTGCAAGATTGCATTCCAGCTGTGAATGGTCAAAAACCCAAACCCAGCTGTACAGTGATCTTGCACAATCACTCACCTGCACAGTTTGACCTTTTCAGTTTTGCGTGTTATGGCACTACAATGTTGTGCCTTTTTAATCTTCTGGGTTTGCTATTATGAACATCGATGTTATGAACATTCAACATTCTAACACGGACATATATATATATATATATATATATATATATATATATATATATATATATATTATACAAACACACATATAAACTATACAAATACACATATAACTATACACACACACACACACACACACACACACACACACACACACACACACACACACACACACACACACACACACACACACACACACACACACACACACACACACACACACACACACACACACACACCCACATGGTGTCCTGCATTTGGTCTAAAAACATGTTGGTCAACATCTGTTTAATCAAAACCAGAGGGTCATCATATGCAGATGGCATGTGTGAGATCGACAAACTCAGGGTAGGGAATATTCTCCTTCCCCAGGGATTGTGCAGTTTCAGACTTAGAATATATAATTAGCAGGGGGTTATGGATGAATGCTATTTCTTTGTTTTTGTTTTAGGAATATGGTATATGCCGAGATTCTTTCTCAGTGTACATGTAGTAGCATGCCAATGTCTGGTTTGTTGACTTTTGCTGCCAATGTTTCCTTGTTCGATATATGAGTTACTCATTTAAAGTGATATAGTACTATATTTTGTTATTAAACAAGTCAAATCATAAACTGGTGAACAGTAGCTGCTGTCCAGTCATTTTAATTTAACAGTGTCTGCCATCAGCTGATGTTTCCAACTCATTTTTATGCTTTGGAGTGGACGGCACTTTATCAAGAATTAGTAGATTCCTAATAAACAATTAAGTCATCTCTGTTTTGCCTTGAGCTCGGAAATGATACCAGTGATACTTTTACCAGGGAATAATCAGCATTTGGGAACTTCAGCTGATTCAACTACATAACATAGTCAAAGGTTATAACCACATTAGCTGGAAAGTTGTAGGGAAGCCAGCCTATTTAATTGGCAAAGTAAGATTCCCAAGACAGGATTTCAACGCAGACTCTGTCATGTTGAGCAGCCTTAAAAAAGGCATTGCAATTAGAGTTACTGCTACAGAGAGTGTGTCATTAGTTGGCACACCAAAATACACATCTACACTGGTCACGTGCTGTAAGAATGTCACACTGGTAGCTGTCCATATTGATTCAGATGGCACTCTCAAGGAGGCCATATCTCATTCCTGCTTGACACTGAAATTATATTCACCTCTTTTCTGCTGTTTTTTTTTATGTTTTTGTTGGTTATTAGTGGGATTGAAATACATGCAATTTGGTTTACTGAAACTGTGTACCTAAATACTTGGCTGGGTGGGAGATAGAATGCCATCTCACAGCATGAGTTCCCAGTGACTGTATAGCCAGGAGAGATCTTTATCTTTAAATGTGTTAGGGAATAATGACAAGATGGTTATAGTCACATTAAATGACATGTAGACTTACTCCCCATGGGGCTGGAAAGTAACAAGTACTGTAGTTTTGGAGATGCCCCCTGTTCTCCCATTGTGCCATTTATGCCGACTATTATCATGGACTCTTAAGACAGTGTATGGACAACTACCAGTGTGACATTCTTACAGCAAGTGACCAGTGTAGATGTGTATTTTGGTGTGGCAACTAATGACACACTCTCTGTAGCAGTAACTCTAATTGCAATGCCTTTTTTAAGGCTGCTCAACACAACAGAGTCTGAGTTGAAATCCTGTCTTGGGAATCCTACTTTGCCAGTTAAATAGGCTGGCTTCCCTTCTATAAGGTTACCACGAGTTAGGCTGCAACATAAGTTGTATTCTTCTGATATGCAAAGTTCCTGATTTAAATGGTTTGGAAGGATGAGGACTGTGGTCTTTAAACAGGTGAGCATGGTGGAATGAGGTCCTTGTCCAGAATGTTTGCTCAGCCTGATGATGTGCTGATACTTTAGAAGAGTTCATAATCTGGTTGGCCTGTTAACAAGATCTGTAGGCTATACAGGAAGAAAATGATGATGCATCCGTGTGTGTGTGTGGGGGGGGGGGGGGGCATTTTACAGAGGTTTAGTTGGCAGTACCTAATGGAGGAAATATTCTGGATGTGTTCCATTTCTTTGTTTATGCAGCTAACCCCAGGCAGGTCAAGAAGCTTTTTATGTCCATTGTTATAGGCAAATACACTTAATTTTAAATAGAAGTTACAGAGGCTCTTGCAGGATGTTATTGGATCCCTGTGACTCCTTGTCCTCTGTAGTTTGACATGCTTAATTGATTACTGTAAAATAGTGGAGATTCTGATCTAGAGAAATTACCCACATTAATTGCTGACAGTTTTACTATACTTTATAAGATATATCTAAGCTTTGGAAGATTATATAAATTAGAGTTTGAATAAGAGGCCTAAATGCCCCTGCATGAAAACAAATAAATACCTATATTTCTTTGCTATCCTTGGTTGTTGTAATATGCTACTTTACAGAGCTTAATTCTTTTTAAGGCAATGATGGGCTTTAGTAATTTATTTTTTTATTTTATTTATTTATTTATTTTACATTTGTTGAGCGGGCTAGTCTAGCTGGATATATGTCCATTTTCAGTAGAGGCCCGGGGAGAAAAGCTCCAAACAGGAAATTGACAAAGTTAAACTAAGCAGTTCTACAGAATTAAAACTAGGCAATACTAAATAAATTGAACTAAGCATTTCTATACAGAAAACGTAAAATAAAAAAATTTTTTTTTTTTTTTTTTTTTTTTTTTTTTTACAAAATCACACTAGAAAGTTATGAGCAATTATTAGATAAAGGGAATAACACATGTATCTTATTCTCATTATAGGAGAGTAAGAGTAGAGTTGAAGGCAGTGGATACAGGTGTAGGAATAGAGTTAAGATTATAGAATGGAAGAAAAAAGATATCAATGGGGGTTAGTACATGGACAAAGCCAGTGTGCTTTCAGATGTTTTTTAAGATGTTTCTTGAAAAGAAAAGTAGAATTAATGGTAGATAATTCAGCAGGAAGTTGATTCCAGACTTTACCTACGGTGTTAGCGAAAAGAGAATCACCAGCTTTGTTATTAGCTTTGCTGGATAAAACTAGGAGCTTGTTAGCAGAGCGTAATGTAGGTAGATTATTGTAAGGAGTAATAAGATTAGACAAGATAGGGGTGTTGTTAGGGAGGAGTAGAATCTTTTGTGTTATAAGCAATTGTTGAAAGAGTATATGGTTTTGCAGTTCTAGCCACCCTAGTTGTTTGATGTTAAGACAGTGGTGAGTTTTAAAGGCGGAACTTGTGATAAATCTGGTTATGCTATTATAACATATGGAGAGCTTAGTGAGGTTGCTTTTGGATAGATTGGTATATATGACAGAGGCATAAAAGAAGGTGGAAATGAGGTGGGTGTGAGCAATTGTTTTCCTTGCAGAGGGGGTAAGGAAGGTTTTTATTCTGTAGAGTGAGCCAAGTTTTCTGTTAACAGACTTAATGGTGGCGTTTATGTGTTCATCATAATTGAGATGATTATCGATAGTTACCCCTAGTAGACGGGTTGTAGTGTCTGGGAAGATGTTGGTACCATTGTTAGAGGTTATAGAGAAGAAAGGAGTGGCTGATTTATGAGTAGGAGTAAAAAGCAATAGCTTTGTTTTTTTGGGGTTTAAGAGGAGGCAGTGTTGCATAAACCAGTTTTCAACATTCTGAAAAACAGTTTGTGTGAGGGAATGGAGAGAGGATATATCATTGGCTGTACATATTAATGTGGAGTCATCTGCATATTGAATGCAGGTGGCTTGGGGTATGTTGATGTGTAAGTTGTTGATAAATAAGGAGAAGAGTAGGGGACCTAGGATGGAGCCCTGTGGGACTCCAATGTTTACAGGAAGTAGTGAAGATAGACTGTTCTGCCAAAGTACTGCTTGCTGTCTATTTTCCAGATAGGATCTGAACCATTGTATGGCTTGGGGATTGAGAGAATGAGCCTTTAGTTTGTCAAGCAGCAGGTTGTGGCTTACCATGTCAAAGGCTTTTGACAGGTCGATAAATAGAGCAGAAGAGAAAGAGTTGTTGTTGCAATTCTTGTATATAGAGTCGGTAAAGGATAGAAGGGCAGTAGATGTACTGTGAAATGGCCTAAAGCCATGTTGGCAGTTAGCCAATAGGTTATTTTGTAGTAAGTGGTTAAGTAGCTGCTTGTGAATACATTTTTCCATTATCTTAGCTAAGGGGGAGAGTAAAGCAATAGGGCGAAAGTTAGAAAGCTCTGTAGATGGTCCTCCTTTATGTAAGGGGATGATATGAGATACCGTCCATAAAGTAGGGATTCTAGCTTCAGAGATAGTTCTGTTAATAAGGATAGAAATGGGATAGTCTATGGCTTTTGCAGCTATTTGTAGGTATTCAGATGGGAGTCGGTCAGCAGAAGGGGTGCAAGGTTTTAATTTTTGAAGTAGCTTACAGATGAGAGCTGTAGATACTGGTTGTATCTGAAAGGTAGGTGATGTAGGATTGCAGGTATTTGTTTGGGATACAGCAATGGGCGGTAAAGAATTAGCCAGGGTTTTAATGGCTTCTGTAAAGTAGTTATTAAAGGCGTCAGGGATCAGGTTGGAGTTACTTTTGTTGAAACCGATTGAGTCTGGAGTAGTAGTGTGACCTGGCTGAAGGAGTTTGTTTATGGCAGACCAGAATTTTTGTGGAGTTTGTTGATTGTTTTTTTGAAGATGTAGGTAGTAGTCTTTTTTGTCTCTAAGAATATCTTTCTTTGTAGCATTTCTTAGCTGTTTAAATTGGAGGTGGGTTGTAGGACATTTGGTAGATCTCCATTTGGCCCAGATTTTATTTCTGAGTAGTATCTTTTGTCTGGTTTGTGGTGTGAGCCAGGGAGCAGATTTTGATTTTATTCTAGTGGAGCGATAGGGTGCGTGGGAGTCTAGGATTTGAAGAAAGTTAGTATTAAAGTAGGTAACAGCTTCGTCTAATTTTAGATAGGTTAGTGGTGACCAGTCACATGCTTTTAATTCAGATATAAAGCTATCTGGATTAAATAATTTTTAAGCGTGAGATTTTAAGTTGATGAGTAGTTGCAGTATGGACTTTTTCTCTAATAATGTAGGTAAGTGTGTGGTCACTGATGTCATCTGGGAGTGTTCCTGGAGTATAAGAATTAGGGTGGCTATTAATGAGGATCCAGTCCAAAGTACTTTCCTTTTACTGGATTTATGGATTCTTGTAGTAGATGATATTAGTTGTGAGAACCCAAAGAGGTTTATATGGTTGGTAGGGTTTAGGGAATTGCAAGTAGACCAGTCTATGTTAACATCACCAAGTATAATAGTCTCCTGGGGTAGTTGGATAGAGAGGTGGCTCAGTAGGTTCTCTAGAGAATTTGTGTTATTACCTGGAGGTAAATAAATGCAGATTATATAAATAGATTTGGAGTTATTTATTTCAAGTTTGATGGATAGGGTTTCAGATTTGGTGTCTAGTGATGGAAGCACATTAACTGTGGAGATTTTGAGGCTTGATTTATAGAGAATGGCTATACCCCCACCTTTTTTATTTTCATTTCTGAGTATGTTATAGCCAGGAGGGGTGATTTCTTGGTCTAGAGTAGTTGGTTTTAGCCAAGTTTCAGTAAGACAAAGAATGTCGAATGAGTATATATCAAGGAGTGCGTGCAGATGGGTAAGTTTATTATTAATACTTCTAATGTTAAGGTGAGCTATCAGGAGGGAGGTAGATGTTTTTTTAATCGTAGAAACTATGGGAGCTGTTAACTTGATTTTAAAAAGCAATTTGTCCTAATAGTTCTTGCGATTGGAGAAGTATGGAATTTATATTCTGAAGCAGTGGAGTATGGGTAAGCAGCTCTACCAGGAAGGAGGGTTAATAAGACAAGGAAATGCAGACAGAGTATTTCTGCTACCAGCAGCCATTGTCTGGCTCCTGGAGTGGAAATTATAAAGTTCTCAGAAGTTATGTGGCTGATATATAAAGAAGATAATGCAATATTAGTGGATTTGGAAGTCAAATTAAACAATCAAAGATATCTGTATATTTACAAGTTTAATTTGGAATGTCTGTGAAAAATGGATTTGTGACAAACAGGACATCATAAAGTGGAAAAAATGGTCAGCAAGATATTCTTTTTCCAGAATCTGGGAAGAAGTCAGGGAACAGGAACCACAATTCTCATACCAGTATATACTGTGTATGTATAAGGCAGGAAAACAGTTTTAACAGACAACTCTGGTCAAAATAGTAGCTATTTTTTTAGCAAGATGGGAAAAATTGTCATACATTTTTTTTAAACTCAGTGATCACCAGTAAAAGAGGACATTAAAGTACTCCTAGTAATTTAGCTTAGCTCGCTGAGTGTGCAGATACTAGCAATGAACTGTAAACTTTTTTATCATCTTTCAGAGCCATCTTCATGGAAACATCTTCAATTAAAAATCGTTAAAAAAATTAAATTAAAAATAAAACAAAATAGCTGAGTTTTTGCTATAGATTGCTGCCTTCTGTACTAATTTAATATGCCCCAAACACCTGTATATTAACTACACACACACTCATACATACAAACACAAACACAGGTAGCTCTGAAAGTGTCCATGTCTGGAGTTCATTCAGTGATGTCACTGCTTCATCAGCAGCTCTATTCCACATTTGCTTCCCTTGTGTTGGTAATTTTTCTATATTTTCCTGGGTCTATATTATATATTTGAAGCTTCAAAATTTCGAACCTCATATGTTCGATGACATATGAGTGAAACTTGAAACCTCGAATATTTAATAAAAAAGTAAAAAAAAAAAACTTACCTTAATGCTCTGAGCAGGGGGGCAAGCTCCCCTGCACCCCCACTTAAATATACCAACTCTAAGACTGCACTTAAGTGCAGAAAAGGAAATTTTCCCATTCTGCGCGTATGGAGCCACTGCTTTTCATCTTCGAACTTTTCAAAGTTTGATCATATGGTGTCAACCATATGACATTTGAACTTTGAAACATTCAGCAATTTAATAAGGATCGTCTTCCCATGAACCCTGCTCAACCTAAACTGCTGGGCGAACCATATAAGACAAATGTTTAGGTAGAATACCTTTTTTGCTTCTTGTTGATTTCCTGACTGAAGTCATTTGTGGTTCAGCATCTTCTTTATCATTTTTTTTGCATTTTCTGCAATAATTTCTATTTCTGTGTAGCTTTGTTATTGTTTTTCTTGTGACACAGATGTGAATTTTTCCTCAGACTGAACAGTTTTTGTCAGTTCCTGAAACTTTAAACACACTGATCTTTCATGAACAATCACACTTCTGCTGACTGTTACCTTGTTTGTGTCTGGATGTAAAATTCTGTATCCTTTTTGAGACTCGTAACCCACAAGTAGACCTTGCTTTGCACACGGATCCCATTTTGTACATTTTCCTTTGGAATGTGCTCATAGGTTTTACTTCCAAAAATTTTGATGTGTCTCAAATCTGGTTTCTTTCTGTTCCACAGTTCATATGGAGTTTTTTCTGTTATTTTTCCTGGCAAACAATTTTGGAGATAGCATGCACTCATGAGAGCCTCTACCCAGTATATGGTTGGCATATCAGCATCAAAAAGCATGCTCCTTCCACTCTCACAGAGAATCTTATTCATTCTCTCTGCAACCATGTTTTCTTCTGGGTTATATGGTACAGTGGTCTAGAACATAATTACATGTTTTCTGAGAATGACTTGTGTTGTGCCAGATGTATATTCAGTCCCATTGTCTGTGCATAGCATAAGGGCCATGGTGGTGCAGTGGTTAGCGTTGTCACCTCCCAGCAAGAGGTTCTCCAGTTCAATTCTTGGCTGGAGTCTGCATGTCCTCCCTGCGGGTGAGTGATGTTTAAAGACAGCTGCCATTGTCTGGCTCCTGGAGTGGAAATTATAAAGTTCTCTGAACTTATGTGGCTGATATATAAAGAAGATAATGCGATATTAGTGGATTTGGAATGCAGGTAGGTGTGTGCGTGAATGGGTGTGCCTTCTTTGAAGGTTGGGTGTCAGGCTGGCACCTCAGCACTGTAAAAATACACTGCCAATCATTAGCGGACCAGAGTTCTGCTGTGGCGACCCCTAACCAGGAAAAGCTGAAAGACATTGTTTTTTCTGTACATAGCATTCTGCCAAATTTATTACTTACTTGAGCTAGATACTGTTCTAACTTTGCTGGCACTTCATCCTTGTTGGGCAACAGGTGCGATGTGGTGTACCTGGAGTAATCATCAGTGAAACTAAGAAAATACCTCTTCTTTCCTGGAGTCATGTTTTTTATTGGACTGCAAAGATCTGAATGAAGTACAGAGGTTTTTGAGCTCTACTGATGCTCTGCTTTGGAAAAGGCTTTCTTGCCATTTTCCCTTTCATTTTATGATCACACTGGCTGATTTTTATACCACTTACCCTCAATTATTTTCTTTATTGTGTCAGGACTTCTGTGCCCAAGATGTCTGTACCAAGCTTGAATGCAGTTTGAATGTTTTCCTGTTTGGCTGTATAAATGCCACTGCAGTTCAACTGATACGGTTCATCTGTGACTTTGGCCTTTGCGACTAAGCAATATCCTGTTTTGTGATAACACAACTCTCACCTTGGAAAGTCACTACATTGCCTTGGTTTGTAAGCTTCTTCACTGACAACAGCTTACTTTCAAGATCAGGCACATACAGAACATGCCTCGTGTATCTTTCTGGTGATATTCTGAGAGATAGGACAGTAAATAAAACTGCCTCTAATTTCTTCTGATTTTATTACCTGTCCATTAGCTGTGGTGATTTTTCTGTTTTGCTTTGATCAAGTTGAGTGAATATATTCCTGTCATTGGTCATGTGACTTGTAGCTTCTGAGTTAACACACCATGCCTGCACAGATGAGGTGCTACATTGGACTCAAATTCATACTCAGTGTCTGAAGTGACATCTGCGTCTTCCTTGATATTCTTAGCTTGTGATTTAGCTTGTCTTTGCATTCTAGCTTTCCAGATTTTGCAATCTGCCTTTAAGTGTGATGTTGTTTTACACACAAAGCATTTACATGTTTCTAGCTGCATATTACTGCTTTTATTTCTGTTTTTCATCTTTAAGGCAGCATCTGTACTTTACATACTTTTATTGTTTATGCGTTCTGTCTTGAACTTTTATTCATCCACAAGGTTGCCCTTAACATACTCTAATGCCAGTTCATCATCTGGACATGCAGCAAGTGCTGTAACAAGTGTATCATAACTTTCAGTAGACCACTAAGTTAAAGTCCTTTCATGTAAAAGTCTTTTATATCCTCCCCAGTACCTCTCAGCCTTTCAACCCTTTCTAAGGTATGCCTTATATAGTCTTGCATATCCTCGTCTTTCATCAGCTTGGTCTGATAGTTTTCAAATTAACAGAGTTTATTTTATACTACTTCCATGCAAGAGTTTATTTTATACAACTTCCATGCATTGTGACTGCACGTTCTCTGTATTGTGTATTATTTCTTGTATTTCCATGATTGTAACTGTATATACCATATATTGTGTGTTATTTTCTTATATGTGCTATAATATATGTGGAGCTTTTCTCCCCGGGCCTCCACTGAGAATGGACTCACCTAGGCACAGTGTACCTTCCCCATAAACAAATGCAATAAATAAATAAATAAATAAATAAATAAATATTACTGAGATTTGATCTTTTATGTACCTTTCACAGTTCTTCCCACATTTCTTTAGCAGTTTCACAGTTGCATATATGTATAATTTGATCATCTTCCATGCAAAGGGAGATCGTGCTCTGAGCTTTTTGATCCTTTTCTATCCACTCATCTGTGGGTTTTGCCAGTCTGACTTCATTTCCATATTTCCATGCACCTTCTCTTATTAGAAGCATCCTCATCTTGAACTTCCAAGACTGGTAGTTCTGGCTTGTCAGATTCGCTACTGAAAGCTTTGCTGAAGAAGTGTCAGTAGACATCTTTACCATTTTTCACCTCACTTTATCTATCACTGTATCTTGCACTTATTTGCTGTAGCTAGTTGTATCTGGGTGCCAGGGTGTCTAGGTGTCTGGACCATAACCTGTTAGAAAAACATCTTCTGGGTGCAGCAAATAGATGCTTACAGCCTGATTACAGCCTAAACTGAAGTATGTTTCTTGATTTTTTAATGTCATGAAACACAGTGCACAATGAACAGGAAATTACATCAAGCATATTACCATAAGTGCCCCCCATAAAACACTGCCATCTTGTGGCTAAACATATTATTACTCATAACTGAATTATATTATATACACACACAGTAATGTTAGTTATATATATATTTAACACCTATGTCATGTGAAGAGATGTTGTGTAAAGATTTTGAAGAGGCCACTTCCACAATTGGTGAGGCCAGATCCACAAAGAAGATTGTCACCACTGGAGTCCCCCAGGGCTCTGTGCTAGGTCCACTCCTCTTTACCATCTTTTTCTTGGATGCCAAAACCAATGTCAAAGGCTTCTGGCTAACCAAGTTCACAGATGATTGCAGACTGAAAGCAGTCATTGAATCCCTCCCAAGATGAGAACACCCTTCTTGAAAGTCTAACACAGACAAATAGTTGGTGCCAAAGCCATGGCTTAAAATTCATTATAGAACTTTTTGGGAAGTCGGCCACCAAGAATAACAACATTGTCAATAAAATACACGTAAAAGTTGATTTGTTAGTCAAAGATCTCAGAACTCATAGAGATAGTAACCTAGTCTTTGACCAACATGTGTCCATAGTAGTAAGAAAATCCTTCTATATTGCTCAGCTTATAAACATGGGCATGGCATCTAGGTCTAGGGATGTCATCATACCACTGTACTCCACTCTCATTAGACCCATCATATAATGCCCCCTTCTGTATGCACCTATCCAGACACATGCAGTAAATGGAATGTTCATAATGGCTCCTTACAAAAAAAAAACTGGTAACAAACACAATGTCCTATTCTGACTGCCTCAAAGTATCATACAGACTTCTGAATGGTGATCTTTGCTTGGCCTACAAGGCACCCCTGGACCATGTTTTAATGAACTTTTTGCATGTCTGCAAAACAAACAGCATCAGAACTACTAGATTAAAAAACCTAAATTTTGCTAGCAGCATAAATAGGACATGTTGGATATACAGATACATTTCTCAGGGAATTCCCTTCCTCTGGAACAGGCTGGCCATCCATGCAAAGCAGAGTTCATCCCTATCCCTATTTAAGCACAACTTGGACCAATGAATGGGTAATCAGAAATTCACCCCGGTCTGGTGCCTATGTCTCTAATGGACAGAGAGAGGCAGTAAGTAAATCACCCCATATATAAATCAAATTTGTTGGTCACATAGGGCTTGCATGGCTAGGCTTATAAAGGACCTAGTGGTAGTTAGTGTAGTATACACCTATGATCCTATGAAAATCAGCAACGCAAGATGAAAAACTAACATTCGCAAACCTGTATTGTAAGATTTGTTTGATATATTAATGCATTATAATACAATATAATGTTCATAGGTTCATAGGTAGGTACTAGGCTATCGGCCCAAGGGCCTACGTAAGCCTAGCCAACAAGGTTCCCTGGCTTACGCCACCCAAGAAAGTTATTTTCCTATGCCACTATTGAGCAGAGACACATAAGTGATCCCTGTGGTGTATTTCCTATTTCCCATTCACTCATCAAGATTTTTTTGAAGAGTGCGAATGAAGAACTTTGCTTGACATAGATGGGTAGCCTGTTCCAGAGTATGGGAAGTCTCTGGGACAGGAATCTATCCCTCCAGCATGTCCTGCTTATTGTGGTGACAAGGTTTAGGTCCCTAGACTGTGTAGAAAATAAACAGCTTTGCAGGTCTTGAACCCAGGACCCTGTACACTATAGTCATAGTAGTTAATCACTAAGCCATCACAGCAGTATAATAAACAGCCTCTACAAGGATCAAACCCAAGACACTATATACTGACACTATATACTACAGTCACAGTAGTTAACCACTAAGCCATCATAGCAGTCTGGAAGTATTTGGAGTAGAAAAGACATACACATGCAACTCCTTTGCTGATCAACCCCTTTGGACTCACAGGGCGACCTCATGGACAGGTTATCAGGAGGGTCTTTCCTTTTGCTTCTGCTATAGGTTCATAGGCTCATAAGTATATACCAGTTATGTGGTTCTGAAGACCACTGAGAAGCCTAGGGATCTAAGCCCAAAATAGTAGGAATAATTTAGAATTCCCATTCAAGGAGTGTCATATTATATACCACAAGCCTGAATTTACTATTACCATTCCAGTCATCCAGATTAGTTTTACTGGGGGGGGGGGTACACTGGGAGAGAGTTTGATTCTGCCTACAGGTTAATATTTAAAAATTAATGAAGGTTCATGACTGTGGTGCAAATGCTCATGCTGCTGATAGCCTTATGCAAGTGTAAGATCAAACAAAGCAGGGCCTTTTAAAGCATATAAGACTAGAGATAGTTCACTGCAAAGGAGCCTGTATGCAGCAGAGTTGTGAGAGGACATTTTGTCTACCAGCATAGACTATGGAGCTTAGCCTAATAACCCAATCAGTTAAGAATCCTTATGGCCTTCCTAGGTGAGTGAGATGTATAGAAAGGTACATGTCGAACAAAGCATTATATTCAATAATGGATTAATGAAGGAAGCACTGACACGAATTATGATTTCCTTATAACATACATGCTGTTGAACATTATCTGTGACAAGTGGAAGGATTTTACGACTACAACTGATGCATGTTGATTAAAGGACAGTTCATTGTTGATGAGAACACTCGTGACTGAGTCAATTTTATGGGGGGGTGTCTTTAGCATGGCATGAACTAAGAAATCCTAATTACCAAATAAAACTGCATTAAATCTTCTGGCAATAACATTTATCCCATGGTCAATACTACAGGCATTAGTCTGAACAAACCTTTACTGAGGTATGTGAGTATATGAAAGGCAACTTACTATGGCACCCAGTCTGCAGTTATCAGCATACTTAATAGCCATAGCCAATTAACTTCTGCCTTAACATCAGAAAAGTGGATGACAACTAGAAAGGGGTCAAGATAGAGCTTTGGGGAAATCTACCCCGAGGAACTCCAATAGTGGTATTCTTTTTTGGAAGAGGTACCAGCAAACCTTTACTGTGTGGATCTTATTAGTAATCTTGTTGGCTATTTATTGAAAAACATACACATTAATCTTACGTTCTGTAGGATTGTCAGTAATGTCTGCACAGGGATATGTTTTAATGGCCTCAGCTTAGCCCACTAATTATTGAAAAACATACACATTAATCTTAAGTTCTGTAGGATTGGCAGTAATGTCTGCAGAGGGATATGTTTTAATGGCCTCAGCTTAACCCAAATAAGCAGTGTCAAATAGACTTACCCATATGAATGACATGGTAACTAGTTAAAATGTTGAGACTTGCAATTCTGTATTCAGCAGCATGGAGAATGAATATCCAAAAATTCAGATTTATGTATGCTTAGCCCAACATTGCTATTTCACAGAATATTCCTTTTTCTCTAAGATATGTGATCTCAGAGTTGCTATAGATACATTTGAAGGTTGTGCTCCTCCACACCAGGAAGTGCAGGGGGGCTTCCTCCTGCAAAAATCAAGATTAATGGAGAAGAGCAATGTTCAATATTCAGACTTATCCTGAATTTTCAGTCTTTTTTTCTTTGTGTTTTGGTGCTGAGCACTATTAATCCCAACATTTCTACAGGGAACACTATAGCACACATGATCCTGTTGAAGAATCAATTAGACCATGTGCACAAGATTTTCTCTTAACAATTTAAAATTGGTTTTGATTATGGGAATGCAGGTTCCCTATGTCATCATTTGTGGATTCATTATGATACATTCCATGACCTCACAAATGATACTAGTGAGATGTATGGGTGTGAATACTTTTATGTAATGGGATCACTAAATTAGTCTTCCAAGCATCAGGTACAAAACCAGTGAAGAAGATGAGGTCAAATAAGATAAAACCCCTATAGTGCCTTTTTAGGCAATGCCAAACAGATAAACTTGCCAACTTAACTGAACCTATGAAGGAATATGTGAAGGTGGTACTGGTACTGCTCAATGCTAGAAGTATTAGCAAGAAACTTCATCCCTGTAAGTCTTCCTCTCCCTGGAGAATATAGAGTTCTGTGTAGTAATGGAAACATGGTTTAAAGTCAAGGAGAGAACCCCGGCAATGCAAGGTTACAATGCCTTTCTCACCTTTACACCAGCTACTGCACAGGAGGGAACTAAAGTTGGAGGAGTCTTAGCCTATATTAAAATCAAGCTTACATCCAAACTAGTTAAAGCGTATGACCACGTGGAAAACATGCATTTATATCACGCTATCGAAAGATGAAAATAGTGAATGCTATTTCATCTAACCTAAAATATCTAAACCACATAATATCAAACATTCAGAACAGCAAATTTTTTCCTTGGGGAAAAAAATTTGCTATTCTGAAACAAATACACACAACACAAGCACACCTAAAAAACATCAATCCACACACATACACTTATAATCCTACAACTAACCCTACACTAAACTGTACATACACTACTATCTATCCACTTACCTTAACCCAAACCCTAACCCTAAGGTCCGTCACTATCACACACTCACCTAACCCGCACCCTAACCCTAACTCACTTAACCCACCCCAAACCCTAATTCACCTAACCCACACCCTAACCCTAACTCACCTAACCTGTGCCCTAACCCTAACTCAGCTAACCTGCACCCTAATCCTAACAACTAACTTTGTACTCACAAACATGGAAGACCAATGTTTCTCACCCAGTGTAATGTCTTCAATCTTCAGATCTGACCATACTGCAGTATTACATGAAATAAAAATTGAATCCGGGGATCCAGCGAAACCAAAAATATTTAGGAACTATTCCAAGGCTAACCTCTCTCTATTAAGTGAAGCCATGGCTAAATTCCAAGTACCCCCAAACCCAGTAAACACCATTGCATATGCTGAGCTATTTACAAAATCTCTGTACAGCCGTATTGACATCTGTATGGAGTGAGATATGCCCACTTGTATTAAGAATAAGATAAACTCAAAAGGCAAGTCACCCTGGGGAATTACAATATCAACCTGTTATACAACAAAAGAAAAAAAAATCTTGGCCAAGCATAGGAGAAATAAAGCCATACATGCCAAAATCTCCCTGACCAATCTAAACAGGCAGCTAAAATGGTTAATTAACACTTCAAATGCTACATTTGAAGAAAAAATAGCCTTTTCAGGCAAGGGACGACCACAAAGCTTTCTATAGCTTTGTCCGTAACCTCAGAAGAAATACACAACAATATGCAGAACTTGTTAGTGGTATCACCCACACTGAATCAGAGACCATTGCCAAACTTTTGGCTGATAGATTCAGCTCAACCCCCCCCCCCAAATAATACAAATGAAATACTACATACCACAATCCTCCCAACCATTGCTAGGGAACAGGTCATCAATGCACACGCCAAGGCCAAAAACACTGCATGGATGGGCCCAGATAATATCCTGGGATGTTTAATAACAAGCATGAAACATGACCTCTTTGTTCCACTTGAATCACTTTTCAGCTGGAGCTTTCAGTCAGGTTTTGCACCCAAGGAATGGAAGATGGCTAGTTGCAATCTTCTGCACAAAGGAGGTCCAACCACTGATCTTATTAAATACAGGCCCATAAGTCTTACCAGCCTCATAAATAAGGCCATGGAGATATTCATCATGGGCATGATAAATTAGGATATAGGTAATCTGCAAATGTTGGACCCATAACAGTTTGGCTTTATTAAAGGAATGTCATGCCTATTAAATCTGGTGGACTTTTTTGAGAGGGTCAGCAAAGCACTGGATGAAGGTAAGACTATGGACACAGCTTACCTCAACCTGGACAAAGCTTTTGCATTTATATCACGTCATCAAAATCCGAAAACACCGAACACCATTTAATTGAACCTAAATAATCTAAAGCACACAATATCAAACATTCAGAACAGCAAATTCTTTCCCAGGGAAAAAATTTGCTATTCCGAAACACATTCACACAACACAGCCACAACAAAAAAACAGCAATCCACACACTTACACTTAAAATCATACATCTAACCCTACACTAAACTATACAAACACTATCTAGCCACTTACCTTAACCCAACCCTAACCCTAAGGTCCATCACTATCGCACACTCACCTTACCCGCACCCTAACCCTAACTCATTTAACCCGCCCCTAATCCTAAACTCTGTCACTATCGTACACTCACCTCACTAGCGCCCTAACCCTAACTCACGTAACCCACACCCTAAACCTAATGTCCACACAATCACACACTTACCTGAACCCCCGTAACTTTCCACCACAGTGTTAAAATAGCGAAGCCACAGAAATGGACAACTGAATTCTTTCCCTAAGAAAGAATTTGATGTTCTGCAGCTTCGCTATTTTTAGCATTCACTCAATAGGGTTCGACATTGTGGCATTCAACGTTATCGGCTTTTGATAACGTGATATGAACCCAAGCTTTTGGTACAATACCCCACTTTATAGACAAGCTCACTAATTGAGGTATAAACCATTTTATCACCTGCTGGATAGCAAAATGGCTCACTGATTCTACCCAGAAAGTCAAACTATGTCATGCCAGCTCCACCAAGAGGCCAGTCACTAGTGGAGTCCCCCAGGGTTCAGTACTGAACTTCCTCCTTTTTGGCATCAATTTCTCTGAAATGGAAGCAAACGATAAAGTTTATGTCTGGCTAAGTTTGCAGATGATTGCAAGCTGGGGGTTATCATCAACTCCATTGCAGACACTAGCATTCTTCAAGAAGGTCTATCTCTGACTAACAAATGGTGGTAAAGTCATGGTCTTAAACTCAATGCTAAGAAATCCATAATTGTACTGTTTGGAAAGTCAACCATCCTAACTAATTACCATGCTGATAATACACTCCTAAGAGTTGACCCAATGGTCAGGGATCTGGGTATGCAAGTAGACAGTACCCTTACCTTTCACCACCATCTGGCCACACAACTTATAAATAAGGGCATGACATCTAGGTCCAAAGAGGTCATTATCCCACTGTATTCTGGCTTATAAGACCAGTCATAGAGTTCAAAGAGTGTCTTTGGTATATGACTCACATATGCAGGAATTAGAATGACCTCAGAGGTTCCTTACAAAAAGAAAACAAACCTGCCTTATGCAGACCATTGATTATTGAGAGATGATCTATGCCCGGCGTACAAGACATCCGCAAACCCCACACTTATGAATATCCTACATGTTTGTAAGTCAAAGAGTACCAGAAATACAAAGTCTAGGGACCTGAATTTTGTCTGTGACTTAAAAAAAGAACATGCTGGAGAAACAGATATTTGTCCCAGAGATTGCCCGTCCTATGGAACAGGCTTCCCATCCATGTGAAGCTGAGTTTCTCTATTACCCAGTTTAAGAGCAACCTAGACTAGTGAATGGGGAATAGGTAATTTACACCGAGACTGGCACCCATGTCCCTTATGGACTGAGATAGCTTATAAATGCCTGGCCTTCAATGTCCTATTTGGATACAGGGCATTATTCTTTCAGAAAAATTTGGCTAGGCTTAGAAAGGCCACCCCAGGTCATTAGCCTAATGACAATCTATGAATCTATAAGAAGGGTTCAGCAAGGTTATATTTGGCTCTTACTAAGAAGTAGCCAGTCATGTTACCTAAAGCCATGTAAGTGGTATTCTTGATCATTGAAAAACATGTTAGAGCTAGATTAAGAGAGATTAAAATATGCAACATGGTCAGGTGGGTAATATGGAAAACTGAAGGTAGGGTATATGGGGTGAAATTAGAACTGACCTTGTTGGCTAGGATGTTGACAATGGCCTTAAGACTGGAATAATTGAAACTAATAGAGACACATTCTGAGTAGATCTGAGTACTAAATCTGAGATTTCTGATACAGTAAAAGAAGATGCTGCAGTTGTCTTCAACAGAGATGTCAATTTTGATTCACAGGAACCTTATGTTTGTGAATATAGTTCTTGAGAGTTTTGCTAATCTGTTTTCAGATGCCTTTAATGGATATGGCAGAAGGTTTCCACATCTGTAGGCTATGACTAAGTATTAATCAAATTAGTATATCCTCTTCAGAGTATATAACACCATTGCATTTTCTCAAAATAAGCCATAAAAAGGAATGGTGAGGACAGGAGTGTAGATTAGGTGAGGATGTGTCAGAGAAGCAAATGGAAAATGACTTTGTCCTCATACAAGGTCATAAACCTGCAATAATTAAGCCTTTGGGGAACATTACTTGAATACATTTTCTGTATGCTTTCAGATTTACCCTGGATGTTTAAAAATGTAATGTTAATGGCATGTTTGAAAGGAGGTAAGAAGCCCTAAGTATTCTTTCAGGAGCTGTCTTTATTAAACAAACCTTGAGACTTGAATGGAACCACTCTATTCAGACAGATTAAAGATCAGCTTCCCTACATTTGATTTCATATGTAAAACCAATGTAGTAGGCCAAGAGAAATGGATGTGCCATAATTTTTGTTACTAGCTGGTAAGAACATAATTTGGATATATCATAATTTATTGTTGCTAGTTGGTAAGAAAGTTATTAAAAAGGTAGAGGTCTAGTCCACAAATCACGAATGACTATAATCTACTGAATAGTTTCTCAGCCTTGGGGGCTGTAAAGCTGCAGTGTTCTGGGTATTGTTCTAAGTGAGAAATGTCTACTATCCAGAATTCACTTTTACTAGAATGGGAACTTGGTGAATGCACCAGAAACTCCAGTCATATTGGATAACTCATGGTGAACTTATCAATCTTTGCAGTTGCTTGTGTATTCACCTGAAGTTCATATGTACCTCCTATGCTCATAGGTACAGAATTGTATGACACATGACGATTTGCACACTGCGCAGTGCCGGTTAGCTAGAATTAAAATATTCCCGGCTCCACAAAGTCTGCTGTTCAATTTTTCAACTTAAGCACTCTATCCTTCCTTTTACAGTCAAGCACTTGCTCTAATCTCTCAATAAGCACTAATAAATGCTAGCACTACACCCCCCCTAAACTATACAGTAGTACAAGGCTCCCTATTCGTCCTACCAGACAATCAGTAAAACAGTTCATTTATCCCTACAGGCATGTCAAAAGGGCAGTTTCAGGTGTACTCTCCAGTCCAGCTGGTAAATCTGGGCATATTGAGGCAAGCTCGCTCAACCCAAGACTGGAACAGTCAGTCAGGAGGAGAAGGGAAACACTTGCACCACACTACCAGTCTCACATAAACCAGTCATATATGCACCAGCAAACAACACATATAAATACACAAAAACATACTTGGAGGCTCTAAATAAAAATCTGCCAAAGCAGCAGAGACCTCCAAAGCAGACATGCAAGCAACCTGCACCCCCCAACAACAACCACATATCACATACTTCACAAAGTCAGTGTGCTACGCAATCACAGCTCTTAAGGCTAAATAACACACCTAATACACTAGTAATAGGTGACTCTATTGTCAGGCACACTGACGTCCCACTCACTAGACTGAACAAGGAGAAGGTTACTGTAAGCTGCCTGTTGGGTGCCAGGATCCGCCACATAACACAAGCACTCAGGTCACTCCAAAACAAGTACAAATATGACTCCGTCATTGTCCATGCTGGTGTGAATGACCAGAGACGTACCTCCCTGGACTACATGAAAAGAGACATAGAGGAGCTCTCTGATCATGTAGCCCAGGCCGGTATGACCCTAACCCTGAGTAGCATCCTGCCCTCACCAAGAATGATGCCACAGTACAAAGATAAAATGATCAATTTTAACAATTGGCTAAGCTATTGGTGTCGTTCAAAGGGGATCCAGTGTCTGTCAGCCTGGGATGACATGCTTGACAAGCCATGCTGCTTCACCAGAGACGGCTTGCACCTGTCGCCCTTAGGCTTTCGAATACTAGCCAAGGCTCTTGCCACCCCCATAGTGCCTTTTTAAGCAAGGCTCAAAAGACAAACCCACCTCCATAAACAACACAAGAAACCAAAAACTGAGGGTAATGCTACTCAATGCCAGAAGTCTAAATCTCAAAATGCACACACACGAGGCACTCCTTAGCATGGAGAAAATCGATATCTTTGCAGTAACAGAAACCTGGTTCAAGGCTCCAGAGAGCACCCCAGCACTATCAGGCTATAACTCATACCATACCTTTCGGCCCCAGAACCCAGACCAAAATACAAAAGGAGGGGGTGTATCCATTTTCATCAAGGCCCACACCTCCAGGTTAGTGGCACAGCACGAGGCCTCGGAGACCATCCATGTGCAACTAACAGTGGGCAAAGCTGCTTTTCAGATTGTAGCTTGCTACAGATCACCCACCTTGTCTCAGGACCCCCACTTAGCATTCCTGAGAACATTGGAAAATATGAAGGTCCTGCCAAACACCATGATATTGGGTGATTTCAACTACCCAAACATTGACTGGGAAAATTACTCAAGTACAAAATCCCTTGCCCAGTGCTTCCTAGAGTTTGCAAACTCAAATGTCCTGGAACAACTGGTCACCACTCCCACAAGAGGTGACAACAAATTGGACCTGATCATCACCAATATGGGGGATCAATGTTCCACACCAGAGGTAAACCCCTCGCTGGTAAGATCAGACCATAAACTAATCACACTGGACATCCACATCCCGACCCCACTCCCAGTCAAGGAAACCATTGTGAAAAACTTTTCAAAAGCAAACTTCACACTTCTCAAGACCGAGGTGGAAAGTTTCAAAGCCCCTTTGCTAAAGTATAATGCTGCCCAAACCGCAGAATCCTTTAAAATGCATTCTATGAGGACTTACAGGAATGCATGGATTGAGCCATCCCAAGTAAAACCAAGACTCACTCCTCCAAAAAGAGGAAACCAGTCTGGTGGTCCCCGGCCATAAATAAGCTATACAACAGAAGGAGGAAACTATTACATGATTGAGCAAAATGCCAAAAAGGGAAGGCATCCCTGATCAGTATTAACAAGAAACTACGATCCCTCATAAAATCATCCAAGGCTAGCTTCGAAAGAAAAATTTCCAAAGACTCTAAAGATAACCACAAAGCCTTCTTTAGCTATGTCAAGAATCTAGGTGGCAACTCTCAGATCTGCTCTGAGCTAGTGCAAAATGGCAAAAAATACACTGAACCAACTGACATTGCCAACATCCTGGCTGACAGGTTCAGTGCAAACTTTACCCCCCCCCCACCCCAAAACGGCCTGTGTCCATCCCAGAAGAATGTAGAGCCACAGACACACAGGTGAAAACAGCCCTATCCAAAGCCAAAAACACGGCATCAATGGGACCGGATGGTATCCCAGGCTGCATCTTACACGAGCTCCAAAATTAACTAAATCCTCACCTAAACTTACTGTTCAAACTCAGCCTTACCACAGGCTATGTGCCCAAAGAATGGCGTACAGCAACAATTATCCCATTCTACAAAGGTGGTGCCACAATGGATCCTGGGAACTATTGCCCTATAAGCCTGACTAGTCTGGTCTGCAAAGCTATGGAGCGAATCATCATGAAACTCATTAACAAAGACATTGGGAACCTCCAGACACTGGACCCTTCCCAATTCGGCTTTGTTAAAGGCAGATCTTGCCTCCTAAACCTAGTTGACTTCTTTGAAACAGTTACCAAGGCCATAGATGAGGGAAAGGTAGTTCACACTGCTTACCTGGACCTCGCAAAGGCCTTTGACACCATTCCCCACTCTGGCATTATAGATAAGCTTACCAGCTTGAACATTAACCCCTATGTCACAAGATGGGTTACCAACTGGCTCATGGATAGGACTCACATGGTCAGAGTTGTGGGTGCCTTGTCCAACTCTAAACCAGTTACAAGTGGCATCCCACAGGGCTCAGTCCTGGGACCCTTCCTGTTTGGTATATACTTCTCTGAGGTACAGGCAAGCACGGGAGGACTATGGCTGACCAAGTTCGCAGATGATTGCAAACTGGGGGCTATAATCGGCTCTCTGGCTGACACAGACATCCTCCAGAAAGGTCTCACTGAGACGAATACCTGGTGTCAGCACCATGGCCTCAAGCTAAATGCCAAAAAGTGCATAGTCATCCCCTTTGGGAAAAACAAAGTGCCCACGAACTACCACATAGTATGGAAGATGTAATTAAGAATCTGGGGACCCAAGTAGATAGCAACCTCTCCTTTGATAATCACATTGCCAAAGTGGTTAGAAATTCCTTCTATGTAGCCCAACTAATCACGAAAGGGTTCACATCTAGATCAAGAGAGGTCATTGTGCCCCTCTACTCATCGCTCATCAGGCCCATAATAGAGTACAATGCCCTATCTGGGATGTACCTTACTCGACACCTGCAACAGCTGGAAAGACCACAGAAGTACCTCACCAAGAGGATCGTGGGCCTCAAACAGATGCCCTATGCAGTTCGACTAAAGAAACTCCAGCTTTACTCGGTTGCTTACAGCCTACTCAGAGGTGAACTCTGCCTGACGTACAAGGCCATGTCTAACCCAGAATTAATGGACATGCTCCACCTCAAGAAAATTAAATCTCTTAGAGCCACACGCTCCAGGGATTTAAACCTCAACACAACAATAAATTGGACATGCTGGAGGGATAGATCCCTGATGCAGAGACTTCCCTCGCTCTGGAATAGAATCCCACTCTATGTTAGGCAAAGCCTCTCACTGACTCTCTTCAAGAGAAATCTTGACGAGTGGATGGGAAATCATAAATTTATCCCTGGGATCACTTCAATGGCCCTGCTGGACAGAGGCTCAGGAAACTAATCTAAAAGGGAGGTGAAAGCCAACACATTCTGGCTGGGCTTATAAATGCCCTTGGGCAGATAGCCTAGTATCTACCTATGAACCTATGAACTTATGAACATACTGTATCTATACAGACACACATACAAATACACATACAAACTCAATAACATACTGAGGTCAATACTTGCCTTTAACTGCCTTTAACTACAAGACAAATACCTAGTGTGAATATTATCACAGAATGTTAGCTGGGCAACTGATGTGTATTAGCAAACAAATCACCAATTACTGTGGAATATGTGGAGGTATCCTGCAAGCAAAAGTCAAAAAGGTAGATTCTCATTTAGAATAGCAACATATGAGCAGGTAGGAATTTGCCTGAAGACATTGGAGCATGGAGTTTGACAATCCAGTTGGGTGCTGTTGTGGAAGTGTATCCAGTGGCAAATCCTACAACATAGAACTGGAAATTAGACTTAGGAGGTGTGTGCAGCCTTGAACTTTAGTTGAAAGCACTGGCCATTGTGGGAAGCAATAAATGTACAGTGTATATGAGCTGGATAAAATATTGGAAGTATTGTTTTTCCTTTAAAAAAAAAACAAATCAGCTGGAGCTTTTCTTTTCTTTCATGATTATACAAAATAAGATGTGTTTTTACAACTGCTGTTGCCAGTGTTGTGCACTTACATAGTTGAGAAAGGACTTGACATATGTTGTCTCTGGTAACACTTCTGCTATTAAATGCATAAAAAGTTTGCCTACCATTTCCCATTGGAACTTTTACTATTGTTTCTCTAACATTTCTCCTGCTGGTTTGTATGACTCTTTGTAAGATTTTTTTTCTGCTGCAGTTTCCTGCTGATCACAGTCATAAAAGATGACTTTACTGAAAATGCAGGTTCACTGTAAAACAGAGACAGACCCGAAACTACAACAATCTGCAGTGACAGGTGATTGTGCTGGTCAGTAGTTGCTCTTATCAAGAATGTGCTTGCCATGAAAAAGTAACCAAGAAGGAGCATCTGGAATGGTGGTCTTTAACTGTTAAATCACCATAAAGAACTGTGACTGGGCAGATAAAGCATGGGTCCCTTGTCATGTATGTATCCAAGCCAAAGGGTAAAATGTTGTGTAAACAACTCATTCAGTGAAAACTGTTAGATTTTATGAATATAAATCTGAAATTAATTATGTTGTAAATATGCTGAAAGAAAAGGCTTGCTTAAATGCAGAAACAAAGTTTAAGTAATATGTGATCAGCAGTCATACTAAATGACCATGGCTTGGAAACAGAATCTGCTGAATGGATATTCTTCCCTTACAGACTCAAAACAGGATGTATGCAAGAGCAAAAATACAAAATCTGCTTTTAAAGAATGGACATTTTTCCCTTACAGACTCAAAACAGGATGTATGCAAGAACAAAAATGCAAAATCTGCTTTTAAAGAACAATGACATGTTATTCTGCATGGAAAAACAGGATGGCACAAGAACAGATGTTTTTTATACAAAGATCCAAATAAAATACAGGATGTTCACACTGTCAGAAAAGCTGATCTCTGACAATGTGTTTTCTCAAAAATATGTTTTTCTTCATAAAAAACAGGATATGCTTATCAGCATTGGCACAAGAACATATGCTCATATACACAGATCCAAATAGAATACAGACAATGTGTTTCCTCAAAAATATGTTTTTCTACATGGACATCAGGACACTGTTACAGGATATTCACACTGTCAGAAAAGCTGGTCTCTTACAAGACATTGTTAAACAAGGAAGTTTAGTATTGTTTCTACAGGATAAGCAATTCTCCAAAATATGTTTATGCATGACTAAAAAGAGTATATAAAGAGCTGTATAAATCCAGCTATGAGAGGGGTATGGTAGGAACACATTTGGTGTTCTGAGGTAAATGTTATATCTCTCACATCATCTGTACTATATGAGAAGTAAAGTTGGAACAGTACTTTTAAGCTGCAACGTGTTTCTGTTTGGTTTATTATAAAAAGTTATTTGTTACTGCTCTCTAAAGTTGATGCTGCAAAGTATATTCTCTCATCAGTGTATATTCTGCAAGTTTCTGTATGCAACAGACTGTGAATGCAAATATAACTAGACTTTGAATTTTAGCAGAATCCAGCCAGCAAGACTGAGTGTCTTAAGAACACTGCAAATCCATCCCACAGCAAGAAGCAGCAAACAGTAAGCAAGTAAGATCAAAATATTTTTTCAATGGCGAGGCAGCTGAGTGACTAGCTCCATATAATTTTTTCAATGGCAAGCTAGCCTGCATTTGAACCTACAATCTGCATTCAAACACAGGAGGAGTGATGGTAAGCCCTGCAGAGGGTCATTTCAGTTAAATTGCAGTAACTAACATTTGTACGTATGTGTAAATCCTAAACAGAAGTATTCCAGTTTATGCAGCTTGTAGTAGTAAAGTTTTTTAGACGTCTACATCCGGAGTGAGACAGAAGTTCCAGTCGCAGTGCCATAATTTCACTAAAGAAAGGGGGATATCCACTAGCCCATCAGTCCACTGCCTGTTGTGCTTTCCCAGCTTCTCAAGTGACTTTGAAAAATTTCCAGCCATCTGCAACAACAGCCTGATCACCTGTTTTCTTGCTAACTGGTAAGACTTTTTCTACGCCACATTTTTAGTATGGTTGCTATTCGACAGTATGGATATTTTCATGCATAATTTAAGCAAATGTAAAAAATTGCTATGTTGGTATACACAGCACATTAGTAAATGTAAAACCTTATTAGGGCAGGTTGATAGTAAGGCATTATGCAAATGTATTACAATGTTTGGCTGGTATCTCAAAGAAAACCATGTGAAATATGACAAATGTTTATTGTGTGCTTCAACAAAAACTGCATTTTGTGTATTATGCCATAAAATAATATTGCATCATATTGCGAAAAAAATAGACTGTAAAGACAGATCTGAAGAATTAACTAAGGGTAAAGTGTTTCCATTACATTCTGATGTTGAACAGTTATGTCCTGTCACCACATGTGAGTCAAATCAGGTACTGATAGAATCCCTAGTACATTTTGTTACAAAGGAATGTAGTAAACTTCTAAAAGACAGACATAATGAGTTCAGGAAGCTTAGACAAGTTATACATACATCTTTTCAAAAGTGCATAGGAGTTTCAAATTCAGCAGAACAGCTTACTAAAGAATGTCAGAAAGACCATACAACATTACAGAAAATTCAACAGCAGTTGCAGGATAAAGGAAATAAATTAGCTGAACTGACAGAGACTGGGAACTTCCTGCATACACAGCTAATCTGTGCAAAAGAAATATATTTTATAATATGTTTATGTTTTGAAAATGGTTAAACATACATGGTAGGATGGTAGGATCTGATGTCTGGACAAATCATTCTTAAATGTTTTACTTTCATTCAGTTAAAGCAAGACATCTATCAGTACTACAGTAAAGTAAAGCATATGAATGCCATTCATTAGCATAGTCAAAAGGTAAACAAAATTGTTCTAGTGTATAAAATTAAATAAAAATAGTTAATAAGAGTAAAAATTTAAAGTCACAAGACATGACATACTTGTATAAAGATATACATATACAAGACAGACATGCATGTGTGTTCTTTTCATCTAGAGTACATCTGTTACAATACACAAGAATAACAGGCAGACAACAGCAAATATAAATAATATAAATATAAATGTGTTGGTTAAACTAATATCTATTTTGTTTTTTACAATTTGTTTATAATTATATAGTAACACCAAACAGTTAAAGTTCTGAATTTTAAAAAGAAAATCACAGATGGTATTATTCAAACAGTTTTTGTAAAATTAATGGCAGGACAGTTAAATAGATAAATAAATAAAACATACTGAAATCCATGTAAGGTGATTGTAAAATAATGTCTATTTATGTTGTATAAATGCATAGTTATGCAAATCACAATCACATTAAAGGAAAAATGCTAAAAGAATTAACTATAGTTTACAGAGTATGAAATGTGACCTCTGACCTTCCTAGACTAGATGAATAGTTACAGGAAATGCTGGAAAGATAAGATAAACAACAAGACTGATTGCCAGGCAAGTAGCTTGAGTTTTTCTAAAGCATCATTGTTATTAAAACATAATTGTTAAAATGTTTACAGGCAACACTATTTAGTAATTGTCATAAAATGCCACAATTGTGCATAGATGTCACTGATAATCTGTTTGCAAGTAAATGTTAAAAGGACAAAAAAAAAAAAAAAAAAAAAACCTCAGTTGTATCAAGTACAGCCAGCAAATGGGCTATAGTATATATATATATATATATATATATATATATATATATATATATATATATATATATATATACAGTTCAAATCAATTGTGCAGGAGGGTGTAAATACCTACTAGAGGTAATATACAGTGAAAGCTTTATTTAGTAACCTAATAAAATAAATGTATAACCAATGTGTTGGGCTGACACATTCTATTCTCACAGCATAGGGCAGGAAAACAGTGCTGAAGTACTACAGGGGGAGGGGCACTTTCTCAGTTTTACACTGACTGTATAAGCAGTACTGCACAAGGGTCTGAAATAAAGCTACAGAAAAAATAAACAATAAGGGTCTAAAATAAAGCTAGAGGAAAAATATCTCATTCCTTCTTGACAATACTCTTTTAGGGAGAGGAAAGAACAGGTATTAGTATATTAGAAATACTGGTAAACTGGATTAAACCTGACAGGATAAGATATTTTACAAGTTGTTAATAGCTATCATAATGGTTATTATTGTATTGTTTAGTATTAAATTGTATTTACAACCTGTTAAATTGTAAAGCTATACAAGAGATGGTTTAAAAAACAAGAGATGGCTTAAAACTGATTACAGCTATACAAAAGAGAGTAAAGATATGTAAAAAATTGAGCAAGAATGGTCACTATTTTTAATAAGTTTTTGGCAAAACAATGTTGGTATAAAAAGCATGAATATTTTTAATAATTGTTGAGTATGTAGTTTAAAATAACAGGACATATGGATTTGGTGTCAATTCCACTAGATATTTCTAAAGAGACAAACATTTTCCAAGATTTTGCTTAATATTAATGTTATTAAATTTGTAAGATTAGACTAAATGTACTTTATAGTCATTGTATGTACAAATGCAGAAGAATTCAGTACAAATTAAATAAATGTCTAGTAATGAATATGTGTGAAAAAAACATATTTAAAAAAGTGGGTCCAGTATACCTACTAAATTGAAATGCATAAATAGCAAACAGTCTGTGTAAATACATACTGATCAGGATACATTGTAATAAGTTCAAAAGTAATTTGTCAAGTTGTAATATCACTGGTTTACCCCAGTAAAATAACTGCTTTCAAATATTTACTATCTAAGCCCAGTTCAATGTTATGGTTAAAATGACATTGAAATTGTGTGTTTTCAGTAGTGTATAAATGCTTGCAGTAGCACATAGTTATTGTCTCATAGTTAATTTAACTACTTTAATCACTGGCTGAATACAACCAAACACATGGTATTAACTTGCCAATTAATATTGCTATGTAACCTAAAAGTAAAAATAAAAATAGATGTAGATATGATAATATAGAATATTGTATAATAATAAAAATATTTAAAAATGTTTAAAAAGTGGAAATAATAAGTATAATATGAAAATATGAAAGTAGATATAAAAAGTTGATATATATTTATTTATTTTAATATTTATTTTTGTATTAATGAATTGATGTTTATTTTTATATTTATATTAATGAATTTGTATAAAAGAAGAATAAATAAAAATAAACTGTTAAAAGTGTGTTTAAAATTGTAAAAATGTAAAAATGTAAAAATGTATTACATATACAAATACATTTTTACATTTTTACAATTTTATACACACTTTTAACAGTTTATTTTTATTTATTCTTCTTTTATACAAATTCAATAATATAAATATAAAAATAAACATCAATTCATTAATACAAAAATAAATATTAAAATAAATAAATATATATCAACTTTTTATATCTATTTTCATATTTTTATATTATACTTATTATTTCCACTTTTTAAACATTTTTAAATATTTTTATTATTATACAATATTCTATATTATCATATCTACATCTATTTTTATTTTTACTTTTAGGTTACATAGCAATATTAATTGGTAGGTTAATACCATGTGTTTGGTTGTATTCAGCCCCTTTGAGTTATACTACATTATGTTCTTCCATTATTATTCTTAGGACATTATGTTCTACTTATGTACTTCTTTTTATTCTAGATGGTATTTTATTCATTTATTTTTTATGATAGGTATTCATTGGGGAAGGATTTGTGTCATGCTTACACTTATTAGCTCATGTACCTTTAATTTTTGATTGATTTGAAAGTGCCTTCTGGCACCTAAATGTAATTATAAATGAAGGAACTGATGTCTGCCTATGTTCTGAAGAAGTCTGTAAATGTCAGACGAAAGCACTTAACTTGGATTCAGTATTTTTTATTTTGTGTTTCTGTGCAATAAAACGTTTTTCTTCTGGATTTCTTCTGGTTTGTGTCCGAGCTGAGGAGTTTTGAGGTCGCCATCCACACCAGTTTTGTTTCCTTTTACGTTGTTGCTGTGCTGTGGAACAACCAAAAACTGTGACAGAAAGATGACTGACTGAAATCCATGACATGACGAAATTCTGCAGGTACATTTACAATAGAAAATAGAAGAACAGCATTTAAGTGAAGATCCTCAGGACCAATCAAGTAAGTCAGCTCAAAAGGAAAATGGAGGGGGTCTGAGTCTGTCTATTGTAAAGCAGAAAACTCTACTAAACATAGTGTCTATGCAATAAGCATATTTCAGTAGGGAAAATAGCGGAACTGAAGATAAATTTTGTTCTGATACACTGTTTGCAGAAAGAAGGCAACAAAGAGAGAAAAAGAAAACAAGATGGTGGTATCCTTTCACACTAAGACACAGATACGGTAATCATGAAAAACACAGAGCATTTGAGAGATTTCTACAGAGGCAGATGATTCATTTTTTGTCTATAACTGCAGTTTATAGTGGAAGTCATTTAAGATGTTTCAATACTAGTGTTCTGGGTGTGAAAAAGCAACACATTCCACCTCAAGACAATTTACTGAAGAAAGTAACCCTGAGTTGCTGTGCTTACAAGTGAGCCACATGTTTGTCTTTTCGGCTTTTCCCAGTTAGGGGTCGCCACAGCAAAACTTTGGTCTGCTAATGATTGGCAGTAGATTTTTTACAGTGCCGAGTTGCCAGCCCAATGCCCAACCTTCAGCGAAGGCACGCCCATTCACGCATGTCTTTCGGAGGCTATTCAACCTCGGGGAGGATATGCAGACTCCACACAGAAGGCACTTAAGCCATGAATTGAACAGGAGAACCTCTTGCTGTGAGGCAACAATGCTACCGTTGTACCACCACGGCTTACACTTACAAGTGAGCCACATAAACCTTATAAAAGCAAAATGGAATGATGTTGATAATTTAAGTAAGTGAAGAGAAAATTTAACAAAGTTATGAGAAAACATAGTGAATATAGGGCTCTGTTTATATTTTACTCCTATTTTGAGATGTCAGATGATTTCTTATGCAGAATAAGTAAAGACAGGGAAGAAATTCTGCATTAGATACTTGTGAAAAATCTTATAAAACACTAGTAGCAGAGTTAGCCCATAGTCACATGTTCGGAGGTCACCTGCAGATGGACACACCTAAGACAAAAGTAGTTAACAGAATTTATTGTTCTTTGCTAGATGGGCAAAGCAGACTGTCTATAAGTTCTAGAGAAAACATTGAAGGTATTTTTTATTTTTTTTCATTTTAAAAGACAAGTTATTTTTTTCCCTTGAAGTACAGAATAACATGTACATACATATATATGTATATATGTAGATAGGTAGATGTATAGATAGCTAATAATCACTGACTTCAGAGCTTCTTTGCACTTTACAATGACAGTGTGTGTGTGTGTGTGTGTGTGTGTGTGTGTGTGTGTGTGTGTGTGTGTGTGTGTGTATATATATATATATATATATATATATATATATATATATATATATATATATATATATATATATATATATATATATATATAATAGATAGATACATAGATAAGGATGTAATTAGGAAGAGCTAACAGTCACTTGAGTGAATACTTTTTCATGCTGTAAAAAAAAACAAAAGAGTGAACTCTCATGTGAGTGAACATTCTTACTAATGGAGTATATATATATATATATATATATATATATATTTGGATCTCCGCTGAAAAAGAGCTCTTCAGCTCAATCGGACAATCCCAGTCAACAAATGTAAAATAAAATTAAAAAAATAAATAAATAAATATATATATATATATATATATATATATATATATATACACATAGAGAGAGAGAGATATTTGGGCATAGGGCACTGGATGGACTGCGCATCTACACCGACAACTGATTGATCAACACCATTTGATCGATGCACACCGATGGCTGACAAGTGAGCAAGATCGACAATTCCCAATTAGGGGAATTTTCCCTTTCCTCTGGATTCTACATTTTTGTAGTTTGTATATATAATTAGCAGGGGGTATGCAAAATGGACCACCATCTATTAGAAGACTTATATTCCCAAAAGATGTGCAAGAGATCTGTTTTATTAGCACTACATGCAGAACAAGTAGCAGATTGCTCCAGGATGTATTTCAGTTTATTGTAAGAGATTAAATTAGCATTATTAGGAATTATAAACTGGGGGAAATATAACTTCTTAAAAGGAATGCATTTGGCATTCATCTATTTAGGAAGGTATATTCATAACCTATTAGCCAGTAGATTCTGCATAGGCCTGTATAAAGAGTACAATAGGTTTTATCAAATGAAAAGCTGATAATCAACTTATATGAGTTGGGTAGAGCTTTATATGAGGGCAGGGGATACTATAGATGATTTGAGAAATTATTAGATTCTTTAGGGTGAGGTTTGATTAAGGATGTATGCCCCAAAGGGAAATTTAATTGCTTTTTGACTTGATATGAGGTATAGAAGAAATCAGAGAAAAAGTGTAAATCATTTTATATTTGATACTGGAGCATTCAGTTAGATCAAATATTTTATTATTTAATATTTTATTAGGATTTAAATGTAATTGTTCAAATAAAGAAAAAAAAATGACTAAGTTAAATATTGTAAGCAGCTTATTGAAAGCCCTAATGAGATTAGCTGAAAATAGCAGTAATTTTTTTTCAGATATTTCTCCTCCAGAATTTGTAAGAATGGAAGAGGACCCATTCTAAAATTGTAAGTTTCCATCTCATTAGCCTACAATCTAATCCAAGCTGTAGCCCATGTGCTGTCATTTGGCTTATAGGAGACAGTTGTCATAGGTCTAATTGAGTTGATACTTGGATAATACAAGTGTAAATCTGGGAGACATAGCCACCTAGAGATTTATGTGCAGTCAATTTGTTATAAGAAATGCACATAAATGTTGGGGCCCAAATAAACTTAGTTATAGTGTTAGTAATGAGAGTGATAATTTTCTGCAGTTTTACAATAGGAAGAATTCATATAAAATGAAAGTCTGAGAAAATATTAATTTTTATGAATGCAATTTTAGACAGAACAGGGAAATTACGGTTAGCCCACCTTTCAATCTTGGCATTGATCTGAGACCAAACATTTGCAATATTTAGTTGATGTTTTAATGAAGTTTCATGATGAAAGGAAATGCCCAAGTATTTTAAAGATGTATCTACCCTCAAGCTAGAATAAATAATATGATTTTAAA
Organism: Protopterus annectens; assembly: GCF_019279795.1. Lineage (NCBI taxonomy): Eukaryota > Metazoa > Chordata > Ceratodontiformes > Protopteridae > Protopterus > Protopterus annectens. The sequence continues at coordinate 448,791,657 of NC_056733.1, read as the reverse complement.
TATTATAAGATTTTGTAACTGGAAAGAATACAAACTTATGGAGATTTAGTTTAAAAATAGAATAATTCAAAAATGAATTAATGGAATAGGAACATTTTTTGGAATATCAGATGGACAGTGGAAATATATATTTAGATATTCTGCAAAAGCAGTGAAAGGAAGTTTTAAATGTAAAAAAGTGAAGAAAATTAAGATATGTGTTATATGTAAGTGTAACTAATAGACATGAGAAGTGCTGAATATGGTGTTTATATGTATCGAGCATAAGTGCTGAATATGTGACTGATGTATCCTGTCATATTGTTATATATGAATAATTTCACCAACAATGTGTTAAATTGTTTACATATATTTTAATTTGATAACAATCTGTGGCTTATTTCTAACTTCAGAAGACTTAGTTCAGACGTTTGTAATGCATCTTTTTGTCAGCCTTTTGATCCCAAAATTAATGCAGTTCGATGTGGCATAAAATACCAAAGTACAGTTTTGTTTTTCTTTTGACTACCCATCATGGATCAACTGGAATTTATTTCAACAGATATGACAGTAGCAGTTTATGATTCAGTAGAATATTATGGAAAATATGAGGGAGCAATTTGGATCAGTAATATAAAAACTGTAAACATGTATCTTCAGCAGATTAGATGCATGGCTTTTCTCAGTACTTTCAACATAATTGCAGAAATACAAGTAATTGACTACATATTTTAGAATACTCTTTGATAGCACATATTACTGTATCATTAAATAATTATATTTAGTTGACTGGTTCAAGGCATAGCTTTATATAGTCACATTCTCCTCATGTTTCCATTCTATTCATTTTTTTAGAAACTTATTCAGAAAGCTTTCTTTTGTAAAGGTTCTGTATATTTCTTCGAAAAGATTCTTAATTAAATTTTCACAGAATTGTAGATATTGCATAAAAATGCATTCTTCTGATATTTTATGTGATTTCATTATTCAGTGAGTCACAGCAGAAATCTATAAACAAATTCCACTGCAAGGATTTCTTTAATTTTTCTAAATGATCTCTGCATAAGGTGATGATTCACAGAAAAACTATTTAGAGTGTAACTTAATTACACCGGAAATCTCATTTACAAAAATAGTGACTGACTGACAGAGATTATAACGCAGGCCCTCTGCTTTATGTTTTGGTATAATTCTACAGAAGAGGTATGTAAATAAAAATCTGTCGTATTCATAAAGTTTATTGGTATGCATATATGTATGAGTGATTCACAGGGACTAAGAAATCCATTATGTGTTACACAATAAACTGAGTTAAATTTAATTTACGAAAAGCATTCTAAACTACTGTATAATTTGTTTACACTAAGCTGTGAAGACAGAAAAATGCACACATGCACTCTCTCTCTCTCTCTCTCTCTCTCTCTCTCTCTCTCACACACACACACACACACACACACACACACACACACACACACACACACACACACACACACACTCACAGACATACCCACACACAACTAGACACATACAGATTCATAGAATAGCATGAACTGCCCATGCTTGAGTGAGGGGGGTGGGGCAATGTATCATGCATGGTGTCACATACTGGGCTTAGTGGTAAACTCTGTTTGTAAAAATTGTAGTAACATTTGATAGTACAGGAGAAGGGACATACAAGTGAAGGGTAGCAGCTCAGTGCAGGCACCTGGCAAAAAAATGCAACTGCTCAGTAACTGAGCCAGAAATGTGAGCTAGGTACATGGTCAAAGAGACATAAATGGTGCAGTATTTGCGGTTCTGTGACCTCATATGAAGGTTCCTGCAAACCATACACTTGCCATGCCATTGTCCAAAGTGATAAATACAGTACGGTGCATATTTACTATAGCACCTGGGCAATAACATCAAAATGTTGTTTGCAGACATCAACAACATGAAAAATATGAAAGTTCATGAAAGCAGTAATAGTCTCTTCTTGGAATATATCCATATTCCTAGCTGGCATGCTGGGATCAGGTAGGAAAATAATGTCTATACAACATTATCAGTACTGCTTGGTAATTTGTATTTTGAATATATGACTTTATAATTAACACTTTCCTTTCTAAAGTCTGAATTCCCAAAAGGTACAGAAAAGATAATGGATGTCATCAATGGCCAAATAGTTCACACAACATTTTTTTCTTGAGAGTGAAGCTCCTCATATATTCTCCACCATGCACAAGGCTTTGCCCACTGAACCCCAAAATCTATTATTCTAACTGTAAGGCTGATGCATATTAAGAAAAGTAAAATCCAGGACTGAAGAGACTTATGTCCCAAAGATGAAAAAGAGAATTTTTAGTTTTTGCAAGCATTGGTACAGTCAGTATTGGTGACTTGGTGTAAGGTTACTGCATATCAGGATAAGTGAAGTAAATTACTAAAGAGACTGTTATCCCAAAGATGAAAAACAGAATCTTTAGTTCTTATATATATATATATATATATATATATATATATATATATATATATATATATATATATCAACAGACAAACGGTCCAGGCAGTAGCAAGTGTCAGCCAATACAAAAGTTTAATTTTAAAAAATTCACCACAAGCACTTGAAAAAGCCCTGTATTGTTGTCAGGGTGAAAGCGTTTGTGGTGAATTTTTTTTAAATTAAACCTTTGCATTGGCTGACACTTGCTGCTGCCTGGACCGTTTGTCTGGTTATTAGTTTACTTTTTGGTCCTGCACCTTATATATATATATATATATATATATATATATATATATATATATATATATATATATATATATATATATATATATATATATATATATAGATATATAGGGTCTATATTATATCATTGAACACTTAAAAAAGCGAACGCTGATTGATCGACCTAATTTAAGTGAAAGCTTACAATCTCGAACTGTCAGATCAGCGATTTTTTTCCCAGGGAAAAAATCACTGATCCAAAACACATACACACAACACAAGCACACCAAACAAACAGAAATCCACACACATACACCTAAAATCTGATACCTAACCCTACACTAAACTATGCACACACCACTAACTACCCACTTACCTTAACCCAAACCCTAACCCTAAGGTCCGTCACTATCACATACTCACCTCACCCACTCCCTAACCCTAACTCACTTAAATTCACCCTAACCCTCATGTCCACTCAATCACACACACACCTTACCCGAGCCCTAACCCTAACCCTAACCCACCTAAATCACCCTAACACTCACATCCACACAATCGCACACTTACCTGAATCCAACCGGTAACTTTCCACCATAACACTGAAAATACCGAAGTAACAGAAACGGACAACCGAATTCTTTCCCTAGGAAAAAATTTGAGTTTCTGCTGCTTCAATATTTTGCAGTTTCATGAAAATAAGTTCGATCAATCAGCGTTCGCTTTTTTAAGCATTTGAGGATATAATATAGACATATATAGATATATATAATTATTGACATATTTTATCAGTCTGAAACTAACACAGACACTACAATTTCTACAAATTTTGTCTCTCACTAACTTACATATGCTGTCCACTGCAAAACAAATGGTGATAAATATCTATCAGTGGCATCCAGTTAAGTTTATCTTTTCTGAAGTATAAACCTTTTGCATGCACATTTCAGAGAGTGTGAATGTGGTTTATACATGCTGCAGTTAACCTTGCACTTATGCCCCAGGTCATGGAAGATGAGGGTTTCAGAAGGGCTACACATCTTAACCAGTTAACCAGTTAACAAACAAAATGCATTAATTTACTGTTTGTATCCTACACAAAGGGTAACTGCAGAACAATGCATCTTAATTTACTCCAAGATACTCCAGCCTCCTGAGGACTTGGCATGGTTTTGTTATTCTCAGTAACCTACTTACACCTTGGATTCATATTCCCTTACTGTCATTCATCATCTTACCTACTTAGTTTCAGTTAATTCTTAACATGGTTACTAGAAACCGAGCCTAGCTATTTAGTGAGAAGGTTTTCACTAACTATACAGACCCTTTCCCCTCATGCCTTTCATTATCAGTGTTGTTAAGCTTTGTCCAGTAGTTCTCTGGATTTTTTCCTGCCCTCACCCCTTCTGAACATGGGCAGCATACTTGCTGACACTTTTATGATAGTCATTGGTGTACTTAATATGTCTGTTAGGAGCTTACCAAAAACTAGACAAATTTCTAAGGACACTAGGAGCAGCCAGTTTTGACCTTGTGCTTTATCCTCCCTAAGGACAGACACTTGTCTCACTCCCTTTACCTTCACAATGTCCATTCTAGTATTTATCCATTAATCTCCATGTTCTGCCCTGCTGTCCTTTCATTTTAACTCCTACAGTTTGTTTTTCTTTTTCTTTGTGAAGAATAAAACAAGGTATTGATTCAGAACCCCTTTTTCACTTCAGGTGTGTGATATTCCTTCCATCTGTGCTCTGCCTGAACAGATTTCTCCCTCCTTATCTATCTTCTATGATACATCAGTATAGACCTTGTTTCCCTACTTGATCACCTCTGCTAACTCAGAATCAGCATTTGTTTTTGCTTCTTTGCCATCTTTGCCACACTGCTGCTAGCCTCCTTGTGTTTGCTTCTTCCACCACCTCCTTTTTCACAAATTCCATATCCTATACTTTGCCTTCATTAATAGCCACTTTGCATTGGTTATGGCTATGTTCATTATGACTAGCGTCCTCTTTACCTAGACATTCATGATCCATTTATATTGGTTATGGCTATGTCCATTATGATTAGAGTCGTCTTTACCTAAATATTCATGATCCACTTTGCACTGGTTATGGCTATGTCTATTATGATTAAAGTCCTCTTTATGTAGATATTCATGACTCACTTTGCATTGATTATGGGTATGTCCATTATGATTAGAGTTGTCTTTGCCTAGACTTTCATGACACACTTTGCATTGATTATGGCTATGTCCATTATGATTAGGGTTGTCTTTACCTAGACATTCATGGCCCACTTTGCATTGGCTATGGCTATGCCCATTATGATTAGGGTCATCATTACCTAGACATTCATGATCCACATTAGATTTGTCTTTACCTAGACATTCATGACCCACTTTGCACTGGTTATGGCTATGCCTATTATGATTAGGGTCAACTTTTACTCCCAGAGGAGGTACAAATGAGGTAAAAGATAATGCCTAACCTCTAGTTAATAGTAGTTATATTATAAACTTATCTGGACATGTCTTTATGGACTATGAGTATTCAGTTTTGAATTGAGGCTTAAAATTTGTTCTAACTGTAGTGCCTCACATTCATGATATTAAATGTGATGTTTTTAAGTTTAGTAGGAAGCTGCATTTAAAATACTTTTTCAGAAAAAAAACTGTAGAAAGTGATTCCATAGATAGTAATGACAATGACAATATGAATTCTTCTGATGATAGTTTTTTTACTTGTGAGTCAGATGGTTCTTTTAATGCTTATTGTAAATTAGATACAAGTAATGTACATACTAAAAGTGTGTTTATACCTCCTTATTCTAATGAAGAAGTGGTTCATTTCTCAAATATGTTGAATTTTGCACTTAATAATGACTTTATGGAGTTTGATAGAAATAGAGGGCGTATTATTTATAATTTATCTATTATGGAGTGGAAAGCCCTTAGGACATTAAATGAAATGGATAATGTTATTTTTAAACCCTCAGATAAAGAAAATAAACTGGCTATTATGCACCATGCTCCATATTTAATAATGTGTATGGAGCATTTAAAAGATGATCAAACTTATGAAATTGTGTATATGTCAGCATATAATGAGGCAATGAAGGAATATCATGAACTATTTTCCAAAGGTAATAGACTTGGATATTTCACAGATTCAGACATTAAGAATAAATTTGACATAAAAAAATAGTAACATGGCACACTTTTATTGCCTCCCAAAAGTACATAAAGATTTAAATAGACCACCAGGGAGGCCTATAGTTGCTGGATGTGACTATTTCACACATGCGTTAGGTGATTTTTTACACCATTATTTAAGTCCTGCAGTATATAAACTTCCTTCCTATATTAGAGATTAGACATTTTTTGGATAAAATTAGTGATATACAATGGAACAGTGATATGTATTTTTCACAATAGATGTAAAGAGCCTATATACCAATATTGGCCATGCCTTTGGCATAGAGGCAGTTAGATTCTTCTTAGGAACTTCTTCAGTTACAGAATATGTAATAGAATTAATATATTTCTGTCTTATAAAAACTTCTTTGAGTTAATAACATTCTTTATAGACAGAAACAGGGTATGGCTATGGAGGCTGCGTTTGCCCCCATGTACGCTAACCTTAGTATGAGTCTTTTTGAATCAGAATATATTTACAGAAGTGCATTTTTTTGTCAATATGTGATTAGGTATTTCCAATATATTGACAATTTGATTTTTATTGCCCATGGTGGTCAGGAAATGGTTGAGCAATTTATCCATTCATTACATTATAATAGATTTGATTTAAAATTTGATGGTTTGTTAGTAGGGACATGTATTCCATTTCTGGATGCACAATTGAGTATTATTAATGGTACTGTTTTTCTTAGTACTATACATAGAAAATTTGATCAAGGTACACAATTTGTGCATAGAGATAGTTGTCATCCTACTCATATCTTGGAAGAACTTCCATATGGTGAGATGTTAAGGGTATCCAGATTATGTAATAATATTTGGGATTTAAGAAAGGAATTAAAAGTAACTGTGGATGTGTTTGAGAAAAGGGGTTATAATAGAAGTTTGATGGAAAAAAGCTGGAAGAAATTATGTTCTGGCTGTTCTATAAAAAAACCCATATACTAATTCTCAGATGTATAAGATCAATGGAAAAGAATTTTCTGAGTTTGTTTATTTTGTTACTACATTTGGATGTTTTAGTTCTAAAATCACTGAAGAAGTGAACTATTTTTGGAATTATTGTACTCCTTGAAAAATGTTTCTTCCTGGTTAAATGCTAATTAGGTATTTCCTATAGAAGGGGTAGAAACATACAAAACTTCATTGTAAAGGGGAAGTTTTGTATCCCTGGTTCCAGGATTAATCGTAACATATCTCAAATGGGAACATCTTATTGTAATAAATGTAAAACATGTAAATATGTAGTAAATAATTTTGTTAACATTAATCATATTCCATTTGACACATGCTACAGTTTTACTTGTAACACAGAGGGAGTTATATATGCACTTAAATGCCCTTGTGATTTATTTTATATTGAAGAGACCAAGAGGGCATTTAAGGTTAGAATGCTTGAGCATATAAGAGACATTCATAATGAGAAAGAAGAAAGTTCTATAGCCACTCATTTTAAATCTTTTCATAACAGCAGTAGTGAAGGATTACAGGGTACTATACTAGAGAAAGTTAAAGTATCACTATTTGATGAATGTCTTTTAAAAAAACGGCTAGGAATCTCTGTATATTCTGAAATTTAAAACTTTACACCCATATGGACTTAATGAACAGTTAAATTGGAAATATCTGATTTGATTGATTGATTGCTTAATTGAACACAGTATATGAGGCAAGTTTTTTCTGAAATGTTTTTACTCCTTGAAGGCTTTTGTTTTGAGCCGAGACGTTAAAAGAGTTTCTTCAGTTTTTAAATAAGTTATTGGTGGATTCACTGGCTGGTTGTTTTGCTTTTCTTTTGTATTGGTGGTTTTATTATACCATGGAGACTGCTTGTTTTTTGATGGAGGATTGTAACACACATTTTGAGAATATTGCATGTGTTGAAAGCTAGCATAGTAAGAACAGCATGACAGAATATAATAGATAACTGCCAATAGTATTTATTTTATTTATTCATCCTTCGTTGATCAGGTTAGTCTTTGTAAGCTAGTGGAGTCTATTAAGGGGAGAACCAAGATGGTATTTCTACCACTAGGAAAAATTTGCCCAAGGCACCAGAGAATGTCTCCTACTCTTTTGGTAAAACAAATAGCAAAGATCATCAATGGCTCTGTTAAATCTGCCTCACATCTAGGAACCGTGTGTATGACAAAATATGATTCACAGGATGAACAAGTACAAAAACCACAACAGGGATGCAAGGGCATAGATGTCGCCAGTGTTATGGTAGAGGACTGACTTCACTCCCTTGTTATTTGTGAAAAATGAAAAATAAAAACACTTAAACATTACAGTATTAAGCAACAGTAATAAACAATGCAGAACTTCATACATTAATTCTTCTTCTATGAAGACACTGAAGAAACTAATTCAAACAGGCTTAGACTCCACTTTAATTATGATGAGTGCTTTCATCCACCAAGTGGACTTTAGATCATCTTTTCAATAACAGCTTTAATAGTGAGTGCTGCTTTCTTGATTCACAGGCCTGTTGTCTGATATACGCAAACACACGCACATACACATACACACACACACACACACACACACACACACACACACACACACACACACACACACACACACACACACACACTCACACACACACATGCTTCTTCATTTCAGGTATCTGATTTTTTTGCTTTCTTTCTTTCTTTCTTTTAGTTTTTTAGTTATTATTGTTGTCACCTTGGTGCTAAATAGCCTTTGGTGAAGGGACTTTTGTGATACCTTGTGACTGACTAGAGACAGACAAAGAGTTAATTACTAGTTCTGCACTTCAGTTTATTTGCACTTTGTTTTATAAGTACTCTTTCTCTTTCTTATTTTAGTTTGGTTGTGAAAATAACTTCTATAACATCAGGGTAGCTTTTAGTTTTAGGCTGGGCTTGTTACTTTGTATGTGGTCATCAGTCATGGTGCACAATGCGTTCTGCTTTTTATGTATATATTAGTTTTCCATGGATTAAAGCTGCTAGTGAAAAGCTGATCTGATGAAGTCCAGTTGGTGGACAAAAGAACTCATTATAAATTAAAGCTGAGTTATTCTAGTGACTAAGCCTGTTTGAAATTGTTTCTTCAGTACCTTCATAGAAGAGGAATTAATGTCTGAAGTTTTTAACTGTTTTTTACTGTTACTTACTATTGTAAAATTTAAGTAATTTTATTTTTCATTTTTCACAAATAGCAAGGAATTGAAGTCAGTCTTCTATGTTAACACTAGAGACAACTATCTCTTTACATCTCTGCTCTTTTTGACAGGGGCCATGGGATCTTGACTACCTCCAAGGAGAAGAGACCTTGGTTTAAGATCTTATCCAAAGGAATTAAGGAATATAGCACCCCAATCACCAGGAGTAGAAATAGAAATCATGGCTTTCTCCTCTTCCAGCATCAAGGGCAAGTGTGTCATCTGTTGAGCTACTGACACTGTAAACTGTAAATACAAAGCAGGGTAGAAAGGTACCAGTTTGGTGGGAGTATGGGAGTCTTGGCATGAACACCAACTCTGCTATAGGATCATAGTTTATCTTAACCCAGAAGGGACAGAACTCCCAAGAGCTGGGATAAAAATGTTGCTATAGTACAGATTTCTGTTTTGTAACTCACATTACAAAACTCATACTATTGCCCCCCTCAACATCAAATACACTTCTCTCCAAATGTTACATCCATTCACATCAGATATGCACACATTTTCAACTACTGATTTCTTTAGCCAAGTGTGCTGTTTTACATGTGTATTCCTATCTTTATGCCTAGTTTATAAAGGCCTATATTGCATATATTAGTTTGGGCATGTTTAAACATTCTAGCCTCTATAAACCTTAGCTTTACTAAGAGATAAGCCCTCCTTCCCAAAAAAAAAATGCATTCAGACTAGTATTCTATGTATGCCTTGAGAAGCTTAGATAAAATACATATCTCAATGATAACACTTCTAAATTCAGATAGATCAGACAGATGAGGTAGGGATGTAAGATATGTAGGTGTTGGGTGTTGCATGTATTGTGTATTCAAATGAGACACTGAGGCACCAGATGGGTTCAAGCCATTTAGTGCACATAAACACATCAGGAACTGTAACTGGAACATATACTTCGAACTTCATATGCTTACTGACTGACTCATTAGTTTTAGTACACTCTCATGTGCATCACCATTCAAGCTTGCCCTCACACTGACTGACTATACAAAATGGCACTGATCTCGCACGTGCTCAGTAAGTTATATGCATGTGCTGTCTGACTACAGTGGCTGACTAAGTACAATATACACAATGATACATCATCCCTCTTTAATTTTGTTTGGTATGGAAATAGGAGGACAAAGACATTTTGTGAGCTAAGCAATATATCAATATTTTAACAAACAAAACTGAGTTCAAGTCCAAGTCACGGTGTATTTTGGATTTGGTCTGGAAATTCTTCCCGATATGGTAACATAGAATCTTTGATTGGATTTAGCACAGGGACAGTATCTGGGGATTCTTTCACAACTGGAACATCAGGGATTACATCAAAATTATTTGAAGGAAGCACACTGACCTTTTGGATTTGAACAGGTGTAGAGTCACTCTGAGAATTAGAGTCCCCTGCGCAGACAATCTGCTGCATCACTGGTTCAGAGACAGGTAACACATGTCTTTGATTCCTTCTGAAATCCATTCCTTCCGATTGTATGATGTAAGATCTCGGCTCCTCACACATGGTCTTCATGGTTCCCACTTGGTTGTATCCTTAGGTGTTTGCATTCTCACAACTTTTCCTTGTTGTAATCGTCTAAGGGATTTACTGGTCTTGGGATTTACTGGTCTTAACATAGTAAAACTTTTGTAACTGACGTTTTCTAGAAAGTTGAGCTTTGACTACTCTGTTGTTCTTTGCATTTGGTACTAACACTTGTTTACTGATTGGTAGAGTTGTTCTAGTCTGTCTGGACATTAATCTCTGAGCAGATGAACCAAACAAGTTGTCTCAAAGAATGGTTCTGAGATTGAGTAAGTTAAGGAAAACATTGGTACCATCTCTGTTGGAGTTCTCCAAAAAATGTTTTGCACTCTGAATTGCATGGGATTGTGGATACTCAGGACTACTGGTAATATGAACAAAGTCCAAAGACTCATTTAATTTCTTAACCTGCTTACTTGTAAACTCTGCACCATTATCAGAAATGACTTTGTGTGGACTACAATGGACAGAAAAATGTCTCTTCAATTTTGTAATAACTGTGCTGGATGTTAAGTTAGGAAGTAGGTCAATTTCAAACCAATTTAAGTTAGAGTCTACTAACACTAAGTAATGTTGACCAATCCATTCGAAAATATCTGTGGCAACCGTGGACCATGGTAATTCAGGAATTTGGTGTAGCTGAAGTGTTTTTTTTTTTTTTGTTGATGCGGTTTGGTGCTGTTGCAAATTAAACATGCTACAGTTTCCTTCTCTATATCTTTAGACATAGAAGGCGAAAATACAATGCCACTTACCCTTCTATTGGTTGAATCAGTACCTGGATGACCACGATGAAAGATTTTGAAATATTCCTGTTGTAATGCTTTATGAAGTACCACTTTTGGACCTTTCATGATGAGTCCCTCTTCTGTCATGGGTTTGTCTCGGTAAGGAAAATACTGCTGAATGTCAAGTGGTAAACTGGTTTGTTGTTTTGGCCATCATTAACTGATAACTTGTTTTAACTTCTGGAGAATTGGGTCTGAAGCTGTGGGATTTTTATTTCATCAAGGCATGATGACGAAAAATTTCTGACTTCCATGACTTCAAAGTCTGTTGTTTCATTTTCATGCTGTTCTGTCATTTGTCTGGGTGTGCATGACAAGGCATCAGCAAAGTACAAGTACTTGCTCATTTTGTGAACAACATTGAAATTGTACTTTTGCAATTTTGACATCATACGTTGCAGTTGTGCTGGGGAAGTATGCATTTGCTTTTTCAGAATTGTCACTAGTGTTTGGTGGTCAGTCTCTGTTTGGATAGGTCTGCCATCAATATAATCATTGAACTTTGAACATGCAAACACTACTGCCAAAAGTTATTTCTCTATTTGTGCATAATGTATCTCTGTTAGAGTTAAAGTTCTTGACACATAAGCAACTGGTATGCCTTCTTGAAGACATGCAGCACCAAGGCTGTACTTTGAAGCATCAAAGAGTTACAGGTTTGTGAACATCATAATATCTCATTCTGTGTAGACTAGCAATTTTCATCTTCAGAATATCAAATGCTCTTTGGTGTTGTTCCAACCAGGACCAGTTTGCATTTTTGTGTATTGACTTAAGTAATGATGCTGAAAGCTCACTCAAGTCTGGGATGAACTTTCCTAAATAGTTGACCATACCTGCAAAATGTTGTAAAGATGTGACATTCTCTGGAACTGGCATCTCAAGAATTGCTGCATGCTTAGATGGATCTGGTTGTAAGCCAGAAAACAAATGACCCACATAAGTAACTTCTTTCAGTTTGAATTTATACTTTTGAGGATTCAGTTTAATATTTACTTCATAAACATGGTCTAGACCTTTCTTGATGTTTCTATCATGTTCAGTTTCACTGTTTTCCCTACAATAATGTCATCTACTATGATAGCACATGGATAACCTGAAATAATTTGTTCCATCACACATTGAAATACTTCACTGTCAGAATTTATCCCAAATGGCATTCTCAAAAATCTGTATCTACCAAATAGTGTACTGAAAGTGGTTAATAATGAAGATCTGTGATCCAGCGAAATTTGCCAAAATGAACTTTTTGCATCTAAGGCACAAAAAAACAGTGGCATTTGGCATGAGAGCCACTACTTCTTCTACTGTGTGCATCATAGGATCATAGTAAGTTACTAGCCTATTGGCCCTGATGCCCTTATAAGCTTAGCCAAGAGTTTAGCCCATGCATAGACAAATCAGAACCCAATGCCCCTGTCCAGAAGGGACACGGGTGGAATCCTATGGATGTATTTTCTATTCCCCATCCCGTTATCCAGACTGCACTTAAAAAGGGGTATAGGATGATGAGGACATTTAAGCACCTTATTTAAGTGTCTTGAATCAATGCATATTCGAATATCATCTGAGATTTTCGTATGAGCTATGATCGTGGAGGATACCCATTCACTCATTTCTTTTACTGGAGTTAAGGCACCTAAATTCACCATTTTGTCAAGCACTGCTTTGCTACTGGAACCGTCCTTGCTGGTCTGACAGCTGGGCTTATTTCTTGGTTTAATTTCATAGAATGTGTGACTGAAGTTTGCCCAACTCTTCTGTGAGATCATCAGCATATTCACTGAAAATATTCTGTGTAAAGCTATTGTGTTGTTCAAAATTATATGATGGGCGTCTTTATTAAATGAAATCAGTCCCATTCTCAAACTGTCTTTGAGGCCCAACAACGACATCACATGTCTTTTGATTACATAAAACTGCAAGTTATAGCTTCGCTGAATCAAGTTTCTCACCAGCTCTTACTTTGGCAAACATTTGTGCTGATATAACATTACACTTGGATCCAGTGTCTACTTTAAACTCTACAGGTTTCCCATTAATCCGAACAGTACAAAAATATCTCACTCTTCACTGCTAACTGATAATCTACTGTATTAACTGTTTTATCAATCACAGAGACACCATCAACACATAAAGTTTGCTCACAGCTCTCTATCTGATATATTTGCTTCTTCAGATACTCTCTTTTAATATGTCTGTGACACTTTAGACTTGCAAAGCCTTTTGAAATGATTCCACTTTTAACATTTGTGACATTTCTGACCCAAAGCTCAACACTTTTCCCGTTTAGGTTCATGACTGCCTCCACAATTATAACATAATGAGGATGGGAGCCATATCCTTTGGTTTACAGTTCTTTTTCATCTTAACTTTCTGTTGCTGTACACTACCCACATTCACAAATAGCAGATACTGCAAACATGCTTTTTTCATTCGTAAGCATATTCATATGCTTTTCTGTAATCTCATGTATTTGACAAATCTCAATGACTTTGCTCAATGTTAATTCACTATCTTGAAGCAAATTTTTTCTCACGACATCATTATTAACACCACATACAAGGCAGTCTTTTATCAACTCATCTTGTAGATTACTAGATCTACATGTTTTTGCTTTATTTCTTAAGTCGATAATATATGCTGCTATAGTTTTACCAGGCTTTTGATTTCTTGTGTAACATTTGTGCCCTTCCATTGTAATATTCATTTCAGGGTTACATATTTCTATAAATTTTACGTTTTAAGCACTAAGGGTCATCCTGTGTTTCAGCCTGTATTACAATATGGTGGTTCTCCCCCTCCACTGCATACATGGCAGGTGCATACAAAAATGAATATTCTCACATAATGTCTTCTGAGCCATCCAAATTGAGAAGAAGAAATGGTCTTGTACCTGTATCTTTATGAGAAAATGCAGCCTGTGTGAAAATACCATATTCTTGCTCAAACACTCGCCAATTCTCAGCAATATTATTATCAAACACCAGCGGTTCAGGTCTGTGAAATCCATCTGCCATAACAACAAAGTTCTTTTAAACATAAGTATAGACCTGGTACTTGTAATTTTGCTCAGATGCACAACAATCTCTCTGAAAATGCTTTCTTTTCACTGCAAATACCCAGAACACTCCAGACACTTCAAAAAGTGTTAGTTACTGGGAAAAAGTCATACATTGTAAAAAGAATCAGCCATTTTAACCTTTTCAAACATTTTAAACACTTTGGAGATTATTTCAAATACTTTAATCATTGTATTGCTATTTCAGACATTTCAAATAACTTAGAAATTATTTGAACACTTTGAATGCTATGCCACATGTTTGGCAACTGAAAATCATTTAAAATGAATTTGAGTAACTCTGAATTACTGCTGACCTGTTTGCGAGTTCACTCCTGTATATTAGTCCACTTCTAACTGCATGCCTCATTGTTTGCAAGTTGCTGCAGCTTTGGATCTTATTCTGACACCATGTTGCATGTCGCACGTGTTCAAATGAGACACTGAGGCACAGGATGGGTTCAAGTCATTTATTGTACATAAACACATCAGGAGCTGTAACTGGAACATATGCTTTGAACTTCATATGCTTACTGACTGACTCATTACTTCTAACACACTCACTTGTACATTTCCATTCAAGCTTACACTCACACTGACTGACTATACAAAAATGTCACTGATCTCGCACATGCTAAGTAACTTATATGTATGTGCTCTCTGAATACAGCGGCTGGCTAGATTCAATATACACACTGATGTATAGTTGGGATTTCTGCAGTAGATAGAAGGGAAAGAGCAGTAGATAAAGAACAGTAACAAACAAAGATAAGTCACAACCTGGCCAAATGGCAGTAGTATACAATGTAAGTAAGCTGGGGCTGAAGATAGAAAAAACAGGCATTAATGTATGATGGTGTGGTAGGCATTGTTGGTGTCAGAGAAACATGAGCCAATGACATAGAAGGAGGTGAGACTTAGAGCTGCCTGGGTATATGACATTCTGGAAGGATAGAGAATGAAGAGTTGGAGGTTTGTTATAGATCTACCAAATGGAGGGCATGAAAATCAAAGTTATGATAGAAGAAGAAAAACATCCTAGAAAAGAGGTGAGGGAGTGAGCAGTTTATAAGGTATATATCAATAAATACACTAATCCTTAGCTATGTAAACAATCTAAATAAACACATCCTGGAGGTTAGTAGCACAACCATGATGCCAACATTCAGTTGTTAAATGGTGAGAGAAGAGAAACAATATATGTACAGAAGTGAATATATAAGTTTGTCTTCAAGAGTTTCTGCATTTAGAAGTACAAATGTGTACTTTGTAATTAGAAAATGGTCCATGAGAAACCACCAGGAATTCTCACATGCAAGACACATAGTTAGTTATTTATTTATTTATTTCTAGTTTGATTATCAGGGAAGTCCACTGGGCCCAGAGAGCCCATTTTCAGTGGAGGCCAAGAGAGAAAAGCTCCATGAAACAGATTACAGTAAAGATAGCAGTCCAATAAAAATAAAAGTACAAATGCATATCACATAATACAAAGTGTGAGCAATATTGCCCATAGTGGAAAAATATCATACAGAAACATTTTAACAAATTCACACAGTTAAAGTCAAAAGCTATTACAATATTTACAGAGTGTGAGAGATTGTATGGGAATTAGCTATAGAGAAAGGTGATTTTGGCGCATCCAGATCACAGAAGTTGAGAAGGCAGTCTAAGTTTTAGATAGCAGTTCAGGGAGGTTAGAGGCAGAGCAGATAAGTGTAGAGTCTTCTGCATATTGGATCACTTTGGCATTAGGAATAGCAGAGTGAAAGTTATTGATAAAGTTATTAAACAGCATTGATCCGAGGATAGACCCCTGTGGTACTCCGGTAAGGGTGGGTAAGAAAGGTGAGGTGTGTTTATTTCCATTTCACAGCCTGAGATCTATCTGACAGATAGCTTGAGAACCAGGAAAGAGTATTGTGGGAGTGGTTTAGGTTTGAGTGTGGACTGAGAAGGTGTTTATGGGAAACAGTATCAAATGCTTTAGAGAGCTCTAGGAGCACTGGTGATACTAAGTTCCCATAATCTTAGGCTTAAATGACAGTTTTGAAGAATGAGAGTAGAGCTGTTATGGTGCTATATCCTGGTCGGAAGCCATGGTGAGTAGGGGTAAGAAGTTGGTTTTTAGTCAGAAAAGGCATAAGTTGGAGGTGGATGCATTTTTCTAGGATTTTGGAGATTGGAGAGAGAAGAGCTACAAAGCAGAAGTTTGAAATGTTAGTGTTTTTGCCTCCCTTGTGGAGAGGAAGAATAAAGGCGGAATGCCAGAGTTTAGGGACATAGGATTCCTTTATGGATCTATTAATTAGGATACTAATTGGGAGAGCTATACCATCAGCAGCAGACTTGAGAAAGGAAGAGGGGATGTTGTCAGGTGCATTGGAGCAGGGTTTAAGTTTGGATAGAAGTATTTTTATGTAGTTAGTGGAGACAAGTTTAAGCTCAAACATAGAGGGGGAATTATTTGGGGACTTAGATGAGGTAGAAGGTAAGAGAGATGGGCCGTTGTTGGAAAAAGTTTTAGTTAGGTCGGGTATTGCACCTATAAAGAAAGAGCTGAATAGTGAGGCTAATTCGAGGTCAGATTTACTTGGGTCCAGACAAGGGTTATTTTTGGAGCCTGGGTTGAGGAGTGGGTTTATGGAGTTTCAAAAAGTCTGGGGTTTTGGGGATGGTTAGAGTGGAGCTTAGTGTAGCAGGAATTTTTGACTTTGAAGATTTATTTTTTTGTAAAGTTACGGAGCTGTGTATATTGGATAAGGGTTTCAGGAAGTTTATTCTTTTGGTAAAGCTTCCAGGATTTGTCTCTTTGATGCATAATTTGCTTTGTTTCTTTGGTTAGCCAAGGGGCAGTTATAGTTTTTATTATTTTTTTCCTTGGTGGATCTAGGGAATTTAGAGCATCTAGGAAAGTAGAATTAAAGTGGCTTATGGCTTTATCGAGGGGAAGTATTTTAAGAATGTTCCAATTCATTTGTTTGAGATAATTAGAAAAGGTTTTGGAGTCAAATTTACTAAGGTTGCGAGTCTGAATATATTGATGTTGGTGTGGATGGGAGGTGGTTGCATGGTAAATGAAAGCTGGGAGGTGGTCACTAATAGAGTCAGGGATGGTGCCAGAATTGTTAATTTTATTTAGATGGGTGACTAAGATCTAGTCAAGAAATTGATCCTGGGGGATTTGTTGTATTGGGTCTGGTGATGGAGTGGGTTACTTGAGTAAAGTTAATGAGGTTAATGGACAAGGAGGGTATGGGACTGTTGATTTTATTCCAGTCGATGTTTACATCACCTAGTATGTACGTTTCAAGGTTAATTTCAGCTGAGCCCCATTGGAGTATGTCTTCAAGGGTTGAGATGTTATTTCCGGGTGGGATATAAAAGGCGATGATACAGAGGCATTTGTGATTTCTCATTTTTAATAGACTGACTGTTAGTTCTTCATTGGTGAATTTAGGAATGGGGTTTGGTAGGGGAATTAAGGTAAGTAAACTGGAATAGATCAATGCAACTCCTCCTTCTTTTTTCTTTGGGCGGGCACATCTAAGAATGTGAAATCCAGTGGGTAGGATTTCAGAGTCAGAGATGTGGGGTTTGAGAAAAGTTTCAGAGATGGCTACAATGTCAGGTTGGTTATGACTTAGGCATGCTTGAAACTAACGTGCTTCGTTGTTGAGATTCTGGGCACTGACTGTGAAAAATTTAAGAGTATTGTAGGGAGATGAAAGGTTCTAGTAAGGGGAAGGGTAATTGTTATTTGTGGGTGGGTTAGGTCCAGGGTTGGGGAGAATGTCTTCAGCTAAGACAAGGTTATTGAAGGAAGTTATTTTAGTGTGTTATGGTTTGGGTTTAGGGTATTCTGGATGGTTTAGTATTTGTTTCAGAGTGTGTTAGCAGTAGTGGAAATAATGTTAGGATTAAAAAGGTCCTGAGGGTTGAGCTGAAACTGAGGGGAGGAGATGGAAAAGAAATTATTATTTGTGTGAGGGAGTAGATGGCTTTGTGTGGGAGTATGATAAGAAGTAGAGAGTGGAAGCTGATTGGAAGTATAGGAGATGGCATGGTACAAAGTTGTTAGGAGTAGTAGGAGGGAGATGGAGGTTCGGAGTGTTAGGAACAGTAAGGAAAGCATGGTTAGAAAAAGGTAGTTTAATATGGGAGGATTTGTAGTTGAAGAGAAGAGCTGTGGGCTGAGAGGGGATAGTGAAAGAGTGATGTATTTAATTACTGTGAGTAAAAGGAGGAGGGGTAAAGAGGGGAAGGCTTTGATTGCATGTTTGATTGTGGGTGAAAGTAGGAAGGGTAAAGAGGGGAAGGCTTTGACTGGATGGTAGTCTTGAGTGGGTGGGGAGTGGTTGAAATAAAAGTAGGAGAAGTGGGGATGGGTGGGAATTGGGGGCATGGTATGGGAGCAGAGTGAGCTTGCAGGGCGAACAGAGTGGGTAGAGCCAAGGAGAAGGAAGAAAGCTACCAAAAAGTTATCTGTGAAGCTGAGAACTAGCTCAGAGGTAAGGAGGCACTGGCATAAGACACTGTGTGTGTGAAATTAGAAGGATGCAGAGGGTTGACAGGGGATAGGAGCTAAAAACAGGGCATCAGCAGTTTATTAGACTATAGTAAGTACTAATAGGGCTAAAACAGGGCAGTGGTAAATTAAAAGAACAGTTACAGTACTTTTGGCTTGTATTAAAAGATAGGTAGTGCTTGAACAATGCCAACTGGCGGCCTAACTGAGCAAGTACAATGGTAAGCTACGAGCACTCAGAGGAAGGAGAGAGAGCCTAGGAGATTAAAGGGAGATAAAATCCATGGTAGACTAATACAACAGTGGTAGGTATAGGATATATTTTTATTTTACAATAGGGTACATACACGTTTAAAGTTAGTTCTTGGGGAGGCAGAGTAGTTAAAGAAGCACTGCAGGATCCCCTTAGGATGAACTTTACAAAAATAGCAATAAGAATCACAAACAAAAACAATACCAGGTAGTACTTACATGTGAGCACACTACTGGGGATTCCTATGAAGCAAGGCAGAAAAGCTAAGTCAAAAGATGGTACCTTTCTACATCAGGTTTTCTGATACCTCTGTAATTAAGCAGGAGTGGGAGGGAGTTGTGCAGGTTCAGTGTGGGGGAGGGAGGTAGACACAAAGTAATACAAGGTTGTGAGTTAGAAAAACTGAACAAGGCCAGCTGCTAAAAAGAAAACAGGAAAAACAAGCTAAGTCAATTCCAGGCCAGTGTAGTGCAATATCTTCCTAATAACTACAAATCTTATGCTACTAATTTAGTACAGTTTGGTGAAAAGGACCACCACTTCTAAAGGGAAAAACAACTGAAGTATGGGCTTCAGGTACATAGGTAAACTTTTTCCAAGAGAAAGTAGTTTTAAGTACTTGACCTAGGAGTACAATAGGAAGAGAAAAATGGGGGGGCAGTAGTTTGCACACGTACAGTGAAAGGGGAAAGAGTCTTCAGTTAAGAAGACAGATTAAATACAACTCTAAAATACACTAGTGTAGCTGAAAGCACTTTAGCGTTGTACTGACGCAGGGTCTCACAGTGTAGGGCAACAAGACAGCCTTGGGTTGATTGGAGATTGGCCAAGACAAAGGATGAATGTCAATCTTAGGGAGTTGAGGGAATCCAAATAAATTCCTTACGAAGTACAGTAATCTTAACTACATGATGAAACATATTGAAGGCTGCAGTAACAAACTAGCCACAAAACAGCAACATAGACACACACACACACACACACACACACACACACACACACACACACACACACACACACACACACACAAAATCAAACATAGAACATGGGGTAATTTACCCTGCACCCTCCATGCATGACAGTTAGTCCTCAACACCCACTAATATATCTATATAAATGGGTGTAGGGCACTGGAGTGAATGGCAATTATCCTGACACCCAGTAGATCAACATCATAATGTCAAAGTCACCAACATCAACATGCTGTGCGTATGTTCTGAGAATTATCCTGGAGTGGACTAAACCAAAGGCAAGTGATTTTTGTGGGGGTGGGAGCAACACATTCCCCTGCTAGTTATGCATACTAATTCTAAGCTCACACAAATCCCCTGGAGTAAGGAAATATTCCTCTAATCAGGGACTGTCAGTCTTGCACACCTGTCAACCAGCTGTCTGTGTCAAGCAAATGGTGTCACTGTACAGGGTGTTAAAGCACTTGCTATTCACTCCAGTGCTTGGCACCCATACAGTAGAAAGATAGATATATGATGCATAGATACATAGATAGACAGACAGATATTTTATTTTATTTTTTTATTTATTTATTTAACATTTGTTGACCTGGAAAGTCCAACTAGGTTCCACAGAACCTGTTTTCAGTGGAGGCCCGGGGAGAGATGATAGATAGATAGATAGATAGATAGATAGATAGATAGATAGATAGATAGATAGATAGATAGATAAATAGATATTCATATACAAATGCATAGACATGCAAAAACATACATAAATCAATATTAAATAAAAGGCTGCACAAACATAACGGATGGGTAACAGTTGGCAGTATGTAATACTGACTAACTCCACTACTCTGTGCCTACACTTCTCTAATTTGGCCTGTTACATTACATAAATTTACTGTTTAAAGAAGTGGTATAATTGATCTGCAGCAGTACTTGATAGTCATCACATTCAGTTGGTGGGACTCAGTCAATGAGGACTGATCTATTATAAAATATTTCCTGCGGAAGTCTTGGATGCATTCTGGTCTGTACTAAATGGACCCTGTTTGTCACCTGTACATATTTGTGCAAATCTGGCAGCCCCAAGTCCCCAAATGTTTAGCCATCATTCATTTATTCCTGGCTATGCTTGGCTGCTTTCCATTCCATAGAAAGTACATTATAAGCTTTTGTAGCTGCGTTGCCATGCTATGATGTTGTATGCCTGGTAGACACCTAGTTATAATGAAAACAATTGTGTAACACAATCATTTTAATAGCTGCTATTTTTGACAGCAATGGTAAGTTTAACTTCTTTTGTATCACAATTTTATTGCATGCATAATCTAATGTCATGCATAAATTGTGTTGGATAATCTCATAAAAAGAGTAGGCAACATAAATACCCAGGCAAGTATGGGAAATGGACACTTTAGAACTAGGGCCCTCTAGCTGGTGCTAGAGGTACTTACAGGCACTGTTCAAGGGCATTAGTAGGGGTTTGATTTGGTTTACATAGAGCCCAGAGCCTTCTGCAAAGAAGTGCATCAGCCTAAAAATATCTTCAAGTGGGTCAGTGGTTGTAGTACCTACAGGGTTTAATTGTCAGAAACCAAGAAGATGTTAGAACACTTCCATCCTTGATTCTAATGCCCCAGCGCCCAAACTGCTGGCTAATAAGTAAATTCAGCACTTATGTGGCTAATATAAATAAAAGGTGAATAAGTGACATCCCTGTCATATACCCCGAGAGGTCAACCCCAGAGAGGGAGGTGGAATTATTGGAATATCTGGAAACAGAACAGGTTTCAAACCAGGGGAAACAATTAGAAGGTATTTTGCCTAGTTTTGGAGGTAAACTACTTAGTTTGAATGGGTTTAACATTTTTAATTACACAAATGAGACTATAACAGAGGTTCATTTCTCCTTGTTTGATAAGGGGTTTAAATGTGTTCTTGTTAAGAAACCAGACATTTCTAACACACTTATTGATTTTAAGTTGTATATTAGAAAACTCAACTTTCAACTTCTGTTTAAGGACAAATGGGAACAAATGAATGGGTCTTTGAGTTTGAAGAAAAAGAGTCTTTTCAACCCTCCCTTGCATCCATTGTTGGCCCATTATGAAAAGATCTGTATGAGAGATATTTTTCATGAACATAAGACCCACAGGAATGAATATTACAACTTGACCCATGAGGAGATGATATTACTTAACAACTTTAGAGAAACAAATGAAATATGTGTTATGCAGCCTGATAAGGGGGGGGGGGTAGTATTAGTGGGGAGAATGGATTATGTGAATGACATCATTGACATTTTGTATGACACAGAAAAATACTCTCCTGTTTCCTTAAATGAAATACCTATTGTGCACAGGAGACTACAGCATTTTTTAGAAGACAGTTTAAACCAAGGGGTAATTAATGAAGATGTTCTGTCTTTTTTAAAAAAATGATTTTCCACTCATCCACACAGTTTTTAGAATCCCAAAGGTCCACAGAAATGTGGACCATCCCCCTTACAGGCTGACAGTGGCTGGACAAAACAGTTCAACTTATTCCTTGGGGATCTTTGTGGATAGGTTGATCAAGGAGGTGTTACGTTTAGTCACTCATGTCATCAAGGATTCTTGGGATTTTTTAACAAGGATCAAGTCACATTTTTTTCCTGATATACTGGGTTTTCAGTGATAGATATCGTTGATTTATTTAATTCAATTCCACATGAGGGAGAGCTGGAGTTATTCCACGAAGCCTTAATGGAACATTCAAAATTGAGTAACACAATGATAAATTTTGTTATGGAATTGATGGAGAGGATACTTTACAATAATTTTATTTCTTTTGAGGGGGAATATTTTAAACAGGTAAGGGGTGTGGCAATGCGGGGCCAGTTGTGCCCCAATTTATGCCAACCTCGTAATGGCTAAGTGGGAGGGCAAGTTTATTTTTAACACCAGGTTTAAACAGGAATTGTTGTTTTACGGGCAATATCTTGATGATATTTTTATTTTATGCAGATGTGACAAACCCATTGTGGATGAATTTATAGAATATATTAATGGGGTATGTCCTTATTTTAAAGTTACTCACACTTTTAATAGATTGACTATGGATTACTTGGATGTTAATATCACCCGGGACGTTGATTTAGGGCAGTTTTCATCTAAAGTTTTTCGCAAACACACTTATTCCAATTGTTTTTTGAGGTTTAATAGTCAACACCTGTACCATGTTAAGAGGAACTCAGTCAGGGGACAAATGATAAGAGGAGCTAGAATGTGCTCAACCATGGATAAACTCAAAAGAGAATTAGGGACATTGACGCAGATGTTCACAACAAGGGGATACCCTTACCACTTTGTGCAACAGATGATTATTGAGGGTTTTGGAAGGTTGGGGTTACAAGTTTCTACCTTTGTTGGGTCAGGATTGTATGAATTTAAGAAATAGTCATGGTACCTCTTTGGGTGACCAGAATTTGCCTGACATTCTGGATTTTTTGAATTCCATGTCTGTCCATTTTGGTTCTTTTGGTAATAGTGAAAGATATTTTGCATACGAACTGGGTGATCATGGAGTGTAACAATGAACTAGTTCAGACTTTGGGCCTAGGCCCTACTTTTTCTTTTAAGGTAGGTGACAATTTAAAATTCTTGTTAGAGCACTCAATTAATAGGAAGATTGACAACGGCACGAGACCAAGTGAGAGGTGCAATTATTGTCATTATGTGTTGAATGCAAAAGATGTCATTTTAGGAGACCCTATTTACAATGTTAGACTGGTAGGGGGTAATTGCAACACAAGTGGTTTAGTTTATTTGAGTGTTTGTTTAGGTTGGAAAGCTTATTATGTGGGTAAGATGGAAAGGGCTCTGGAGAAGAGTCTATGAACATTTATATGTGATTAACACCCAAAATATTAACAACACTTTATATAAACATTCTCCTACATACACATCATTTTCTGGCTTCAAATTTGGCATTTTGGAAGTGGTTGTGAAAAATGTCAGCGGGGGGGGGGGGAGTAACTGTGCTAATTTAATAGAGAAAAGTGAGCTCAAATGGCAGCTTCAATTAAATGCTTGCCATCCTCCTGGCTTAAAGACCACTTGTCTTTAAAGCCAATTTTAGTTGAAAAAGCTGCTAAATTGTATAAAAAATTTTAAGTGTTAGTTTATATGTATTTTTATGAATTGTTAAAAGGGACATGGTTCCTTTAAATGTATTTAGTGTGTTAATTGAATGGGTTATTTAATGGTGGTGTTGAGAAGCACTTTCAGATTTGATAAAGTCTGGATTGTTGCAGACAAAAGCATTTGTGGTGTAGCGGTTAACGTTGTCGCCTCCCAGCAAGAGGTTCTCTGGTTCGATTCTCGGCTGGGGTGCCTTCTGTGTGGAGTTTGCATGTTCTCCCTGTGTTCGCGTGGGTTTCCTCCCACATTCCAAAGACACGCATCTGGAGCATTTCTCCCTGGGCCGCTGCTGAAAACAGGCTCTGTGGAACCTAGTCGGACATTCCCAGTCAACAAATATTAAATAAAATAAAATCTACTGCCTTGTGTTATTTTCTGTGTGACGCATTGAGGTATTTTTTATCTCAAGACTATTTTCCATCTGAGTGCTGTTACAAGATATTGTCTTCAATTGGTTTTCAGTTTTTTGATAATCTAATGTCATGCATAAATTGTGTTGGATAATCTCAGAAAAAGAGTAGGCAACATAAATACCCAGGTAAGTATGAAAGGTGGCCACTTTAAAACTAAGGCCCTCTAGCTGGTGCTAGAGGTACTTACAGGCACTGTTCAAGTACATTAGACAAGTTTGATTTGGTTTACCTAGAGCTCAGAGCCTTCTGCAAAGAAGTGCATCAGCCTTAAAAATATCTTCAAGTGGGTCATTGGTTGTAGTACCTACAGGGTTTAATTTTCAGAAACCAAGAAGATGTAAGAACACTTCCATCCCTGGTGCCAAAGTGGCCAAACTGCTGGCTAATAAGTAAATTCAACACTTCTGTGGCGAATATAAATAAAAGGTGAATAAGTGACATCCCTGTCATACACTTTTGAAAATTTAGAAAGAGAGGGAAATAACTTGTTGGTGACCACTTATGTCAGCAGGCATGTGTGCAGCAGTTTGCACCACATCATGATGTTTTCTGGTATCCCAAACATTTGCAGAACATTCCGTACAAAGTTGAATGCAAAGGCCTTGTCAAAATTAAAAAATAATGTTGCTGCAGGGATATCTGAATGCAGACTAAGATGCTTTATATTTAAAAAGAGCTTGATTAAAGCTGGTATGCCTTGCACAACAGTCATGATACCTTTCTGGGCTTTGGAGATCAACTGATTTATAACTTTGTTCAGCCTCAATGCAAGCATTTTGCCAGTATTTTTGTCTCCACTTACATGATTGAGACAGGATGTTAGCTCTTTGATTTAGTTTGCTCATTTGCATATTTAAAAAAAATGATAACATGCTGTCTGTTCTGGCACTTAGGGGGAGAATACCAGAATTTAGACTGGTATAGTATAGGTTTAACAGGATCAGAGCTATTTGGCTCTGGAAAATGTATATGTTTCAGCTGAATATTGATGACTTTTTGGGTGATTAATGCTTCCAAAATATTACTCAGCTCTTAACACGGGTCATGTAATGTCACAGAACAGATTACTAAAGGCTCTGTGGTCAAGCTCCTTAGACTGCTTGTATACTTATATATAAAAGTTCAACATAACTTCATTAATGGCTTGGACTAAGTAGAACAGCTTCCCCTGTCCAGTTAATACTGAATAAATGGCTTGTTTCTGTCTGTATTTTCTGAGATTGTGGGCCAATAAGTTCACTGATGGTATTTACTGCTCCCAGTTTGATAGTTTTAACCCTCTCCCAGAACTGATGCTGCTCAGGATATCTGGTGCTTTAGTGCCTCCTTTCATGCAGATTTCCATATAGTGACCTTTGTCTCCACACTGTCCTCTCTTCTACCTGTCAACAGCATCTGTTAGATGCCTCTCCAGGGATGCCTGTTCCCTCAACCTTTGTTTCTTCTCTGTGCATCACAGGAATGTTTCATACACCAGTAGCTTATACTTAAACAAGCCCCACTTTATCCACATATTTTCCCATTTAGTCTAGCTCCTTTCCCAAATGGTGTCCTCCCATTTTGTTAGGGCTTTGACTGCAATGTGGTGCTTTATAAGTGCAGAGTCAAGCCAAGCGCTGCCTGAGTTAGAGATGCACAGGTGCATCATCCCCTTTAATGTCACCTTGCAATGGTCTAACTACATTGAAGGGGTTATTGCATGATATTGTATTTCCTCCAACAAGGTATGGCTGAATAAAAACATGTCCAGTCTACTAGCAGATTGCACCTGTGGGGCATAATAAGTATAGTTCCTACTTACTGGATGTGTTCCTCACCAAATATCAACTGAATAGAATTTCCTTCTCCAAGCTCAAATCATATCTTGATTCTGTTTCCATCTAGTTCTAGCCTTAGGGATTCTAGCCACACTGTCATCCAGCACAATATTGAAGCCCCCTGCCATAATAAGATGTAGCCTGTGCATCCCCAATTTGCATAGAGCTTCATAAAAAAAGTAAAGGGTTTCAAATCTTCTTGGCTTGGACTGTAGAATTTCCTGATCAACAAATCCCCTCTGCTGTATGCACCTTGGCTACTGTCAAGCTACTATTTTTATCCAATACCAGGACAATCTTGATCTAGCCCAGGCCTTTCTAACTAGGATAAATATGCCTTTTCTAGGTTTCTTAGAGAAGGCCACCACAAACAACCCTTCCCACTTTGTCAGATGTCTTTTGGTTACATACATGTTCAGTTTGGTCTCTTGCAGACATGCTACATCTATCCTAAGGGAGTTTAAGTTTCTCACACTACAGGCTGCCTTTGTAGCTGCATAAAGGCCCTTAACATTCTACGTTAGCCACCTTGTCTGGCTATTAAACATGCAAGGTAGTGAAGACAATGAAAAAGAAAAACCTTGCTCTGTTGTTATGTGAGCAGGATCACTAGTGAGTACCGTGAATCACATTAACATGCTCCCTGTCCCTGGCCCAGGTGAAAGCAAGATTCAACACAAAACATCAAGCACACAACAAAAAAGTATAGCACCTGTATGTACTATGGTTCTGTCTATAAGACCACTGCTCATACAATCTGCAAACCAAAGGTGCCAGACACAGAATCATGCCCAGTTGACTAGAAGGGATGGCCAGTCTGAACAACACTAATAATTATCAAAACATAAAATGTCAGTGAGTACTTTGCAGCACATGTTGCAGGCATGTGGCAGAGTGTTACACTCTAATAGCAGGAGAAAATACCTCCCTCCCTCTATTCCATTTGCCAACTCATGGCAGGAAAAGTTAATCCAAGTTTGTTCAGACCACAACTCCTTCAAATTTGGCTTTGTGCTGGTGTAACTGAGGCCACCACCTTCTCGCTGCCCTATTCTGCTCCTTTTCCATCTGCTCACTTTCCTTTGTAGAAGGGTTGGGGCCAAAGAAATACCTTGTTTCTTCTACATTATTATCTGGTAGAGCCAATAATAACAGAAAATTATTACTCTGGAGGACCGAGGATCCCGAAGGCTGAGATTGTTGGTCCAGTTGGGATGAGACTGTATTTATTGGCATAGTATCTTGCTTAGCAGACAAGGTCTTGTTTTTTTTTTTTTTTTTTTTTTTCTTGCCTGCAGACCATCAGGCTTGCCTGGGTTACTGCAGCAATTTACATTTAACATTTGGTGCTGGTGAGGGCCCTGTCATGGAGGAGTTGCCTATGTATATCTGCTGTTCCAGAAATGAATCAGCTTCTTCAGGTCTGTAGAAAGAGACATTCTGCTCATCGTTGGAGATCTGTAGTAGGGCCAGGGACCTTAACTTCACCATCTACCAAGCTTCCTTGAAGTTGTGGAGTGTTGATACCAATGCTTTTATTTTACTGAACTGTGCACTGCTGTAGTCTGTGGCAAACCTTACTAGGGGTCCCCCTATTTCACATTTCAACCCCAGCTCCCTTGCTACTTTTAAGACCATTTCCCTGTCACAGTAGTTTAAAAACTGAATAATGAAATGTATCAAATCATATATTATGGTCCTAGAATGGAATTGATTAACTATTCAATCTCTGGGTGGGTTTCTCAGTGAGGTAGCAATGCCAGTTTTTTGCTTATATATGCAAAAAGAGTGTCCCTTTCTTGCCCCTCTGGCAGGCCAATTAGTCTAAGATTGTTTCAGCATGATCTGCTTTCCAGGTAATCCATGTTAAGCTTGAAGACATGCTGCTAGTAGTAGATCTCATCTAGTTGCAGAATCTGTTGATTAAGGGTAATCTGGTGTTCCAGCATATTCTGATGCTCATGTTCCATTTTGGCATTCATTGCTTCCACCTCAGATTTGTCTCCTCCTCAGTGGTGTTTAACTGCTGTAAATCTATCCTGACCTCCATTAAAAGCTTATTTAAGGAGGACAGAGTGTGTTACAAACCCTCAGTGTCCAATATATGTTTCCCTCTCTGAGACACCCTTTTATATTTCAACATAGTGGTTGTATCTAATGTTCCATGGGCCATGTGATATGGAATATACAGCAATTTTCCTTGTCAAGCACAGCAAGCTACAGGTCAGGAGATCTATATGACAATAAAGCATAATTAAAATTCCTATGTGCATCTGAAGGCAATGCTTACTCACAGATAATCCTGTTTTTCCCAAGGTCCGGTATGGAGCTCACAGAACTTACATAAACATTCTTGCACTTCCCTGTGTGCACCCACAATCTCTATTTATCTCTATGCTATTTAAGCATAACAAGACTGACAAGTTCTAAAGAGTTGAAAACTCTAATGCATTTATGTGATGAAGCTTGGCAATTCTAGAAAAATGACATAACTCCAAAGTTAAGGGAGCAATACAGTAAGTTACTGAACAGGAGTAAACAAGCCATATGCAGGCATAAAGCTAAGTACCTCAAATCAAGTCAAGTCACTTCTCCAAACAATTTTGGCATGAGGTACATAACAGATCTAGTAGAAATGCACCTAATGAGCTTTCTTCTCTTGGCCACATTCCTTGCTCAGTTGTAATCCCCTCACCTACTGATTTTCTCAAAGAATTCTCTAATCTACCCAAGAAGAATATTACATGCTTTTCCATACAAATCTACACAAATCTCCTAGAATACATCCAATACCTCCTACTCTTCTACTTCTCCAAAATCACAAGAAAACACATTTCACTGCTGCTTGAAAAGATTACTCTGGTCTTGATAACCTCAGCCCTTGGTTTTTCCATCACTTTAGAAATGTTGTTGTCTCCCCAGTAAAACACATCTAGAACATTAGCCTAGCAACTTTCTGGAAATCAGCATTTTTGTCACTCCTATAACAAAATACTTCCCAACCTTGGTAAAATCCTTGAAAAAATCATATACAACTAACTTTCCACTTTCATTGAGAAATACCACTTACTTTTCAGAAACAGCATTTCTTTTCTGCAGGTAGAGGTGCCATAACTTCTATCTGGACACTCACTGATGACATCTTCACTAACATGGATAAAGGCAACCTCACTTGGGCAGTATTCATTGACCTTACCGAGGCCTTTGAATTGGTTGACCACTACATCTTATTATCTTACTTAAAAGGTATTGGTATAGGCTCTGAATCTACCCAGTGGTTCAAAGATTTCTTAACCAACTGAACTTTCACATTTAAATTTGGGCCTACCTTATCAGATACAGCCCTATCTCTTTCAGCATTTCCTCTGGGATCTGTTCTTGCACCACTAGTATTTTCCAATTTTATAAACTGCCTCTTGCCCTACCTCATCTATGACTCCTTATTTATGTTGATGACATGGTTGTCTATAGATCCAGTCCTTCTCATGACATCATTCAAAATCTTCTTCAAGCTGACCTTCTACAACAAAACAATTGGCTTTGTTCTAATCAAGTACTCATCGACCAAAAATAGCTAAGTCCTTGCACAAACAAAATGTTCACTAAAACCACTAGTCATCTCATATGCAAAAGTGACCTAGGCAAAGACTTAATTGAATCTACCACATAGGTTCATAGGTATATACTGTGTTATAGACCACTGGGGGCTTTAGGAGTCTAGCCAAGCATTCCAAATGTATCCTACAAGTTTAAGCACCTTAAAGATTATTTTAAGGGATATATGTAAACTAGGACAAGATTTACAGGATGCATCTGTCTATTAGAGACTTAGGTGCCAGACCCTAGGTGTATTTCCAATTTCCCATCTACTGGATCAAGTTTCTCTTGAATAGGATTATCAAAGAACACTGCTTCACATGGATGGAAAGCCTGTTCCAGAGAAGGGGAATACTATTGACATATACTACTCCCTCCAACATATCCTATTTATGTTGCAAGTAAAGTTTACATCCATAGATCAAGTAGTTCTGATGTAATTCATTTTACAGATAAGCAAAAGTTCTATCAGTGTGGCCTGACAAAGATCACCTGACAACAGTCTGTAGGAAATAGAGTATAGAGATAGATCTTTAAGGTGATCTGCATAGGATATTCTGTTTCAACCCTGTATTTGTTTTGTGAGGCACCTCTGAGGTGTCCTGGCTGCTGTGTATGCTCAGCCAGGTACATATTGAGAGGGTGTTGTGCTTTATGATGAGCCTGATGAGGGCTGAATGCAGTGAAACAATGACCTCCTTGGACCTAGCTGCCATGACCTTACTTATAAGCTAAGTAACATAGAATGATTTCCTTACTACCTTAGAACACATGTTGGTTGAAAGCCAGATTACTATCTACATGTGTACCAAATCCCTGACTACTGGTGCAACTATCAGGGGTATGTTATCTATGACGTAACTTCCTAGGGTGGTTGACTTCCCAAAGGATACTGTTAAACATCTCTTGGCATTGAGTTTTAAGCCATGGCCTTCACATCAGTCATTTATTTGTGTTTGGGTATTTCTACCGATTTACCATAAATGCTGTTCAAACCTGCCAGTGTGCACACTATTTTCTTCTTTCCTTCTACAATGGCTAGAGATATTTAAAACTTCTATTTCAGATTTTATAGCATAAACACTGATAGCCATTTGCTAAACAAAACAACACAGTCTCATAATGAAAACAGCCTTAGCATGAACAGTAAGCTTCTCTGATCTTAAAATTTACATTCATTGAAACAGCACACATTTTTAAGACCATGCATAAATGCATGTGCTCTTTCAAACACCATCTTGATTATATTAAATTACAACCCTTGTATAATACAGAAACACTTGTTGGAGTGTGTTTTAATGTGTAGGTTTGAACATTTTCCAGTAAACAATGAAACAAACCATATGACACAATAATGACAAAACTACCAGTTACAGAATTTTCAACCACTAAAGGTCACTGAAACTTCTGTCATAACAATCCACCAATATCACCCGATATATACAATTTCTGCATAAGTTAAAGTCCTCTGAATAATTCCACATTAAAGAGATGTATAACTAATGAAAAGGTTGCTGCTGGAAAACAACTTTACATTTCAGTGTTTTGTGTAAAACTTCAATGCCTTCTGCCATTGAAGAATAACTTGTCCATGTTTCATTTAAGAAAAAGTAATATGGTAATACTGCAATGGGGAATGGCTACCAAACAGTTCAAAGTTACTATGCAACTCATCCAAAGGAAAGACATACTGAAGAGTACAGCACTCTCATCTCCCTTTAATGGGCACTGCAAAATATCAGCACTCCACCTAATTTGTATAGGAGTAGAACCCACAGCCTTCTGCACCAAAGGCAATGATATTACCTGTTGTGCTACTAACACTCCTTTCAATTTTATAGCCCAAATACTGAGTATGGCCACGTGCTAAACAAAAAAGGTTACACACTGAAAACAGCATGAACAATAGTAAACTTCTCTTCCCTTGAAACTCAACATTCCCTGAAAATGTAGGGAGACTAAAATGCATGGAAACTCAACATTCTTTGAAAACGCAGTAGAAATCAACATTCTTTAAAAATGCACAGAAACTCAACATTCTTTGAAAATGCAGAGAAACTCAGTATTCTTTGCAAATGCACAGAAACTCAACAGTCCTTGAAAATGCATTGAAACTCAACAGTCCTTGAAAATGCATCTGTTTAGTTGGTTCATAGGTAGGTACTAGGCTATAGGCCCTAGGGACTATACAAGCCCAGCCAAAAAGGTACCCTGGCTTTTGCCACCCAATAAAATTATTTTCCTGTGCTACTGTCAAGCAGAGCCACAGAAGTCATCCCTGGGATGAATTTCCTATTTCCCATCCAATCATCAAGATTTTTCTTGAAGAGTGCTAATGAGGAGCGTTGTTTGATATAGATAGGTAGTTTATTCCAGAATATGGGAAGTCTCTGTGACAGGAATCTATTCCTCTGGCATGTTATGTTTATTGTGGTGACAAGGTTTAGCTTGGAGGGATTGGGATTTCTTTAAGTGGAGCATGTCCAACAGCTCTGGGTTTGACATAGCTCTGTATGTTAGGCAGAGATCACCTCTGAGTAGGCGATATGC
This sequence comes from Protopterus annectens, assembly GCF_019279795.1. Lineage (NCBI taxonomy): Eukaryota > Metazoa > Chordata > Ceratodontiformes > Protopteridae > Protopterus > Protopterus annectens. The sequence continues at coordinate 448,758,898 of NC_056733.1, read as the reverse complement.
GACAGAGTAAAGCTGGAGTTTTTTGAGACGGTCTGCATAGGGCATCTGTTTCAGGCTGGTAAACCTCTTTGTGAGGTATTTATGTGGCCTTTCTAGTAGTTGTAGATGCCTTGTAAGATACATACCAAAAGGGGCATTGTACTCTATAATGGATCTAATGAGTGATGAGTAGAGGGGAACAATGACCTCTTTTTTTCTGGATCAGAAACCTTTTGTGATGAAGTGTGCCACGTAGAAGGATTTCCTTACTACTGTGGCAATGTGATTATCAAAGGAGAGACTACTATCCACCTGTGTCCCAAGGTCTCTTATCACACTTTCGGTGTTAAGTATACTACTGCCTATGTTGTAGTTCATGGGTACAGAGTTTTTACCAAAGGGGATGACAATGCACTTTTTGGCATTGAACTTGAGGCCATGGCTTTTACACCAGGCATCTGTCTCAGTGAGGCCCTTTTGTAGGATGTCCACATCATTAGGAGTTTTGATTATGGCTCCTAGTTTGCAGTCATCTGTTAACTTCATTAGCCAAGGACCTTCTGTGTTAGCCTGTACTTCAGAGAAGTAGATACCAAACAGGAGAGGACCCAGGGCCAAACCCTGTGGTACTCCACTTGTCACTGGTCAGAAGTCGGATTTGGAGTCTGTTACTTTCACAGTGTGGGTTCTGTCAGTGAGCCAGTTGGCAACCCATCTTGTGACATAGGGATTTATACCTAGTTTAGTGAGTTTATCTATAATTCCAGAGTGGGGGATGGTGTTGAAAGCCTTGGCAAGATCTAGATAGGCTGTGTGAACCACCTTACCCTCGTCTACGGCTTTGTTGACTGCTTCAAAAAAGTCTATCAGGTTTAGGAGACATGATCTGCCTTTTACAAACCCGAACTGGGTGGGGTCCAGAGTTTGGAGATTACCAATGTCTTTGTTTACAAGTTCCATGATGATACGTTCCATGGCCTTGCAGACCAGGCTCATCAGGCTAATGGGGCAGTAGTTCCCAGGGTTTGTGGTGGCCCCACCTTTGTGGAGTGGGACAGCAGTCATTTTGCGCCATTCAGTGGGCACAAAGCCTGAGGTGAAGCTATGATTGTACATGGTACTTAGGTGGGATACCAGCTCGTTCTGTATTTCATGTAGAATGCATCCTGGGATGTTGTCTGGTCCTATGGATGCTTTGGATTTGGAGAGTGTGGTTTTTACCTGTGCAGCCATGATTACAGGAACTTTGCATTCTTCCAGTATTGACATGGGCCCTTTAGGGTATGAGAGGAAGGTAAAGTTAGCACTGAACCTATCTGCCAGGATGTTGGCAATATCAGTTGGGTCTGTATATTTAGTGCCATTGTGTTGTATCTTAGAGCAGATCTGAGTGTTGCCATTGAGATTTGTGACATAGCTATAGAATGCTTTGTGATTGTCTTTAGAACCAGTGGTGATTTTGTTTTCGTAACTAGCTTTAGAGGATTTTATGAGGGATCACAGCTTCTTACTGAGGCTGACCAGGGAGCTCGTCCATTCATTGGATTTTACTCTCTTTTGCAACAGTTTCTTCCTTCTGTTGTACAGTTTGTTTATGGCAGGGTTCCACCAGATTGGCTTCCTTTTTTTGGAGGATAGCATCTTGGCTCTGTTTAGGATAGCACGATCCATGCACTCGTGTAAGTGCTTATAAAGTGCAATTGTGTAGGATTCAGTAGTCGTAACTGTATTGTCCATCTGCATGTGTGTCATGAAGTTCACCACTTCTGTTGTAAAAAGCATGAAGTTGGCTTTGGAGAAATGTTTTACTGTGGTTTCCTTAATGGGGGGTGGGGGCAGGATGTGGATATCTAGAGTGATTAGCTTATGGTCGGATTGGACCAATGAGGTGTTGACTTCAGGTGTGGAATACCGGTCACTCATGTTGATAATGACTAGACCAAGGATATTGTTGCCCCAGTGGGCGGTGTGGATAAGTTGGTCCAGGGCAATGGAGTTTATGAATTCCATAAAGCGTTGAGTGAAGGAGTTGGTACATGAGTAGATTTCCCAGTTAATGGAGGGGTAGTTGAAATCGCCCATTATTAGGGTGTTTGGTTGAACCCTAATATTTTCCAGTACATCAAGAATAAAGGAGTGGGAATCCTGGGGCATGGTGGGAGATCTGTAGCAAGCTACAATTTGGATTGCAGTTTTGCCCAGAGGTAGTTGCACTTGGATAACCTTGGATGCATTATGCTGAGCAACTAGCCTGGAGGTGTGCATATCCTTAATGAATATGGACACACCTTCGCCTTTGGTGTTCCGTTCCAGGTTACATGGCCGAAACGTGTGGTATGAGTTATAGCCTGGTGGTGCAGGGGTGCTCTCTGGAGCCTTGAACCAGGTCTCAGTCACTGCACAGATATTGATGTTCTCCATTTTATGGAGTGCCTCAAGTGAGTGGATTTTGAGATTTAGACTTCTAGCATTGAGTAGTATCACCCTCAGTTTTTGCTTGCCTGTTCCTGTTACAGTGGTGAATTTGTCATTTGAACCTTACCTAAAAAAGGCACTATAGGGGTGGCAAGAACCTTAGCCAGTATCCGGTGCAGGCCATCTCAGGCAAAGCATTGTGGTCTGTTGACCATGTCATCCCAGTCTGACAGATACTGGATCCCTTTAGAATGACACCAGAAGCTTAGCCAATTGTTGAATTCAATCATTTTTCCTTGTACTGTGGTATCATTCTGGGTGATGGCAGAATGTTACTCAGGACTATGGTCATACCTGCTTGGGCTACAAGATTGGAGAGCTCTTCCATGTCTCTTTTCATGTAGTCCAGGGAGGTACGTCTCAGGTTGTTCACACCAACATGGACAATGACAGAGTCATATTTGTACTTGTTGTGGAGTGACCTGAATGGTTGGGTTATGTGGTGGATTCTGGCACCTGACAGGCAGCTGACAGTAACCTTCTCCTTGTTTAGCCTTTTGAGTGGGACATCAGTGTGCCTGACTATGGAGTCACCTATGACTAGTGTGTTGGGTACGTTGTTTTGCCTTATTGGCTGTGGTTGAGTGGCACACTGAGTCTGCGGGCTGTGTCATTTGGGTTGTGTTGGGGGGTAGAGGTTGCTTGCATTTCTTCTTTGGAGGTCTCTGTTGCTTGAGCAGGTTATTATTGAGAGCCTCCGTGAATGTTTTTGTGTTTCTATGTGTGGATTTTGGTTATGTAGATTTAGTGAGACTATGCGATGAGTGTGGTGTGGTGTAAGTGTTTACCTTCTCCTCTTGACTGTCATGTTCAGTCTTGGTTGGAGAGAGTTTTACCTCCAGTTTGGCTAGATAAGTGCATCTCTCACAGGTTGTAGTGTTGGGTGGTAGGAGGAGAGGGTTGTCTGTGTACATGAGGCAATTTCTACATTGCCCCAAGATGCCCAGATTCGTCAGATAGACAGGAGAGAACACTGGAAGCTGATCCTTGGACATGCCTGAATAAAAAAAATATTTTCCTCTAGATAAATGAGGAAAGTGAGTACAAGAGCTGTTTTTCTCTAAGCAAGTGAGGAAAGTAAGTACTAAAACTGTTACTTCTAGGTAATAAGGAAGGTTGAGTGCTGTAGTAATTAGTAGCTTATTTAGTGCTTACAACAAGTTCTGAACAAGTGCTGATCACAAATAAGCAAAGTCAAGTGCTAAAACTAAGAATCTGTATCTGGACTAAACTAGTTACAGGAAAGGGGGGGGAGCAAGTGCAAATGCGAGATTTTAAATCAGAAAGTTGAGAGAGATGGAAAAACTGCCCAAACAGCCAATAACTACAATGTCTGGGCCAGAACCACTCCTTATGTAGTAGATATGTTACCCAGTGCTTAACACTCCCACTGATAAGCTAGAAGGCTTCCCTCCAACACAGAAAGCTTGGGGGGCTCTAAAGCTTACATACAGTCTTGGATACAGCAAATCTGAATCTGGACTACACTAGCTACAGGAAAGGCAGGAAACAGGCTTAGATTTTTTTATACAGAAAAGTAGCTAAAACAGCAGTAAAAACAATTCAAATGCATTGCAAGCTAGCACACTTGAGTATGTAGCAATGTTAGACCAAAAAGTTTAAAAACATGCAATTAATTAATAATGATAAAAATAAGTGTAGAAGGAGTCTATTAGGTTGAATGAGGTAAAGAGATGAGACTGGGGGGAGTGTCCCAGATCAAATCTACAGTGGGAGCGGGCAACTGCAAAAGCCTCCAAATTTAAACAAACAAAACACCTTCAGCAGAGATCTGAAAAACTATGCAACAGTGAAGCAAAAATAACAGTGCACAACTCTGAAGTCAGCCAGCAATGATATAAAATTAGTCAAGCAACAATTAACAGTACACAACTCTGAAGTGCCAGAAAAAATATACTTAGCTCTATATATCTCCAGTTATTTTGAAGAGCACTCCGTCAGGACACAGGAAGGCTCCAGTGATGATATGCAGGCTGTTACTAACAGTGTCTAATTTTATGCAAGTAATCCTTGAGATAGCCAGATAACACACAGGATATAAAAACAGTTATACCAACTTAAGACACAGCAGAAATAGGGGGAGGTGGGGAAAACACCTTCAGCAGAGATCTGAAAAACTATACAGTGAAGCAAAACTTTCTGAAGTGCAGGCAAACATTGGAGGATTGTGGCTGACAAAATTTGCAGATGACTGCAAACTGGGCACCATAATTGACACTCCATCAGATACAGACATCCTCCAGAGAGGTCTCATAGAAATGGATAACTGGTGCCAGAGCCATGGCCTTAAGCTAAATGCCAAAAAATGTATAGTCATACCCTTTGGGAAAAACAAGGTAACCCCTAATTACCACATAGGTGGTAATCCATTAAACATGGAAGACATTATCAGGGACCTGGGGACCCAAGTTGACAGTAACCTCTCTTTTGACACTCACATTGCCAAAGTGGTTAGGAAGACCTTCTACATTGCCCACCTGATCATGAAGGGATTCACATCCAGATCAGGAGAGGTCATTGTACCCCTGTACTCTTCACTTATCAGACCAATGATTGAGTACAACACCCCATTTGGAATGTACCTTACCCGACACCTGCAGCAGTTGGAAAGACCCCAAAAGTTCCTCACCAAAAGGATAAAGGGGCTCAAACATATGTCATACGCTGCCCGACTGAAGAAACTCCAGCTCTATTCAGTTGCATACTGTCTGCTCAGAGGTGATCTGTGCCTGACATACAAGGCCATGTCCAACCCGGAATTAATGGACATGCTCCACCTCAAAAAATCCAAATCCACCAGAGCCACGAGAGCAAGAGACTTAAACCTCAACACGGATATAAATAGGACATGCTGGAGGGACAGATTCATCACCCAGAGACTCCCTACACTATGGAACAGAATCCCAGTCCATGTGAGGCAGAGCCCCTCACTGACTCTGTTCAAGAGAAATCTTGACGAGTGGATGGGAGATCGTAGGTTTACCCCGGGAATCATCTCTGTGTCACTGCTGGACAGAGGCACAGCAAACTAATGGGTATAGTATTCTCATCCTAAGGGGTGGTGAAAGCCACACACACTCTGGCTAGGCTTATAAATGCCCTAGGGCAGATAGCCTAGTATGAACCTATGAACCTATGAACCTATGAAATAGTGCACAACTCTGAAGTCAGCCAGCAATGATATAAAATTAGTCAAGCAACAATTAGCAATACACAATTCTGAAGTGCCAGAAATTTATACATAGCTCTGTATATCTCCAGATAGTTTGAAAAGCACTCTGTCAGGACACAGGAAGGCTCCAGCAATGATGGTGCAAAGGATTTATTCTCTAGTCTCTTATACTCAAGGTAAAGGGTTTAAGCCTTAACACGTTCACCAACCTGCCATCCTTAACTGGGGTGCTACACGTACACACACTGTTCACAGCACTTACTGTTTCTGCAGGGTTGCAGTGGCAGTTCAGTTCTGCTGGCCATCACGTATCATGTTGTGTAGGCTGCTGGCATGTTATGTCCTACATTAGGGTACTTAACGTTCTCCTTGAGGTTTCTGTGACTTGCTCTTCTTTTCTTACTGAAATCTCCCATGTGGTCCTAAAGCCTCCCATATGTACAGATGTCTTCAGACTTTCTATTTATAAACAGTTATATTTTTTATCAAGCCAGCAAGGGTCCCCACAAGCTAACATGTCCCTCCCAGCCAACAATGGCCCTATGCAACTGCCTACTACTGGATCCTGCTTTGGTCCTATCCCAAATAACACTCCTAAATTAGCTGCTCAGTTTGATACACCTTTTATGCATTAAATCCCTTACTAATGATTTTACACCTAACAATCCTAACATGCTCTCTCCTCAGATAGCAAACAACCCCTGTTTTACCCTAAAACCCATCCAGATCTCCTACATCAAATCACTACCACTTAAATTGAAATCCTGTTCTCCTTCAGCAGATCATCTCCAAAAAGAATACCTGAAGCTAGCTGCCATTTTCATAACCTATCCTGTAGCTGCTCTAATTAATAGATCTATCAAGGAGTCATGTGTTCCTGCTCTATGAAAAAAAAATCATCATCTCCCTCATAAAGGAGGAATCTCATCTGATATAACCAATGTCAGACCTATTGCCATATTATCCCTTTTGTCAAAACTTTTGGAGAAGTGTTTTCACAAGCAACTACATGAAAACATCCTTCACACAGCATGGTTTGAGACCTGCTCATAGCACTACCATAGCCTTATTAACCTTCACAGATACTATTAACAAAGCCAGAGACAAAGGCATAGTCATTTTCTCTGTAATCCTTAATCTTTCTAAAGCTTTAAATCTAGTCTGTCACCATAACCTACTTTTAACCTGTAGCAAACTGCTTGCCACAATGTAACAAGAAGTTGCAATAGTTCACATCACACACGGAGCACTATAGTGCCCAGCTTTGTACGCAAATGCAATACCAGCTTTTAAAATCAGGAATTGCATTAAAGAATGATCAGTACTGGCTGATCACACCCCATAACACTTTGCACTCTGGGCAGTTGTCCCTCTTACCTTATCCTAATTGCGCTATTATATTCACTAAAACTGCATTATAAAATTTGTTACTATAAATATTGATTACATTAAATTTGGTACCTTGGAGTTTTTCTCCCCGGGCCTCTGCTGAAAAAAGACATCTGTGTACAGTTGGGCTTTCCTGGTAATCAAACGTCAATAAATAAATAAATACTTGCTGAACCGATTTAATACCCTACTGTATAAGAATTATGCCTGGCAGGAGTTAGCCTGGGTGGTAAGCAATGCTACCAGCATCAATCATTCTGCAGAGTAGTACAGACATCATTACAGTACATTGGAGTGGTGCTACCCTAATGTGCTGGCACAGTGGGATCAGAGGTTAGGGACAGAGATCCAGAGTCTCACTGTAAGCACTGATTTTTTTTCCTGTTCTTTAAACATGACCATGCCACATGTGTAATGATTCTTCCTACTTTTTTTTACAGAAACAGAGGAGCAGCAAGCCAACATGGAGTGATATCAAAGACAGCAATGGTGCTTCTCCAGGTAGTAGGGTTGTGTATACCAATAGCAATAATGCATGATGTCGCTGCAATGTTAAGTATACCATATCAATGCATCAGTGTTTCCTTTTTATTTTCTGTTCCATCTGCAGGTCCAGTTGTGGCTGGAGGAATGGAGTGGCAGTGGTCACTTCAGCCTGCAATTGCTGACACCTCTTGAGTTGGGTTGCTGGTGGTTATTAGGCTCTCCTGCCATCAACAGAATGGTGGTCATCCTGTCATATGTGATTCAGTGGGCTCAATCATGACCACTGTAGATTCAGAGAATCATAGATGTTCCAAGTCTACTTAGTCTTATGACCATTTACATCTCTCAGTATCCTATTTCAGGCTGCACCTCCTTTTTTCTGGATGGTCATTCTGGTCAATCCAAGAGCAAATTTGTGAAAATCCATCCAGTCATCTATATCACGTTTAAAGGAAGATAGTGAGTAGCCTGCTTAACATGCACCATGTTTAATTATCTGTTGCTGAAGATTTCGATCCCTTGTTCTAATGTTGGTGGAGCCATTGCATTTACAGAGATACAGAAAGTTAAAGATGACCAGGTCTGTAAAAGGTGCAGTAAGTGAGGCAGATCCCCCTTCAAAAGTGTAAATGACACTGAAGAAAGGGATAGAGCTTCCAACCTCTCTAAGTAGCTTACAGACATTAGGCCTGTGATAATTTTGGTTAGTAATTTTTGAGGTCTTTCTAATTGTTTAACATGTATAGTGAGATATACCCCAAAGGGGCGTTGCAGTCTATAACTGACCTGATAAATGCTGAACATAAGGGAGTGATTACTTCCTTAGACCTTGATGATATTACTTTGTCAATTAGCTGTGTTAAATAAAAGGATCACATGACAACCATTTTGAGAGAATTGTCAGTCGAGAGAGGGAGAGAGTTATCAGACCCATGTTCCCAAGTAATTTTGTAGTTGCATGTTGTCTATACAGTATGATAAGGTGAGAGTTTGTCTAGCAAATATGATGATACTGCACATTGTAGCATTTAGTCCATTTCAGTACACCAAGAGTTTACTAGGAAAGTTCATTCTGGATGGGTTTGGATGTCAAAGGGGGCTTAACTTCATGCTTCTTAAGACAGAAGTGGCAAACTTCACGACACCCATGCTGATGGACAGTAAAGATATGACTGCTGAATCCTATACAGTTGCACTTTATAAGCACTTAAACGAGTGCATGGATCATGCAATCCCTAACAGAACCAAGATGCTACCTTTGCTATAAACAAACTCTACAACAGAAGAAATAAACTGTTGCAAAAAAGAGTAAAATCCCATGATTGGAGGAACTCCCTGGTCAGCCTCAGTAAGAAGCTGAGATCCCTCATAAAATCCTCCAAAGCTAGTAACGAAAACAAAATCACCACTGATTCTAAAGACAACCAGAAAGCATTCTACAGCTATGTCAAGAATCTCAATGGCAACACTCAGATTTGCTCTGAGTTACAGCACAATGGCACTAAATATACAGAACCAACTGATATTGCCAACATCCTGACAGATAGGCTCAGTGCTAACTTCACCTTTCCTCTCATCCCCTAAAGGGCCTATTTCTATACCGGAAGAATGCAAAGCACCTGAAATCATGACTGCACAGGTAAAAAACACACTCTCCAAAGCCAAGAACACAGCATCCATGGGACCTGACAACATCCCAGGCTGTGTTCTACATGAACTGCAGAACGAACTGGCACCCCACCTAAGTACCATGTTCGGTTCTAGCCTCACCTCAGGCTTTGTGCCCACTGAATGGCACACAGCAATGGTTATCCCACTCCACAAAGGGGGAACCACCACGGACCCTGGGAACTACCGCCCCATTAGCCTGACGAGCCTGGTCTGTAAGGCTATGGAGCGTATCATTATGGAACTTATAAACAATGACATTGGTAATCTCCAAACTCTGGACCCTACCCAGTTCAGTTTGTAAAAGACAGATCATGTCTCCTAAACCTGATAGACTTCTTTGAAGCGGTCACCAAAGCTGTAGATGAGGGTAAGGTGGTACACACAGCCTATCTAGATGTCACCAAGGCTTTCAACACCATCCCCTACTCTGGAATTATAGACAAACTCATTAAACTAGGTATAAATCCCTATGTCACAAGATGGGTTGCCAACTGGCTCACTGACCGAACCCACACTGTGAAAGTAGTAGACTCTAAGTCCATCTTCAGACCAGTGACAAGTGGAGTACCACAGGGTTCAGTCCTAGGTCCTCTCCTGTTTGCTATCTACTTCTCTGAAGTACAGGCTAACACAGAAGGTCTTTGGCTAACAAAGTTCGCAGATGACTGCAAACTAGGAGCCATAATCAAATCTCCTAATAATGTGGATATCCTACAAAAGGGTCTCACTGAGACAGATGCCTGATGTCAAAGCCATGGCCTCAAGCTCAATGCCAAAAAGTGCATTGTCATCCCTTTTGGTAAAAACTCTGTACCCATGAACTACCACATAGGCGTAGTCTACTTAACTCCGAAAGTGTGATAAGAAACCTTGGGACACAGGTGGACAGTAGTCTCTCCTTTGATAATCACATCACCACAGAAGTTAGGAAATCCTTCTATGTGGCACACCTCATCATAAAAAGTTTCTCATCCAGGAAAAAAGAGGTCATTGTTCCCCTCTACTCATCACTCATTAGACCCATTATAGAGTACAACCCCCCTTTTGGTATGTACCTCACAAGACATCTACGACAACTGGAAAGCCAATAGCTTAGTACCTACCTATGAACAACAACCCACACTTTACAGCCATCAGCAAACCTTTTTTAGTCAGAAGTCTTGGAAATCTGCTTGGATATCTAAGAAATGAAGACCATAAAGGGACACTGTTGACCTTTTTTTTTTCACTTTCTGATGAGACAACTGCAACTTGTACTGTGTAGGTACTGTTTTTTCACTCAGTTTACTATCCATCTTATCAGACATTGGACAATGTTTAAAGCATTTAGCTTCTGTTTGATACCAACACAGGAAATGGTGTCACTGGATATGGCTAGATCAAGATTCACAGTGCGTAATGCATGGTCACCATCTACAGCCTATTTATCCCCTTCAAAGTAATTTACCAGATTCAGTAAACAGGGTTGACCCTTAACAAAGCCAGACTGTTATGGGGACTATTCTCATAACGTTCTTAATTTCATGGTTTATGATGTCAGTTAAAATATGTTCCATGGTTTTGCAGATTAGGCCTTTGAGACTGATAGGTCTGTAACTACAAGGGCCAGTTGTAAAGCCATACTGATGAAGGGGCATCACCATTGCTGTGCGCCGCTCATTACAGATGAAACCAGTAGATAAACTTAGGTTAAACAGTAGGTTTAATAGGCCATGTCTAACACTAGGCAACAAGGATCATCAGGTCCCATTGAGGCATACCTATCAACTGTCCCTTGCCAGATTTTCTCAGAATGTCAAGATTTTTGCCTCATATTTTTGGTCTGTTTCTCCACAAATTGTGTTTTTCTGACAAATTATTGAGAACTGAAGTCAGAAATTAATGGCAAAAATTTGAGTTTTAGACTTCATATCTTTTATAAAAATTAATGCTAATGCAAAACATGTTATTCTATCAACTTTCTAAGTTTGTATGAACAATATTTACAAAGGGTTCCTATGCCTTTGTCACTGCATTCATTATGGCTTTGTCCAGATTTCTTCCTTTAAGAGGTTAGGAAGTAGGCATTGAGGAAGTATTTTTTTGGTATTGACTTGTTCTGTCAGTAAATTATCTTTAAAGGTAATTGGGGGAGTAAAGTATTCTGGTAATTTATGGATTTGCAGAAAACTCTTGGGGGCAAATCTGGCAGTAGATTTGAAAGCAAGGATATTTACAGTATATGTTGGGTCAGAATAGGACACATCATTATGAATATGTTTTGTAAAATAGCTAAAAGATTTATAATTATATTTGGCTTCAGAAGCCAGCCTAAGTTTCTGGGATCATTTAGTGTTTTTCAGATTTTTTTTTTGTAATGGTTTTGATATTTTCTTTTGGATGAGGATTTTTTGATTAGCTGTATTATTTAAGGAGTTGCCTTATTTATTTCTCTCCTGAGTGTATCAGCCTTTGGATGAGATGTTAAACCGAGGCCCCATCTATCTGTGTTTATGGTAGGTGCTGTGAGAACTTTTACATCCACCTGAGCTATCAAAAAGATTAGGGGGAAGTTCCCCAATGCCCTGGCCAAATGTCCCCTATTAATATAAATACCACCACGGATGTCCTCTGAAAAAGGCACTACTATCCTAATGAGACTAAATATAGTCAGCAAAGGATATTTAAATTACAAGTTTTAAATTAAATCCAGACCTCTGCCTTCATTTCAAAAGTAAAGAAGAAAATAGTATGCATGCTGACAGTTTTGAGCCGTGTTTATAGCAGTGATGGCGTATCTTTTGGGCTCGGGGTGTCAAAAATTTGGAAAATGCCTATCTTGACTCTGCTGGTGTGTCATCCCCCCCCCCGAAACAAAAGAGAAACAATTATTTACATATTCATTTATTTAAAAAATATATAGTCCAATCACGTGTGCTGCTATGTATTATAAAAGTTAAAGAAAAATCATTGACTTACAATAGAGAAAACAATATGCACACTAATTGAGCTTAAAACGGTGCATCAAAAAAACTATCCTACCTTTAATAATAATTTTAAATTTAACTGAAAAAAATATGGCACACATTGCATTTGATTTAATTAACTTCAATTAATGACTTTTTTCTTGCCAGGTTTTAATAAACAAGTACAGAGTCACATATTTCTTGCATTTTTGTTCATTCAGTTTCTTTGGTAACTCGGGTGTTGGTGAAAGCTGGTGTGTCACCCAAAGCATCGTGGTGTGTCACCTTTGACATGCATGTCATAGGTTTGCCATCACTGGTTTATGGTAATCGGGAGAAGAGAGACAAGTAATGGGACACATGGGTGGGGGGCAGAGCCAGTCTAGTGCTCCATTTGACCTCACATGATCCAGCTCTGCTAACTGGCCCTAACTCTTAAAGGAGTCAGTCTGAGAAAGGCCGGGAGAGGTTAGGCAGACCAAGTGAATGAAGAAAAGAATCAGGGTCTGCTGCCTTTGAAATGAAAAGGATGTAAAATATATAGGTGTGTGCGTGTTAGACATTGGGGATCAAGTCACATTTTGATTTTTTCAAATTATAAAGGAAGAAGAATCTAGCATTATCAATTGCACATTTTTGTAAAGATTTATTTATTTAATAATTTTGAGCAAGCATACACTCCATACCAAGTTGTCATGCCTTTCATAAATGAGATTTCAGAAATATTGAAAAAATAAACCTCTTAACAGAAAACACATTTGCTATCAGCATACCTTATGTAGGTGTGGACTACAGGATAAAATGAAATTTAGTCAAAACAGGTATTTTCTTTCTTTCTTTCTTTCTTTGAAAACAGGAATTTTCTTTCTTTCTTTCTTTCTTTCTTTCTTTCTTTCTTTCTTCTTTCCCAAGCTAGTGGGTGAACTTTAAAAACATTTCAGGCGAAGGGCAGTCTAGATAACAAAACAAAAGTGTTGCAGAAAAATAAGTACTATGTAGGGTTACCACCTGTCCCTCTCTGCGAGGGACAGTCCATCTTTGGGCAGTTGTGTCCTGCAAAAAAAAATACAAAATGGCAAATGTCCTGAGATTTTAGGGGAAAAAATATTTCCCAAGTTTTCTTTAACAGTTGCATAAAACAGTTATTTTCTGTCTGAAACATCTACATTTTATATGAAACAGCATAAGCAAATCAAATGCTATAAGAATGAGCTTTTATTTGTGCAAAAAACTGAAGTTATGCCCTTTTCACTGGCCGTGGGTATGTTTTGTCCTGCAAAATCTTACGTTTCTACAAAAAATGGCCCACTTTGGACATTTGAAAAGGTGGCAACCCTAGTGCTATGTAGTTTGAAAAAGGTTTGTGCGCATGTGTGCGGGTGGGCATCATGACGGAATTGTTTGATCGGATCAGAGGACAGAACACATTGAGGTAAACAGGACTGTAATTAAATATCAGATAGTAGTGCTTACAAAATTGATGTAAGGATTTAATAAGGAGTGTAGAAGATAAGCCCGAGTGCGGGGTGACAAATATTTTAAATGTAATGCTTTTTAATTAATAAAGGTCTTTCACAAATTGCAGTTGAGTAGAGCGGCTCCGCCTGTGACAGGTAAGTATCCTGTATCCCTCATATACTTCAGAAAATGAAGCAGCATTCCGGTATACTGGTGACCATTGCTGGCCTTTATTAGAGGTATGGTCTGAACACTCTGACTTGTACTCAAATTACCGTAATCATTTTAAATATCTAACAATGAACGCTATCTTTATAGCAGGAGCTAGTGTAAACCTGTGGTTGAGACGTGTATACCCCCTGGACTTTTTACATATATTAATCAAACATAAACGGGCTTCTCAGAAACGGTGGATTGTCGAGTTCTTACAGTTCATTAGTCCTGGCAGTGGCGGGAAATGGCGTTTGAAAACGTCAGCAAGTGCCATATGTTTTGTGTGAATTGGAAGAAGCAGCTTACCATTTCCTTACATTGTTTTCATACGCAGTAACAGTTTCACCGCCTTTCATCTTCTGAAGGTATTAATTTTAAGTGTCCTTAAGTACTGGATTTTCGTTAGAAACCAAAAAAAAAAAAAAAAAATAGAAAAAAGAAATGAAATCAAGTTCACCTTTGTCAGGTGTAATGGAGATGTCAAAGAAATGTTCATTTTTTTTTTGTATTTTATTGTATTTTGTACACGTGAGTCACGTGACTAGGATATTTTTTCTTAAATTCACAGTAATATGTTCAGTTGTATTCTTATCCACCTTTAGATGGCAGTTTTTCTTTATAAAACTGTATTCTGACATTCCTATTGTATGTTTTGTGGGTTGGGTTCTGTGGTGGACAACCTTTTTTCCCTTTTCAGTTATTTCAGTTCTGCGTTCTGCCACTGAAGCACATTTTTACTTACAGTTCAGGCAGAATAACGAAATTCTACCTTACTTTTCATAACCCTGTAATTAGTGGAGGTCTGTCTCTTCAAGTTTCATCAACAAGCTCTTCGCTCCTGCACTCTAATGAAGACGTAAAATAAATCTGCCTAGATATCGACTTTTTACCTCCATAATTAGAGACAAAGCGTGACAATAATTAGACAAAAGGGTGGCAAATTAGGGACAGTTTTATACACATGTAATATTAATTTATAATTATTAAATAAGATGGCAACCGGCAAATATATTCTGTATTTATACCGTCTGTAACTGTCATGATTATGTGTATTTATTTACTAAATGTAATTTCTCTTTATCTTAAAAAAATTATGGAGTAAACTTCTAAACTAAAATAAGGGACATCCTTACAAATTAATGACAGTTGAAGGTATAGCCCAGGTGAGTCAGACTTTTCTTCACCATAATTTAATGACAATATTTCTGTTAAGGTGCTCGCCTCGATCAGTTTATTACTTAGTTTATACATTTTCATCTCCCTGTAGTGTTGGTGTGTCTGGCGGAATATTCATAACACACTCACACACGTATACTTCATATAACTTGATATGTCTATACAACACCCACCCGCATGCCTCTCTGTACTGCAGGCTGTAATTCTGTCATTTCATATTCCCTTGTAGGTTTGGGGCAATATTTCTTCTTTTGAAGTTATCTTATCCACTGAGACATACTGCAGTAGCGACTTTATGCAGCAATATAAACTCTTTCCTGCAGTTCTTGGTTATTACCACTTATGCATACTCCTTTGCTCTGTTATTCCTTCCTTCTCGCCGTAAGTGGCGCCTCCTCCCTTTTACTTTTTTGTTCGGTCTACCCTCTCCAGCTCTCTCTCCCAATATGTATTGGATCTAGGCTGATCCCTCTCGCGTCAAACCACATGATCCCATAAAACATTCATCACCTCTCCGCTCAAGATCCAACCCCCATAAAGCATTCATCTCTGCTTTTACTGTCAGAGCTTTCCCAAGTTTAATCACAGAGACTTAACAAAAACAAATCCTCATTTGGTTTCCTTCTCTCCACTGGATCTTTTTACTGTGCTTGCTGTACAAAGCACTGTCACCCCTCAATCTGCTGGAGCTACAATTGCGGACTTTGGATCAGGCAAGGTTAACCCTTTAAATGTAAAATTCCGGGCTGGATCGCGATTTGTAGCACTTTTTTTTTTCAGGCACAGGATACTTTGGATGCTGCGCGCAGAGCTGGGACTGATCACCTGCCCCGATGTCTGAGCGGGGTCCAAGAGGGAGAGCTCTCTCTCCACACCTTACCTATCTGCTTATCTCGGGCTAAAGTTTCTGTTTGCAGAAGGGGGTCACCAGATTTTGGAGGATATTACTGATTCATCGGAGACAAGCCTTGCCATTTAAAGACGTGCCTTTTCCAAAACAATAAGGGTTCTAAAATGAAGACAACAATTACCGGAGGTAGGTAATGTGTCTTAGGGTCCGCATCGCCCCTTCAACTAGCAGGGAGACTTTTATTATTTTACAGTGTGTGCATAGTTATACAATTCATATTAACGAGTTTGATACTGTTTTTCTTTGTCTGTATTGTACAGCGCACACACTTTGTAAACATCTGGCTTTTATTCAAGTGTCCTAACAACATCGTCCCAATATTCTCCTAAATTACCTTACAACTCCAAATACGCCTCTGTTTGATCTTCATTTCATCTCGCCATGGTCTGTAACTTAAACTTGTAACTGACTGTTAAGTGTTGTGTTTAATAACGGTCTAAGCGCAGGACACTGCAGTTGGCAATCTTACTGCGTCCATGTTTTGACATGTATCTTACAACAATATTCTGATAGGCATTACTTTAGATTATCTGTTGTGGAAAAGGTTTTTGTTTTTCTAATGAACGGGGTTAATTTCCATTTCAGTCCATCAGTGTGCTGTGTCACTCGGTTGATTAAAATGGTGAGCGTGAACACTAGAGTAACATTTTCAATTTGGGGGTGTTTTGATTTTCCAAATAATCATACTGGATTAGTGATTATCACAGATGTATTCCAGAAACCACACTCTCTAGCTAAGCTTTTTTAATAATTTATTATTTTCCTGTGTATACCTGAGTCTCAAGCTAGGTTAATAACTAACAAAACTGTCATTATGACAATGGCTCATTCTCTCAATTTTGTTTGGTTCTTGGAGTGGAATAAACAAGCCAAGCTATATAGTAATTATTTTGGTTTAAAGGATCATGGCAGATAAAAATTATTTCCAGGGAAGTAAGAGAGGAAGGTTGCTTTTCCATGAATTCTGCGTAGGACACCCAGCATTTTAAGTTACCCCAATAAAATCAGTGAAAGACAATATTCAGAGTCTGACATAGTAATTCCTAAATGCTTCTATTCTATCCAGCAAAAACTAATTGAAAGGTGGTGGTGTGAGTATGCACACAAATGAGCATTTAGCAAAAGCTTTATATTGTTATATAAGGGTTAAACAAAATGGGTAATGCCATTTTGCAATACTGTAAATCCTGTGGAAAAATAATGCTTAGTTGTTAGTCTCTAGACAGTGCCCTATAGGGATTTGAATTCTGCTGATAAAGACATTACACCTGCATGAGCTTAGTTTTATTGAGAGCTATAGAGAATAATAACACCAGAATAACATAAATTAGAGATTTCTCCCCAACTCTGAGAGGAGGGAAATCCCCCATACCAGTTTCCCAAAGGATAGAAGCATTGCCTCCCAGATGAACACTGTTCTAGAGCATGCTATAGAAATAGTTTGCAGTTGGCTGCAGTGATTTTGTAATGATCAGAATGTACTGTTTCATCCAGACTTTCAGGAATTTGGGTCTCTAAGTTAATTATTCCTGTAAAATTACACATAGTAAATTATTCATAAAGGTTAATGAGGAAGGCGGGATTGAACATTTTCAACCATGTTAGAGTAAGGGAATGTCTTTTTCCATTTCATGTGAAGCAACATGTTCAAAAGACATCAGATTAAGCTTAATATGGTTTGGTAGTGTACAAAAAACAAGCAGGGAGAAATGCAGTGCTTCAGTAGTACATACATTTCAACATAACCAAACACAGTAAAAGTGGGTAAATGATTGTAACCAGTGTTTTACACTCTATGTTAAGCGTTTTACTTATGAAAGAAGTAAAACAATCCCTGTGAATACCAAATGCATTAGCTGAATCTGCTCATGTTTGGAGCTGGATATACTGCTTACAAAGCTCTTTCATCTCAGTCTAAGTTTTTATAATCACACTGCACTTTTTTTTTTTTTTTGGCCGTGATGATTACTGTTGAACTGACATGCTGATTCCCATGTGGAAGTTGGGGAAAAGGGGATTTATATCAATCATAGTAGTTAAAGCAAAAACTGTTTTCCTTTTTTTATTCTCACACTTACCATAGTAAAAACACAGCAAGTTTAATCAGGGAATGTTAGGAAGTTCTACAGGTAGCCATATAAAGTAGCCTGATTATTCAAAATGCCCAAGCACGTACACCCATAACAGAAACACACTGGCAAACATAGTTTTAATCGCTGATAAGCACTGAACTAAAATAGAAAAAGAAACAATAAAACTCTCTGTTATTGCATGTCTTGCTGTGAAATTGATTTACATTTCTCATTAATGAATACTACTGTGCCATAGGCTCTGTAATTCCTGCAGTGTAGATGGTCTTTTGGGACCTGTACTTGCATCACTCTTGAATTCTCTCTATGGCACGGATGTGCATTTCTCACTTTCCACTGCATACTTCTGCTATGAATAAGCCATTGAGACACACAA
Organism: Protopterus annectens; assembly: GCF_019279795.1. Taxonomy (NCBI): domain Eukaryota; kingdom Metazoa; phylum Chordata; order Ceratodontiformes; family Protopteridae; genus Protopterus; species Protopterus annectens. The sequence goes on along the minus strand of NC_056733.1, from coordinate 448,740,537 downwards.
ATGTCTCTTGATTACTGTATCAGCTTGTAATTATTAAGAAATTAGTGGCCTGAGAATGGCTAGAAACTAGTATCATTTATTATTTAAGTACTATATGCTGTAGGCATCTAGACCTGTCTAGTTAATAAAATGCAGTAATTTATTAAATAAAAATGTTGATTATAAAAATATAACCAATGGATTTCCTAATGAGAATCAGGATTATAGTTGCACTGATGATGTCCGACAAGAATATATGAAGAAAATGACTGATCACATAATGCCCTTATATCTCTCTTGGGATAGTATATGTACCTTCTAGATTTTCATAAGTACCCTTATAATGGTTGCATTTTTACTGCCCAAAAGAACATGTGCATCAGATGAATATTGTATTAATCATCATCACAAAGAAAAAAACCTCCTTTACATAAAGATATAATATATATTGTGGCATGGTTACTGATCCTTAGGTTTGTAGTGCAGCCTATTAGTTATAGCTTAAAAGATAAAAAAGTGAAACTCTTATACACATTATATATACACATATTATTGTTATCCAGTATTGGTGCATGAGCACATCCTTTCATTATTGTAGGGATACTGCTTTGATGGAATTCTTTACTAGGAGTAAACAAAGTAAATGTATAAAGTTAGCCCACTGGCACATATGCAGGGCATCTTTCTCTTGTACTGGTAGTCTAGTGCTTAGAAGAAACCCAAACTTTCAGAAGAATGGCAAAGCAGAGGCTCTATCAGTCACTGTATGGGTGCATACCTTCCCATAGTCAAGGTGGGTTACATGCCTAAGACAAGACTAATCTGCATAGCAGCATATATAACAGTTCTTGTCATACTGAGATGCAAAAGATTGACATCCAAACATAATGGGATTGTTGACCACGAAACATAACTGCTTATTTGTGTCTTGAACACCAGAGTACAGATTGAAAACTACTCTAATGGATTCCCTGGAGCTTTCCTCCTAATGTAAGTTCTGACTATCCTGTCAGTATGCAAACACCAGCATGGCCCAGTGACCCAAACACTTGTAATGGACAAGCTCAAGCTGTAGCAAGCACTTACATTCCCATAAGGCCGGGCTTTTAGGGGTTATTCTTAAGGAAAAATTGAATGGGGTATGATAATTATTTTCTCAGTATATACCAGAGATGGGTTAGGTACTCTACATTATTATATCTATGTCTGAAGTCATAGTCTGGTAAAAAGCTACTGGCTGCTTGAAAGGAGAGAACTGTAACTCAACCAGAATGACTTTAAGGCAAAATTGTGTGCATCAAGACGTACAATGTGGGAAGACAGGGATATAACTCATTAGTACACAAAGTGTAATAATACAGATAACATTAAAAACTTAGCAGTTGAATATTTAATAGTTGCATACTAATTGCTTGCATTTTTGCACACAAAGATTTTCTGATGCTGTTTCTGGAATAGAAATTACCTATTTGGTTACCTTTATGCAGTCAAAATGAGCCTTCACATAAAAACATTCAAAGCTATATGTTCATGCTTAAACATATGTCCAGTTTTGCAGTAGTGCTTTTATTTAATTTTAACACACACACACACACACACACACACACACACACACACACACACACACACACACATTCAAAAAAGAGTACTTAGCACACTGCGTTAGAAGTCCTAGAGTGAGGTGCTCAAAAGACCTTTAAAGCCTATGAACAAAAACTGACAACTGCCCTGTAAGTAATAGCAATTTACCTCTACAAGGTGTGTGTTAGCAGGAAGCACCCACATGATGTGGTAATTACAGTTTGGCCCCTACACACTCAGTAACAAGTGTCAGAGACTTATTTTCCTTTTAATAGAAAACTGTTTCTCATTGTCCTACAAAACACCTGATATAGATATAGTTTGACTTTTATTCATTTTGCCTGGAATGGAGAATAGTTATTTTATATATATATATATATATATATATATATATATATATATATATATATATATATGAAATCCATAATATGACTACACAAGCATAGTTCTAATGATGTTCTTTCTGTGAAAAATAACTTGATTACACAGAACTTACCATATGACTAACAAACTAAAAGATTTACATTTGTAGTTTCATAGGTAGTTATGAGGCATGCATTCTAGGTGATAACATAGGAGCCTAGCCAAGTTTCCATATTGACTTGGTTAGAGTATCACAGTAGGTAAACGGAGGCTGACAAGCTCAAACTCTACACTGCAGAAGAGATTGTTTATCTTAATCATCTATGTTATCTAAGGATTAGCATAGTTCACAATTCTGGGTTATATTTCTCATATCTGTAGTAAGTTTATATTTAATCAAAAAAGAGTATATATGTACTGCGTAGTATTCCAGATGTCCCATGTTTATAAAAAAAAAAACGATGGAAGTCTGTTATGGAAAAAAATAAAGAAACAATAATACATAACAGGCTTACGGGCTTGCATACATACATTCATAAATTACAGTAGCACATGAATAATATAAATTATTACATATGTCATTACAGAATTTGTCATTTGTTGACAGGCTATCCATCTGTAAAATGTATACAGTTTATTAGTTCCAGATTTGGTGACTCAGGTAGTTGGCACTGGGGCAAGGCATTCATTTGATGTATGTGTCATAGTTTCCTTGTTTGCTTATAACCCAACCTCCTTTTACTAGACTATGAACAAATGGCACCCTGGAATATCAATATTTAAGGTGGAACTCCTTCATTATAGTGGTGGCAAAACATTTTATTTTCAGCTTAAATCATGCAGAATGTCACATTTTCGAAATGAGCATGAAATAAGAATGACCAAGGCAACTGAGGAATAATACAAACAATATTTTGGAATGTTCCTCTACTACGTGCCCAGATGTGTTTAAAAGGCAAGGTGCAACTTCTTTAACAGATATATTTCGTCTGCATGCCATTCTTTCCTTGGATCTGGCCATGTGCATATTAATTATTATTATTATTATTATTATTATTTGTTGCTATTATTTAGGAGGCATCATGTAACTTATGGTGTATTTGGCATCAAAATCATAATGTAATCATTCAGATTAGAAACTAAGCTGAAGCCGCCATATCTGTGCAGAGTAAAAACTAACTTTTCTGAAATAAATCATGTTGTTATCTATTGTCTTGCACAGAATACAGGATGGGTAGATTAGCAGATGTGCTGCTCAGTGACAACAAGGGAGTAGAAAGTAATAAGAACATATTGTATTTGACAGTGCAAAATCTGCAGACCTTTTCTAGCTGTAGGTGCATTATCTTGGGAAAAAAGTAAAAATGAAGGATTATATTCCAATACATGGGTACAGCATTACATCACTGCAGAGCCCTAGTGCTGAAAACGTATTAAAGTGTCAAGTTGAAGAGATGCTTATGCACATACACACACACACACACACACACACACATATATATATTTACATATATATATGTGTGTGTGTGTGTGTGTATGTGTGTGTATATATATATATATATATATATATATATATATATATATATATATATACATGTGTGTGTATGTAAATAGCTACACAAAGATTTCTGAACAATTCTTTGTATAAGGAAAATCACTGAAGACATCTAAATGCACTATCCCAGCAGCGCCATTACCTAGCAATGTTGCAAATGACTGAAGCACATCTTAAGAGATATAGAATGCTATTTTTCTACTTGCATAGCTTTATAAGAAGGAATAGTAGATAAAAGCAATGTTGCACAATTATGCACACAGTGGTTTTATTATGAGTTTAATCATTATGGATGTGTCTTGCATTCTAATTGTGAGACAGCAAGTAACAGTCAATTACAATCTGTATCAATAGCAGATATCTGCTATTGATGTGTTACTGTTATGCATAAGTAGCATGTTGGAAGTCTGATAATACACAAGGTATCCATGCGGCTAAGATATACTAATCATATTGCCATGCTTTAAACATCTAGTGGCATGTACATATGAGTCCCTATAGTATCCAATGAGTATATTAGCACTTTACTACTCTGAACTTTAACATGATGCTGATTTAAAAGTCATATGATTCCAGAAGAATCAATGATTATCAGGAAATTCTACTGTGGCAAAGGTATTCTCAACCTGCTGTAATACTCTATATAAGAACATTATTGTCTTCCATACTCTTTGAGGAGACAGTGTATACAATTATTAATATTCATGCATTATTTGATAATTTTAATAAGACTTTCACTGAAAAATGAAGTCCTGTTTGTCATGTAAGATCACAAATTGTTTACAAATGCAAGCCACTAGTTTAGAGGTTGGTGCAGTCTGTACTTCTTGAAGACTGCTTGGTCGAGGCACTAAAGTCTGGAATAAAATTGGATTCTGTTTGCAGTTTTTGTGTCATTTTGGATATTATTTTCTGCTGTTTTCATGTGTGGTTTTGCAGTCTGTACTTATCTCTGGATATTCAGCAGTTGCAGTCGCTTTGGGAAGTACAGCTTACTTTCTGCAGTTCAGGCGCTATATGTAACGTTGAATGTTTACGAATGGTCTAAGGTGGGAACTGTGATTGTGCTGGTAAAGGATAAGGGCATTAACCTATCATGTTTGCTCCATTTGGTGTGTTGGCATTTCTGTAAGATAACAGATGCACTGTTGGCAGTCTCGTCTTGGGTGTGTATCTCACTAGAGGACAGTACAGCATTCATTTGGTGTTGTCAAGTTATGAAGGTGGTTGTTCACGTAGTTGAGTCTACTGTTATTACTGTTAGCAATGCTGGGTACAGTGCGGTTCCTATACAGGGTTGGAGACTTTGAATAATAGGGTATATTCTCTCTGTATGCATATATACTGGATAAGTGATTACTATCCTGTGATGCTTGCATTATAGATGTAAGTGCAACTTGGTTTACGGAGACTTCATTGGGCTCAGCACAGGCACTGATGCCACGGCTGTCACATCAACTAATTTTCAGAACTCTGAGACAGTCATGTTGCCCATGTATGCAGCAATGGATGATGGCATGAACATAACAGACAAGAGCACTGAGACTTGGGACAATGTGGATGTCTATGTATTAGGTGACTCTAGTATTACTTTTGTGAAATATATTCTGGCCATCACTGTGCTTTGGGGTATTGCAAAGCAGCAATTGGGAGCATAGTCCTTGAAGGTGAATCTTCTGCTGATGCTGGTGAAGATAAGTGATATACTTCCCACAAAGACTGAGGATGACTGACAGAAGTTCATGTGGTATTTGAAAGGCTGCACCACATGTATGATAATGGATTATCTGAGATTCCGGCATAAAGTGTATTAAACACATCAGCAGCGGGCTTTATGCTGATATACTGCACACTTAAAGACCCATCCTGCAGCCACCCCTGTCCAAACAGTATCTATCAATAAACTCCTGTTCAGAGATGTGATTGATATTTACCATTGTATAGCAAAAAATACTTGGTCACATGATGGTAAAGCTGGCAGACTGTCTGTCATAGTATATGTCTGTTTGACTTAGCCTGCTGAGAGTATTTTAATTATACTAGTGTACTCACTGGAATTCACCAATAGTTTATACTCAAAAACATTTAAAACTGCTGAAAACCACCGTAATGTTTCAGAATCAGGCATATGCCATGATTGCCTGAAGAATACTTGTGCTACTCTTTCTTTTCACTCTAGAAGCACACTTGTCGATTTCCATTGGTTCTTAGAACACTCTTAGCATTGGCATTGTGCCTTTCTTGATTATAAATGGTTTTGTAATGCATCCCAAAATATTGTGAATGACTAGTAGACACCATATTTAGGCTGTAAGGTGTCATTTCTCTGTTTCTCAGCCTACAGTGGAGTTTCTTTACCGGATTGGAGACTTTGAATAGTAGGGTATATTCTCTTTGCATTTCTCCTCTTTTATAGTGGATATCCCAAGAAGTACTGGAGAATTCAAATAATCAGGAAGTGAAAACCAGTCAATAAAATAACTACTGAAGGGCAATCCCAGGAAAGCATCTGTGATAATCATGTTGGTGCTCAATTTTCAGCTTCTCCTAGGATACCTTACAATGTATTACCATGAAATACAACCAACCTGCCTTCTTTCCAGAGATGTATTCCCTCAAGGACACATAGCACGAATATAGGTCAAAGGAATCACACCTCCTACAATGTAAAGTAGCCATTTTTGTAGGATGCAAACTCCTTTGTATGTGCACAGCAGGAGTTCATTCCCATTTCCAATTTACTTTGTCATTCTTAGTCCAAGATCATCCTGACTTGGAGTATGAACACAACACATATACCTACATGCATACATAAATAAAACTTTTTTGAATCTTTTTGAGTGTTAACACAGGCTCAGAGAAATAGGATAGCTGTGACAAAACAATGCATTGCTGGGAAAAAAAGTAGAGGTCAGACATCAGTACATGTAAACCAAAGGTGCATTAGCAGTCTGCAGATGAAAGTGTAATTAAAGCTGAGCATTTTTTGATGATGTTGGTATTCCACTCATTACTTCCTGCTAGCTATTAACTGTTAATATCACTCATGTTTTATTGTGGCCTCGCAAGTGCATAATACAAAAAAACACCTTAGACTTTTGTTTTGTTCAAAAAAACCTGTATTCTTTTTGTATAGTCTGCATACAGAAGAGCACATGAGAAATGCAAGCTTGTTGTTTTTTTCTTTCTTGCTGTATTCCTGAACCATGACTCAGAAGGGGTCTCCTTATGGATAAATGTACATGCCAGCTCAACCAATCAGAAGTAAATGAACAGGCAAATACATATTGCGAATCTGTACTTAGTAAGATAGTTATATATCACAATGAGTTGCACTTTGCACCTTGAATGTATATGCATATTTACTTTTTTATCTTGTTCTTAATAGTTGCAGGTATATTGTTTGTCTTGCTCTTAATAGTTGTATGTATGTCATTAATGTATTTCATACTTAGAGTGTCACTGAAACTGGAGTCAAATTACTTGTATGCATGCATACCTGGCCAATAAATGTGATTCTGATTCTGATAAAAGCTTCTATAATGTAACTCTGGTTTGCAGTGAGCTCCTGGTAATGCATGAACAATTCAGAAAATGTACCCAAGCATAGTTCATGTCCTGCTAGTTTTATCTGTTCTTGATAAGCATTTCTTATTAATCATCACAGGAAAAGGATTACTGGCCTGTTCATATCTGCCATATGTCATGCTTCTGTTAGTAAAATTTGGATCATTTGCTGTGACTGCAGCAATCATATCATAGCTGGTTTATCAGAAAGTCCTGTATAAACAATCAATCAAAGTTAAGTTGACCACAAAACCTCTACAATTTCTGTCATGTTCCTTCCAACAATGAAGAAAGATTATAGTAATATGTTAGTTATTAAGGTACGCCTCCATCAAGACATCAAATAATATCATGTAGGGAAGCCACTGCTTCATTAGACTATTGCAGTGCCAACAGTTTTTTAGCAACATGGTGTTTGTTACCTTGGGTACTGCTGCTTTAGTCTGATGTGTTTTGCAATGCACACAAGTTGCTCTGCACCAGTAATGAAAGAAAGATACAAGTTTCATCAGTACAGTTCCTGTGTTATTGCTGAAAACAGTCTCTCCAGTATTATTTAGCTGCCATAAGGTAGACGGTTACTGACAGACCCACCATTATCTAACCTGAATGGTGGAAATGATACACAGCCATCACAACAGACAAATGTGAATTTTCTGTAGCAGATGTAAAAACAGGAGAGGTAAGGCAAAAATCAAATGTTGTGAGGATGATGCTGCAACCCAAAAAAGCAGTGCCCCCACTGCCATGTCAGTGCCTCATATGCTGAGGTATGTAATGACTAAAGAAAACCCTGAGAGTACATGATGTGTCCATGTTGTTTAAGCAGAGGAGGACAATGAGGGAGGAGAAGTAGAATAATGTTCCTACATGTCAAAAGAGTTGTAAAAACATGAGTAACTATGCTGTCATTGAGAATTCTCACTCATGTTTTGCCATATGCATTTTGTAAGTGAAGACTATTTGATTTAAAAATATTGTTGTACATTTTCTTTCATTACTAATATACTGTTGTCATACAGCCACAAAGACACATATACAAATGTGCGTCCACTCATACACATATGTGCAGAACCACACAGACATACAGGCACAGACACACACTATAGGTGCAGGCACACACACACACACACACACACACACACACACACACACACACACACACACACACACACACACACACAGCAATTTAACCAATACTTATTGTATTAGTTTAATCATGACTTTTAGCTGGCCAGTTAGCTGAAAATAAGTATGACTTGTAAAAACATTCTGCACTGAGTTACAAAACATTTCAAACCACTAGAAAATGCTAAATAAAGAGGATGAACTATTTGGTAGTTTGGCATCAGTTGGATTATATGACAGAAATATTCCTAAGACTCTTTCGCATGTATAGCGGCCATCTTAAAATACAAACAAATAAATAAATTAGATAATTAAAACTGCAGCTTTAGACATAGGATGTTATTACCGTACCTCAATCTGAAATTCCAAACAAGTAGTGAGCATGCTTTTAAAGCAATTACTGTAACTAAACAATTCAATAAATCCTAATACTTACTACTAGCCTGATTTTATTTAAAGTAAATCCAGTCCTTTTGTCCTTTTTACAAAAGCATGATAAGCTGTATTTCTGATGAAAGTACCAGCAATCTTTTAGATTATACTCCCCATACATTTTAAATGAATAGCAACATGTATCGCCCACTTTATTCTGTCATGCTTTACAGATATTAGTCACTTCTCTGTGTTTGCATAAATAAATGCCATTTCCAGTTCTACATGTTACTTCTAAATATCTATTCACATTGTGTTATGTTGCATTTTATATAAGTGCTTTTTTTCTCTTTGGGTTAGACCGTCTTCCTTGCATCATTACCACAATCCAAAGCTTTATTCCAAGTTAGAGATTAAGCTGAGAGCTGCTTTAAACTGATGTAGAGAAGAAAGTTCTTGTTTCACATTTGTCATGTTAAATGGCATACAAATGTCTGCAAATGCAGCTGTTCTTGGACCTTCCTACTACCTTTCCTTTCCAATGGATGAGCAAACTGCATACATTTGAGTGGCTATTCTGCTTGTATTGCTAATTGGGCAGCTTAACATATCAGTTGGTCCTGATACATAGGTTACACCTTGTATGCCTAAAATTCACTTATTAATTATTTATTAACTAATCATTGAAGAAAAACATAAACTATCTTTTCTCATACAGGTAGAACTGCAGATAGATCTGGCAAATATATCTCTTTTGTGTTAATTTTAACACAACAGTACATTTACTTAAAAAGCTTTTTTTTCCTGATGTGTTTTTTTTCAAAATTGAAAAGAGAAAATATGCTAAATGGTTATCATTTGTACAGCTAGTATCTTTATCAGTAATCTGATTTAGTTTCATGGTCTGAATTTGTACTGCTCACCAGGGGGTGCTGTCTGTTTGCTTCCTTCAGACAAATGACAGTTACTAAAAAGCATATGTGTGAAATAGATGACATAAAATAGAGAAGTGCCTTGGTTATGTGCTGGACAGGCAGTATTGCAAAAGTAGTGAGAATTAAAGTAAACCAAAGAGCCATTGTGCACTGGGGTTGTAGTGACTGTTGCTTAGTGTCAAATGCCACAAGGTGAGTAAGATACCAGTTTCATTAATGGGCTTGTAGGTGGAATCTATCAGTTTACGCCAACAACCTGAATGCTAGCTAAATGTAAACTAATGCCAAAGAAACTTGTTTCCCATGTTAGAGTTATAGAGTGATTTAAAACAATATTCCTCCTTATAACATGGTTGTCACAAAATTAAACTGCTGACCCCAAGCTACTTACAAAGTCTTACAGCATAATAAAAGTAATAACATACAGTGTCTGTTTTATACTTTAAAGATATAATTTGCTGTAGTATATCTATTTACTTATCTAGCTATGAACACACACACACACACACACACACACACACACACACACACACACACACACACACACACACACACACACACACACTATAATAAAAAATACAGTCACAATAGTGGTACGTCAACAACATCATCATTTGCTGATACTAGACTTATTGCCAATCTCATGATCCACCCTTGAACAAAGGCTAATGAAAAGCTTTTCATAGGTAGGTATGTGACAATGACAAACATTCTTGAGATTAGCATAAAAAGCCCCTGTAATGTCAGATTATTTATTAAACTTCAGTCTATCTCTATAAATTTGATATGAAAGCCAGGAATGAGAAGTCTTGTAAGGAAGGGAATTGCTGTATTATTTTTCTAACAGAAACTGAGTTTATATATTCATACATCTACCACAGTTTATAAACTAGAAATCTTTCGCTTGAGAAGCAGCTTTTTTTCTTCACTAACTAAAACCTATCTTTTCTGTTTGTTTAGAGATCTTGCATTAACTTACATATGGTTATTAAGGCAGTTACTTTGTAGCTTGACTTTTTTTGTGCAGAGATACCATATATGTTTGTACATTTTGCACTACTGTTGATTTTATGAAATTATGCACAAACTATGCAACATTATCAGAGATTTTGCTATTTTTATAGATTTTCAGAACATGCTAAGAATGTTAACATTGTAATAGTTGTGGTGTTCGTACAGTTGTACTTTTACACTGATATATAACACTGCAGGTAGAATAGAAACATGGTATTATGGAACTCACATAACATGGCCAATACCAAATCATTGGAATAAAACTTGAGCCCACAGCCACCTTTAGGCACCCTGATTTCCTAGTTGAAGGTGGACCCCCTTCCCGGGCATTGCTGTTTGTGTTGTTATGATATTTTTTCTTAACATTTTCAAAACAACAAAACTTTATGTAATATTCTTTTCAGTTAGTACTTCAAATGTTTAACAGTAACTCCTATTTGAGTTTGAATTCTATCAATTAGGCCAACATCTATTCCTTTAAAATCTGGGCATATCTCTGTTGTCAATACACACACCAAACTAAATTGCGTAAGGTGACTATAAAAAAGAAGGGCTTTGTGACATCAGTAAATATGACGTGTCTTCTGAATCTCTCCACCCTGTTTGGGGGAGGTGGGGTCTTCTGACATTGCTAATCTTGTTCAGAGAAATACTATTTCCTTCAAAACTGCTGTGAGTACCTTAACCTGTTGATAGTGAGAGGGACCAGAGTACCTTTAATGCTGCTGTAGATTCCCTGACTGGATTATTCAGTTATGAGGACCTCTTTAATGTGATTATTTTGCTGGAACTTGAATTAATTTATTTGTTATCCAGGAAATGAATTGGTACACGACATTACCTTTTCGGCCATGAACAAATCACAAGGGTAAGGATTAGTGCAATTTGTGCAGGAACTGTTGATATATATATATATATATATATATATATATATATATATATATATATATATATATATATATATATATATATATATATATATATATTAGTTTAACTGACATGTTTTGGAAATGTGTAAGAAAGCAGAAAAGACCCAGAGAAAGGGTAATATGGAGCCCTAACATCCAGTAAACCAAGATCCGAACTGAACCATGTATCATATCACAATATGGCAGAATGCTTAATCACTGAGTTTGGCTCGGTTATCTTCATGTTAATGGGCTTCCTAAATTTGTTATCCTTTCCAGTGCCTACTTATGATTTTATGTCTTTGATTACCTAACTCAGTTAATCTGGCTTAGATCCCTTTTTTAATGACATTTGTTAAGGATCTGGCTTTAGTAGTTATACAACAGGTTTCCTGACTTTGTTATTCCATCTGGCATCCCTGAACTACTTTGTCCCACTGTCTTTCATGTCTGTTAGTCTTACTGGAGTTCTGCGAATCTCAAAAGTCTGCATTGCTACCTCATTATACATTTGATATGATAATTTATTAGTGTGAAACCTTGCTCAGTTCTGTCTTAATTAGAAACAATTGTTTACTTATTTGCCTTTTTTGGCTAACATATTTCATTGCTTCTTTCTCTATATGAAAAGTAAACTAATTTTTTCTGCTATATTCTTCTGTATTAATACAAAATGTAGTTATGCTTGAACAAAGAAAAAATCTGTGGTTTATTTTCTATAGTTATGAAACACAAATAGTTTTTGTTTTATACTTTATATACTTTTACATTGTTATGTTTTTGACTAATAATTATATCATTGTTTGGGGACTGTCTAATAAACTGTATTCTAGTTTGTTGATTTCTTTTTGAATAACAATACTTGCTTTATTTATTTTACAGTTTGATAACTGAGTAGGTAAACTGATCAATTAATTGACCTTTTTCAAACACGAGCCAGCAACAAGTGTTCAGTGGAGTGAGATTACATTGATACAATTTTTTATGCAACTTATCAGTTTAAATAAATACTATAATAATTATACAAATGATAAAACAGTAAAAGGTAGAGCAAGTCTTATATGTGCTAATAACATTAGCCATGTGAGTTTGTGCAATTAAGTTGACAAAAAATATGCAGTATCACAAAAGCTGTTGCACCATGATTATCTATCTATCTATCTATCTATCTATCTATCTATCTATCTATCTGTCTGTCTGTCTGTCTATCTATCTATTTTTTATTATGGTTTGAAGGGTTTCACTTATTTCATTTGGTAGCTAATTCAATATATTTGGTCCCATTCTTGAGAGGGCTTTTTCTCCAATTGTCAGATTGAATTTGGGTTTAACCAAAGTGATAATGCTTTCTTGACTGCTGCTAAAGGACTAGGTTTATACATTGATTTGGAGTAGTCTTTAAATGTAAGTGCAATAACTCTGTGTAATAATTGTTAATATTGGAGCATTTATTAGATAAGTAGCTCTATAAGTAATTGCTAGCTAGTGATCCTTTTCTTATAACATGCTGTGATGACTGTTCATGCGAGCATGAATGGCAGACCTCGCTATTTTATTTTTCTTCTATTTATATTTCTGTGTGATTTTTACAGAATAAAAGGCATTAAGTGGGAGGGTATATTCAGTTTTGGTAATTAGGGCATTTTTTTGTTAGTGCAATATGTGCTACTGGGTGGAGTAGGTATGAGATTTTATAACATAGTTTTAGTTGTGAAGTTATCTTCTTGGCGATTGTATCTGTATGAACATTAAACTTTAATTATGGTTCAACAGTGGCAACAAGATATTTTTATTCCATAACCATTGATATACCATTCTGTTTCAAGTCTTTTAAGATAATGGATACTAGCATGTTTTATTCTGTTTTGCTGTTTGTCTGATATTAAAGTTTTAAGTACTATAAATTTGGACTGAATAACAATTTTCGTGCTTAATAGGAGTAAGGGGAACAGAATGCTGTGTGACAGAATCGTAAACCTTTACTTACCTCACACATGCACAACTGCGTGACTGCTTTTTGGGTGTAATGGACTGATCAGTCAGAATTAGTTGGGAAACCATGTATCAATTGTTGGTCTAAACAATAGTACAATCTCTCTCTCTCTCTCTCTCTGTTTCTGGGATTGTTCAGATGAGCCTGATTAAAAATAGGTATGAGTGAGAGTCGTGGGAACTGATCCCTATGAGAACGCTTATTTATAACAACACTGCAACTAAAATTTAGTTTCTATATACAATGAGTTGTTTGAGAGTGACTTAATAGTAGGAGCTGTATATGTACTGCATAGGAGAAGCAGCAACAGAATGTGAGTACAAGATGAATTGGGTGATGCTGGTCAGGAGAACTGGGAAAGGATGTGGCTCTTAGGAACTGAAGGATGGGACAGAGTGGGACAGGCTGGGGTTGCTTGGGAAGTGAGTAGAATGGGAGATGGTCATGTTGGATGGGGTGAGCTTTCAGTATGGTGTGACAGCAACAGATGGAAGGTGAGGTCCTTGAAACTTGGTGAGAACCCCAAACACTTTAACACTGGCCCTGAGTTGAGACACAGGGATAATAGTAACTGAAATTAAATGACTATTTTGAACAAGTTAAATTTGCTTGTACTGAATCTGAGAATGAAGATAAATGCCTGTTTTGAATAAGTTATATCTTGTTTGTACCGAATCTTATTAATAGACCCAGGTCACACAATTCAACATGTCACCAAAAAACTATAAAAGTAGACAAGGAGAAGTTAAGCACAAGAAAACAAACACATTAAATGCATTGTAATCATCTGTATGGTTACGTGCTCTTGAAGTACTTAAAACCAAGTAGCTTTAACATTTCAAATGTATTTTAACCGTTTAAGCACACTCACATATTTTTTGTACATGTATGTGTATTATTGTATGCAGATATACTATGTTTTACAAAACATGTATGCATATCACTTTAGTCTGATGAAGATATAAAGCATTTTAGTCACTTTTTATATTTTATATTGACTACTTTTCATCCTCTGTAATTTGTACATAGCATTTTACCGTTATACATATAGAGACAAAATCATCATGACATTGAATTAGCACACTTTTCTTCATTTCTGAAGCTATAATGAAATAGGGTCCTCACAAGTTACATGTGAAAAACCTTGAAAATGTGTCTTATAAATTTGGACAGAACTTTTACTAGATTTATAGGAAAATACTGAAAACAGTTTTGAAAAAAATCTAAATTTTAAGAGGTTAGTATCCTTCAGATATGTTGACCAATATGGCACCATAACTGAAAGCCTTTAGTACCTTGCATTTGCACTTCCCATCCTATGAAATAACCCTTGTATGACCTTTGTTTTACCTTTCTAGCAGTTGCCACATAAACAAAATCTACTGTTGTGAATTCTTTCAGCAGCAGGTGCAGCAAGGTTTGTGGTCTTTTTTCATTAATTTGCACATTTCTACCAATAGAAGGCACCCTTCAGCAAGAGACATAATCTCTCATTCTTTCTCCTTCACTGGTTGTTGTTCTCACCTGTAAGTGTACATGCACATGCTTGTATGCACACAGACACAGACACACACACACACACACACACACACCCACACACACCCACACACACACACACACACACACACACACACACACACACACACACACACACACACACACACACACACACACACACACACACACACACACACACACACACAATTCTTTTAATGTGCACATTAAAATGTCAGCTGGGGAATTTCTTTTAATGTATTGCCCTTAAACATCTTGCTTTCTCTTGATGAGCATAATAGAGTTGCAGTTTAAAGGCAATATTGTGAGTAGATGGAAATGTCTGAATTGTATAACCTGTGCAAACGGTATTTCATCAGTGTATGTGATATTTATTGGTGTCATTTTCAGCTGTATGTAGATGGTAAATGAGTAAAAGAAGCAGTCGGTTTAACTTAAACTATTCCTTTACTAGAGTAAGACTGTTTGGTAAACAAAAACATGTTTTCATTGTAGTCTAACACTTGATGTCATAACCATATAAAGGATGCATCAGTCTGGTGAAATGTGTCTATAGCTTATGTTACTAAAGATCAGTGGATATTTAAACATCTGTCAGAGTTCAGAGGTGTGGAAATTGTGCCGCCTAGAATAGATAGTGAAACACATTTGTGCACATTTTAAGTTCTCTTTGTGTGTACAGGTGCATATTCTTCAGGTCAGCAGGAGGTGTTGTAAAAAAGTCTTCACTGAATCACCAATTTGTAGTTTTGTAACTGCATGCAGTCAGCATTGTATTTCCAATTTATTTATTGTCCTTGGAACAATCCAGATTTGTTTTTAATTTTTAAGACATATATTGTCCAGGTAAGCCCAGTGGACACACGTTTACGTTCTCAGGTACTACCAGATAATACCTGGTTAAATGCTTTGCTCAGAGTCACACAGTAGACAAATGGAAGTAGAAAAAAACTCAAACCCAGTACAGTGGGTAGAGTAAACAGCTCATAATTAGCTCAAGGCCTTAATTCTTTGAACTAACTACCAAATAAGAGCCTTATTAGTTAATTTTAGATCTTACTATTGGCAAATCTATCTAGATCTATATCTACTCTGTGTGTGTGTGTGTTTTGTGTGTGTGTGTGTGTGTATATATATATATAGATCTACACATACATACACACATATAGCTATATTTATCTCTATCTATAAGTATATCTATATCTATCTATATATCTTTCTATATATATATATATATATATATATATATATATATATATATATATATATATATATATATCTATATGATGAAGAGACTAAACAGATCAGGACACCAAATGGCAAAACAGCAGAATTTTAACAAGGGAAAACGGGAAAAGATTTGGTTGGTCAACATGGTGACCTTTGCCCTTTTCCACATTGTAGTGCAATCTCAGAGTTGGTATATTTAAGTAAGGGGGTGTGAAGGGTTGAAGTCCCCCACTTAGGTGGGTTGAGTTTAGTGTGGTTTGTTTAAGTGGTGGTGTTGGACTATTTACCATTTTACCGGTGTTAGTTTTTGGTGTTTTGTATGTTCGGCGTCCTGGTCTGTTCGGGTCTTTCATCTCCGGTATCTGGGCTTTGGTTTTTCTGGTAGGTCGATCTACTGAAGGAGATATAGATATAGATATATATATATATATATATATATATATATATATATATATATATACATATATAAATATAATACAAATCTGTCTCTCTCGACACACACACACACACACACACACACACACACACACACACACACACACACACACACACACACACACACACACACACCACCTATACATGTAATATGCCCCCTTAATGTGGAGTTTGGTGGACACACAACAGCATATATACTGATATCCGTACCTGGGACCCATGTAGACAAAACCATTGTGTCTAAATGTCCATCCCTTCAAGGATTAATGCATGATTAATAAGTAACATAAATGTAAAGCTTAGATAATTGACATCATATGAGCAGGCATATAAAATATAAATTGACTTTGAAGTTACTGCAGTTGAAATTTCTTGTGATAATGACTGAGACACAAAAATGACAGGCCGCTTTGTTAATTTGGGAGCATTTCAACCATAGACTTCACCGTCAGTATTCACCCACACCCACTGAGGAGTCTCTGATGACAGTTTAATTTACTTTCATGGTATAGTTACAGCTTCATATATGAAGCCATTAGTAGTCAGGTCCACCACTAATATATTTGCAGCTGTATTAAATTTATGTTTAAAGACAGCAAGATGTCTCAGCGAATCCTTGACCTTATAAAATCACTGTATAACGTCATGAAGTGTAGAGGGAATGATCTTCTTTATTTGGAAAAAATTCTTAATAAGAACTAATATTAAACCTTTCTCCCTAAATTCCCTGGATTTGGAAGATTTGGAATAGTTTTTCAAGTGGGCAAGAGTAAGTTTTGCAGGGTCATTAATACATTTAAGTACTGTGCATTAACTTAGACAATTGACTGTCTAGTGAACAGAGAACAAACAGATCTCTGCGCATCATCTCATATGATGCCCTGCTTAAATACTCCACTGCACATATAAAGTATTTCCCTGTACTTTCAAGATAGCTTTTAAGATGGCTGAAATGATTGCTTTCATAATAACAAAATATGCTGCTGTCTTTCCAAGAAGTTATACGGTAGAACAAATATCTCTTTCTTTCTAGAGTTGATATAGCTGAAGATAATGAGGGTAACCCTGTAGACCATCCTTATCATTTATGCCACATTCTCTTTGAAATTATCATCCTGAGATCCTTATATAAGCTGACCAGTCTGAGTTGAAAGTTTTGCAAATAGCTGTGAACATAATAATCCTTTAGCCCACAGCACATTACTGAATCTTTCTCATTATTAATACAAGGTTACTATAGTTTTACCATTTGGATAATTTCCTTTTTTTTTACATCTTAATAAATTATTACTTAAAACACGGGCAAATATATATTTATATAAGACAAAAAACATATTAACTTGTTACTTATATTATACATGATATATGTTCTTTTGTATAGCTGGCATCAGTCCAACATTAAATAAATTGCTCAATTCCTGCCCTCCCTTAAACCTCACTCCTCCTCCAGAACATTATTCTGCATCTATTGATCCCACAATTTCCATTTATTTCTGCGCAGTTTGCTCCTACCCTTTTTTAAAGATCCCACTTTCCAGTTCTTTTATCTCTGTTACAATATTCATTTAAAGTACAGTTGCTTTAGACTTTGATTTCCATTTTATAGTAATTGCTTTTTGTGGAAGTCACCCAAATTAAACTTAACAAACTCTTACTGTGTATAGGCAGTTCAGATCCTGTGTTCTAGCTCAAAAGAATTATTGCCTTATTTAAACCCATTTGCTCACCTAATATTTCTGACATAGCACTTTGTAGGGAATTTATAATGTATGCCAACTCACTGTACTTCCAAAACATATGTTCCCAGTTTCCTCTTTCTTCTCCATCACACTTCCAGTGTTTGCCATCTACCCGTGGAAAAATTCTATGGATTCTGGTTGGGATATAAAAATGCCTATGCAAATACTTCCAAGCAAAAATCTTAAGTCTTCTAGACTTTGTTGCATATCTGAAAGCCATCATTTGGAGAATTTCTTAAGATAGAGCTGAGTTCCGTGGGCATCATTCACCTTTGATGAGATTATCCTAATTTAACTCAGCAAGTTAATGTGGCCAGCAGTAAGACTGGAGTTTTATATTGAAAGACATTAAATAGTAAAGGTCCAGGTTGGAGCTCAAGCACTCACCATGTGTTATAGCTTTCATTTGGAATGGCGCCCATTAATTGAAACCAACACATCAAATGTATGTTTAGTTAGAAAGTTAATAATAAAGTTAATTACTTAAGATTTAAATGGTAAATGTTAATTTAGTTAGAAAAATGCTTTATGGAGATACCAGATGCCTGTGAAAGAAGCTAAAATCTGCTGCCACAGCAGTATAATCATAAAAACTATCAAATTGGTCAGACAGGACCTAGAGTCAATGAAGCTATGCTGATTCATGTGGCAGTTGTCAAGACAAAGTAATTATGTAGGAACTAGACAGTAAGTCTTTCAAAATATTTGAATGTGGTAATACTAAGATCAGTGAATTAATATTTACATGGGTAATTTAGTTTGCCACCCTTGTGGCTAGATAGCACCAGAGCATACTTCCAACTAAGAGAATCAGATCCATGCTTGATAGATGTATTAACATGACTATATAGAACACTATAGAACAGAACATTCAGATAAGTTAATTTATTAGGAATTCCTATTCTGTCTGAGCTTCAGCTTTCCTCAGTTTGTACAGAACTTAACAGTCCTCAGAATCTGCTTAAATAGAAGATTAGTCAATGCAGTTTTGAATTGTCACTCCAGATTCATCATTATCATCATCAGCCACATTTTCCCCATTCATCCACATGTGGTCAGGTGTCACTTTTATTTTTCGCCTCCTCACTTGATTCATTGCCACTTCCCTACCTTCTTTGACAGTCATGCCCATGCCTGACTGTCTCGGGTCTTCTCTTACACAATCCATCTATCTGTTGGATGGGCATAATAATTTAGTTTTGCCTTCTTCATGTCTCTTATAAATCTTATTCATCAACTCATCTTCTGTTATTGATCATGTGCCCAAACCACCATAATCAGTTCTGTTTGCCCTTTTCTTCAATTGGACATCCTTTGGTTTCTTCTCTGATGTCATTTCTTCATCTGCCCCACAGTGTACACTCTACCAGCCACCTCAGGCACTTCATCTCCATCGACTCTTACTTCCTCATCTGGTCTGCTTTTACTGCCCAGGTTTCTGTGCCATACAGAAGCATTAGTCATGCCAATGTCTGGTTCACCTTGCTCTTCAGCTGTGTTAGCATTCTTCTTTTCATTTGTTACTCCTGACTCTCTGTGACTGTTTGCTGTAGCACATATGATTGTGCCTTTGACATCCTCATTCAGGCTCCTCTTCTCCTTAACCATCCCTTCCAGATCCTTGAAGATGTTAACCTGTTCCACAATTTTCCATTCTATCTCCATTTTCAGCTTCTTCTGATTTCCACCATTTGCTGCTATGACAACTGTCTTGTCTGTACTGATTTTCATCCCCTGTACCTTACACTAAGTTCCCAAGCATTTAGTGAAGTACCTGTGCAGAGTCTGCTTGTAATGCCACATAATCTGCTTACAGCAGCTTTGTTGATCTGTCCCACCCAACCTGTTTGTCAATGTAGTCCATCACCAGTATGAACATCAGTGGGCTCAGATCTAAACCTTGATGCATCCCCACTCCCAATGAGAACCCCTCTGTGAGTATGAAGACTATTTGTTCTTTTTCATTGTGTCCCTGGACATAGCCTGAACTAATTCTTCTAATATATCTGGGACTTCAAACCATAACAGGACTATCTAAATCATCTTTAGAGAATAGGCTAGCCACACAATGTCACTGTGATTCGAGAAAGAGTGTTTTCTAACAAGATGTTAATGTACTGAATAAGCCCAGTGAAAAATACATCCACAACTTCATGGCATCATATTAAGCTGCCATGAAGCTCAGAAAAAGAAAAAAAAAGCAAATAGCCATCATTTCTTATTTTCACTAAACCTGGCATTATCGTTTAGAGAACAAAAAAAAAAAAAGAATAATGTATGTGTGTGTTTGTCTGTGAGTGTGTATGTGTGTGTCGGCCTGGAAATAATGTTTAGTGAATACAAAATTAAAAAAGTAAATAAAAAAAATAGAAACGTGTCTGTGTTTGTGAGTGTGTGCCTTTGCGTGAGACAGAAAGACAGACAGCAGGAAAGTGAGAGTGAATGAGAAAGAGAGAGAGGTACAGATACTGCACACTTATTTACTTATTTTCGATTAGACAATGTTTGCACTTGTCCCAAACTGTAACAGATATGAAACTCTAATCTCTTGCATTACAGACAGACTGTAATGTTCAGTGATTTACTAGCAAATCAAACATTCTATGATGCACAGAGCAAACCTGTGTGACAAAATCATGGACAGCAAAAAGGCACAGGGGGTTGCAGCGCCTTGCATTATTTGATTTTTGTTTATTCACTTGATCACAATGAGACATTTGAGTTGTAGACAGCCAATAAAGGTATATGTATATATATATATATATATATATATATATATATATATATATATATATATATATATATTGTGTGCGTGTATATATGAATCTGTCTGAATGCTCTTCTGAATGAGTCTGTGGGGCTATTAAATACTTACATCACTTATATTTTGGATATAAAGTACTTCCTTCATCAACAGTTACACATGCTACAGCAAGTTTGCAAGTTTGAAATATTAGGCAGAGGAATTATTTTACATCAAAAACATGAAGGTATACAGTAATAAAAAATATGCAAAACAATGTAACAGATGCCCTATTCTTTATGGGCAGTAATACCCTATATGGTGGGCTTTATAGGGAATTAATATTCTTTTAGTGGTGATTACGGCTTCCTCCTGTGGTATCAAACATCACAATACCACCAAGTGTACAGTAATTCCCTGATGATGCCCACAGTGTCAGACACTATTACTTGCTTATTGAGATCTTGTCATATGCTTTCTCTAAATCCAGGAATGCCCAGCTGGAGTTTTCCATTCATCTCCAGCTTCTTTTCCATTATCTTTATCACTGCAAACATCAGGTTGGTTGCGCTGTATCTTAATCTGAATCCAAACTGCTCATCTCCCTTCTTACATTCTTCTACTCTGCATAGTCATTTATGTGTAACCACTGTACAGCACTTTCAAACAATGTGACAGGAGTTTGATATCTCAGAATTGCCCGTGACCACACCTGTCATCTGGAATACACCTTTCTGTCCACACTGTGAGTACCATTCAGGTGCCATTTCTCCCCAACTCATCTGACATCTTAACCATATATGCTCTGACCTGAGGATGCTTTATCTTGCATCATTTTCTTTAGTACTGTTCATATGTCTTCAAGTATTGATTTCTCTTCATCCTTCACCATAGGCTGTGCATGGGCCAATAACTTTGGGATTTTATTCTTCCAGAAGCTGATGGAAGTATTCTTTCCATCTGTTTTTGATGCTATGTGGACTGCTGAGCAGGTTCTCACCAGCATCTGTTATGAAGGATGCCTGTCTTTGCCTTGCAAACTGATGTAGTTTCTTAATACCATCTGCTGAGTCACATCAAAGAAACTGGTTGAATTTCTCTAATGCCTAATTCTTTGCTATTTTGACTTCTCTCTTAGACTCTTTTTAGCCAACCAGTATTCTCTGGTAGCCTGGTCTGTCTTCTGTATCTCCCACTATTACCTGCACTCCTAATTTCTTTAGATGATGTCCTGGACTTCTACATTTCACCACCAGCTTTACATACCTTATTTCCATACCTGGGTCAGATGCATATCTGTTCTGCATTCTTAATACACATTTACTGCTTTGAGATATTGTTATTTTTCGTCAGCTCTACCAATTTCCCCTTCCTTTTCCTCCTGAGGTGCTAGAGTCCCGAGTATTTCTTTGAGCTCTTGTGCTGTCTCTCTAGTCACCTTCCAGGTCTATCCATTCCAGAATCATTTAAGCTTAGAATGCATTACTTTTTTGTATCTGATATATCCTCTGTCTTACCAGTGTGACTGCTGTAAATTAAAGAGCTTGTGAAACTGTTTCTTCTTTCTTTCTTTCTTTCTTTCTTTCTTTCTTTCTTTCTTTCTTTCTTTCTCTTTCATTTTTGCTTACTTTATTTATAGAACTGTATTTTGTTGCATCCATTTGCCCAACCCAAATATATTTTATATTTATATTTATCCTATTGCAATTTAAAAGTTTATTGGAGTCTGTACACTTATATTTTTACCAGCTAAAGACTGAAGTAGTTGTATATTTTGAGTATGCATTTCTCCATATTAAAGCATTTATTGATGAAATAGCTCTATCTGGAAGGCCCCCTTTGTATTTTTCTTAATTCTTTTGAAATTTGAAGCCTGGATGTTAGTCATTAATGTTGTTCATTTTATTATAAAATAGGCCACAATGGTGTTTAGTAGCTATAATACAGAACACAATCTTCCAGTTTCATTGTTTTTTCCCCATTGGTCCACCTAAGCTCAAATTGAAATATTGAAACACATTTAAAATGCTGCAACAATGCAGTTAAAGCAGATGATTAAGGCTCTAAGCCATTAATGAGCTGCTTCCTTAATCTAGGGTACAGGGTTTGATTCCTTCCACCTACATTTTTGAATTTGCAAACAGTGCTCCTTGGTAACTTATGAAAAGAGACAGTATGTCTACAGGGATTCCACTTTAACAAATGTATGTAAAAAATGCAGTCTTGATGTGACACACCCAGTGGAGAAAATTAATGACTTCTTATAAGTGGTCCATATAATAATTAATTCCTTTTCTGATTACTTAATTAATCCAGTTCATTGTTACAGTGGAGTTGGAGTCTATTCTGGCACTCATTGTTCACAATGTAGAGGAACGGCTTCGCCTACCTGATGAGATAGGGATTTATGCCAAGTTGTGCTAACTTTTCAATGATGCCCTAGTGGGGGATTGTGTCAAAGGTCTTGGCCAAGTCAAGATAAGCTGTATGTACTGACTTTCCCTCATGCAGGGCCTTTATGTTAACACATACTTTACATTCTTACTAACCTAACCTCTCATCATACAGCCTGTTTATACCTTTCAACAATGCCCGCTTTTCACTCTTGGGGCGGACTTGTATTATTCTATTTTTATTTCCTTGTATACTAGACTATACTTCTAATGCTTTTGTATATACTGATTATCATATATGTCATATTTTAATTTATTTTTACATCACTGGTGCTTCCTCATGCTTTATTGATTTCTATATATTGCATGGGAAAAGTGTGTGTGTGTATACTTTTCTAATTACATTTGTACTAGTGTTTTATGTGATGTTATTTAACTATCCGGAGCCTTCACAGAACATGGGTATTACCCAGTTGGACATTCCTGGTAAATAAATGTCAATAAATAAATTAATAAATACCTACATGGAATATGAAGGAACATCAAGTCTCCAGTAGTACAGCCCTGGGATCTGGAAGATGACCAAAGCAATAAGCAAAAAGATAGCACGGCCAGAGGGATGATGTACAGAATTTGTATAGAAGATACACTGACTTGGAACTAAACTGGAGTACAAACTGCGGCAGAGGCAAAAGGACTAACTACATTGCTATGTACCCATAGAGTTAACTAGTAGTAAAACTTTCTATTGGTAGTAGCAAAATAGGAAGACTGAGTTACACTATGGCACTCTTCTTTCTCTGATGTTAAACTGATTTAATGACCAGATGTCTGTTAAAGGTTTGCTAATGGGAAAAGTAATTTTAAGTGCACAATTTTGCTGTCAAGGATAGTTTAGTGCTGCTTCTTTTTCATGTCATTGTCACAAATTCAGTAATTTGCCTAGTATGAAAAAATCATAATATGGAGAAATGTGGAAATCTATACTGATGTCTACAAAAGTGATATCAACTGTACACTTGCTGCTGTTACACTAACTGACAGTTTGTGAGTTATAATATTGTTTTCCTGATGCCCAGTCACTTCAGCAAAATCCTTAATAAGATTATGTCCACCAGGGAGAGTTCAGGTTTGATACAGATCCTGCATGAAGTTTACTTGCACCCTCCGGCTGGTCCCTCATTTTTTTAGCTGACAGACTGAGAATGTTTTATGCTACATTGGAATTTCCCAGAATCTATTAACAAATTAGTTGTTTGAGAGGCAAATCATTTTGCTACAGGTGGTTGAGTTCATCTTGTTGAGTGTTTCAGTGCTCAGAAGATGAACTCATTGAGACTGTTGCTGACAGAGGTTGTCATGACAAGATTTGGACTGTACTACATGAAGATTTTAGACTGTTCCCCCATTCTCCATGTCAGTGTGATCCTGGAGATTGTATGCATAAGTAACAGGGGTTTAGGAGAACGGTCCCTCATATGGGGTGGTGGGGAGATTTGCTTCTGTAAAAAACTTTTTCAACTGATTAATTGACTTTTCATGTTAAAGTATAGCAACTGAGAAATAGCTCTCTCAACTAACAGGCATTTTTGCAGATTATTAAGCTTGATGGCCTCAACACAATGCTCTAGATCTTGATAAGTTTGCTGGTGAAATTTTTAAAAATTCCAGGTTGGAAATCAGACATTTCAGTAGTTTTTTAGTTTAATGAGAGTATTGTAAATACATGTGGATAAAAGCTCTGTTTTGTGCCATCTACTGTGTCACTTTCCAGAAGCTGATAGTATGCTTCTGATGACTTGCTCTTTGCTATTGCAACTCATTTCTTAGCCAACTAATACACCTTCCTGACCTGGTCCATCATTTCAATCTCCCACTTTTTCCTGCACTCCTTCTGCATGACATCACTAGCTTTCCTTATGTACCTTATGTTCATACCTGGTTTGGCTGTATTTCAGTTCTGTAGTCCTCAAAGAAGCTGTTTTGAGGCACTGCCATTCTTCTTCAACTCCACCTATTTTCTCTTCTTCTTAAAGTGCTAGACCCCTGAGTAAATTCCTTGAACTGTTGTGCTTTCTTTCCATTCAACTGATTTTGACAACCAGTGGTTTATGCTGTGGGCTGACTGCTTCACTGAGGATGACTTTGCAATCACAGATTCTACCCTAGTACTCTTTCCTTACTAGGAGGAAATCTACCTGAGTTGCATGTTGGTCATTCTTGTATGTGATGTTTTTGACTGTCTCTCTTTCTGAACCATGTGTTGGCTGCTATCAAACTATGTGGTAAACAAAAGTCTAGAATGGCCTCTCCTTAATTCCTGTTGCCCCACCCATGTGGACACAGGCAGTGCTCATATCCTGTTATGTCTTTCCTGATATGTGCATTCAGATCACACATTGTCAACGTCAGTTCATGATGTCCTGCTTTATCTAGTAGGTCCTGCATTTGCTGTCTGAATGTATTGCTCACTATTATAAACCTATTGTAGGGCAGCGGCTGAGATTGTGAATACTGCCCTATCATTAGACTGGAGTCAGATTGTCCTGAGTCTGTCACTAATTCTGATGATACCCCTCACTGCCTTCTGAAGCCTCTCCTTTACCAGAATTCCCATCCCATTTCTAGTCTGTCCTTCTCTTGAGTAGCAGACTGTGGATCCAAAGTCAAGTGGCTTAGCTGTATTACCTTTTCATCTTGTCTCCTGGAGGCATAGGATGTCCAGCTTCCTCATTACCATCATATTATCCACTTCCAGGTTGCCTACTGTGAGTGAACCTACACTGAATGCAGCAATTTGTAGTTCATATTTGGCAGGTTGATTGATTTTTATGTCCAGCATTTACTCAACAGTGCTATCCCAGGTAACCCAAGCCGGGCAACTGGATGCTGAATGAACAGTTGCTTATTGACCCAGGGCTACTGGGCTATTATGTCAGGCATGCAATATCCAGTAAGAGCACATACACCTCTCCCACCATTAGCATGTCAGTAGGCAGGGTCCTCAACTAATTTATCACTGGGAAACACCCACGCCCTTGGTGATATTAGTCAACACAACCCAATCACCTAGAGCCATATTTTACTCCATTGAGTAGCTACCCCTGCCACAGCATGCAGTCTGTGATCTGTGTTTGTCTATCTTGAGGATACTACATATCACAGTATATGCCCAAACAGTCTATAGAACTTTTCCCCTTATTGGGCACAATGTATAGTCTGTGTTACTTTCCACAGCTCCATTCTTGAGTGAGGTGGAGAAGAAAAAACTCTAAATGTTTTTTTGTAGGTGTGAGGAATCCCACAGACACAGAGAGAAAACATGCAAACTCCAAACAGTCATTGGCCAGAGGTCAGGATCGAACTTCATACCTTATGCATGGGAAATGAAGACTTTAGCCATTATGTAACTGGTCAACTTAAAGAGGCTGTAACAGGTTGGAATGAAAAGGCAGAAAAATAAAAAAGAGATAGTCAGGCACCCTTCAGAAGGGATCCCAGGAAAAACCTGCTCACCCATCACCAGGACATCAAAGGCATATGGAAGGAGTATGTCCAGCAGCTTCTGAATGAAGAAAACCTGACAGAAGTTTTACTGTTCCAGATACAGACTAGAGTTAGAAAAGAGAAGGAGCCAACCCTTGAAGAGGCAAGAACAGCACTAAGGAAAGCAGCAGGCTCAGATGCAATCACAGCAGATATGATAAAGATGTTGAGTGAGATAGGGGAGAAATGACTACTGTGGGTACTCATAACAATGTAGAGAGAAAGGCATATCCCAGATGACTGGAGAATAAGCACACTAGTACTAGTGTTCAAGAACAAAGGGACATTCACAGCTGTGGGCAGTACAGAGGTGTCTGACTCCTGTCACATTGCATGAAATTTCTGGAGAGAGTGATTGATAAATATGCAGAGTAGAATAAAGTAAAATGGGAGATAAGCAGTTCAGATTCAGATCAGGATAGAGCACAACTGCTGAAAAGGCCAGAGAGAAAAAAATTAAGATGGTATGGTCACATGCACAGAAAAGCAAAAGACAGTCTGGTGAATAAAAAATGGGGCAGACAAAAAGAAGCAAGAGAAAAATGAGGGCGTCCAGCAAAGAGATGGATGGATGGTGTGAGAGATGACCTCTGACAGTCAGCCATGAGTGTTGAAGAAGGTAGGAGAGTGGGGTTGAATAGAGAGAAAGATGGCAACAATTGGCATAACAGCCTGAATCCATGCAGAAAATGGGAAAAGGGGGTTGATGATGAGGATAATAAAAAGTTGTGCTTCTAGATAGCTAGTTGTATTAGAACTAATGTTTGCCAGTACATAGTACTTATCAGTACAAATAGGAAAGAAACTAATAAAATCACAGCCTTCTAGTTTCTGGGCTATCAGACATACAATTGACTTTGAAATATTTTGGTGAAGGGTAAACACTGTTTATTCTTACCAAGTGTCACGTTTCCTTACCTCAATGGCATCCTAAATAAACTGTGAGTATTTGGAAGCCTTGGGAAACTACTTAGAGAACATCTGTTTTGCTCCCAACTATGAATGTAGTGACCATGCTTTACCTCTGTCCCTCATTCCAGTATGTACTATGGAATATCTGGAATATCTTTGGTAAAGAAACTCCTAAAAGGTTCATAGTAATTGCAGCCCATGGGGTGAATGTTCTCCTCCCAAAATACCTTAAATGTTTTGCATGTGCCACAGGAAAGATGCATGCTAAGTAAAGCATTCTCTTCTAATGAAATGTGAATAGCAGACTTGTTTTAGCTAAGTCCCATGTTTCACTAAGAAATACATATTACAATTAGTGATGTCATGGACCTTCAGTGGTAAAGGAGTCGGTCTTTATCCTCAAGGTTGTGTGATCTCACATTTAGTATTTTTAGAGACAGGCATGTACAGGTTCAGTAGAGCTTGTTTTCCAACCACACCACTGCTTTTAAAGATAATGCTATGTGTTGTTGACTATATTTTCATATAAATTAGTGTTTTTTTTTTTAATTAAGATTCTATGTTTAACCATAGAGCCCCACAGCTTTGTCAGACCTGCTGATTAACAGTGTTCCAGAACTGTGGAAGAGTATGTCTTAAAAGGGAGTATCTCATGTCACAACATCCATTTTATATCAATCCTGTCTGCATTAGTTGTAGGGAAGGAATTACAGAGAGCAGCACATGGCAATGATCAATGTGGAAAATGGTTTTTCAGCAAGGTTTTAGTAAAAAAAAAATCACAATGCTGATAAAGTTCTTGTTTCTGAATA
Organism: Protopterus annectens; assembly: GCF_019279795.1. Classification (NCBI taxonomy): domain Eukaryota; kingdom Metazoa; phylum Chordata; order Ceratodontiformes; family Protopteridae; genus Protopterus; species Protopterus annectens. The sequence goes on along the minus strand of NC_056733.1, from coordinate 448,711,817 downwards.
GTTCTATACATTTTTTATATTTTGATGGCAAAATAAATAAATGAAAAAAAGTCACTTATGAGTATTAATACCAAAACAAAACAAACACAAAACTAATGTACTCCTTTGACCAGCACCACTCACAAACTTCCTATATAGATTTAATATAAAATATTTTAATAAAAAATTCTACATAGCTACAGGTTTAGCATTTTTGTCTGATATAACAAAGACTTCAGAACAATTCACCTCAAACTACACTCCTGTTTTAAAACCTTGGTATGTGCGCTATCAATACGCAAACATACACACACATATAAAGTGGTCATTAATGGTTCAGAGGATGTTTTGTTGACTAAAATTAAAAAAAAAAACTACTGTGAAAATACCAAAAGTGACAGTGATTTTGATTAGTATAACATGTACCACCTATACAGAGATACATATGCATGTACACAAACACACACGAATATTAAAAGTTAGTGAGTGCAGGCTTCACACTAGATCTTGTTCTCCTTAATGCAATGTATACAGAAAATTGTACGTTGCTGTACATAAATGTTCTCTGCTTCATTTGCTGTTTCAGCATAACACCAAATCTCATTTTACTGAGAAACCCAAAATGCCACTCTGCTTGACACTTCATATGTCCAACTACAAGGTTACTGCTAGTATAGGAAATACTATATACCTCAATGAGGAACCTTCAGAGGGAAAGGGCCTTTGAACCAACATTTTCCATGTAGTCTGAAATTCTCAGTTTTAGCAACATAGATTCCTACAGAAGAATGTTAGATCTGCTAGAAGATTAAGCCACCTGTGATATCATTTTATAGGAGTATCCCACATCTCAGGTACATCGAATCATCATTCTCACATGCACTATGACAGAAGTAACATACACCAGGGTGGGTAATTTGGAGACGTAACTCCTTCCTTGGCTGAGGAAATAATGAATGCGTCATTGGCACATCTTTTTTCTTAAAAGAAACATATATTGGAGATGATCTGTTGAACTTAACACAATTGTATTGCTAGAAATATACTGAAATTGTTATTAAGAAAGTGCTTATTAAAAGGTTTTGGCAGTAAAAGTCCTTGTCTCTGGAAAGGAGGCTGCAGAGTGCACCTATCAGATACCTCCTTGTTGTTTTAGATTTCAGTGTTATAATGCAGCCATTTGTGTCAGTATGTTATTTTTTGCATGACGAACATGCTAAGATTTTGACAGAATTCTGCCATTTATGAACTGAGTACATGTTCTTTCATATGGTTCATAAAGAGTGGACATTGACATTCTGTGAACCATGACTTCATTCCTCAGTAGAACTGAACAGACGGAATACTTGCTGAGTCTGAAATTGTGGAACCTTTGCAGCCTTGCCCTTACTTTGATGTACAGCAAGTTAAGAATTAACACATTTATGTTGCAGGGCTAAGGGGGTACAGTCTCCCACAGTTAAGACTGGGGGTGCAACTTCTCTACAAAAAACGTGCAGTTTTGGAATTATAGTTCAAGTATTGATGTGTTAAGAACTGCAGTACATCTGGTTTTACACTTCAAGTATGGACTCATTTCAGAAGTGTTTTTAAACCATTTGTATCTATTTACTGCATATACAGATAAGATTCTTAGACTATTAATTTGCTAATGTGACAGTATAAATCACAAATCCTCTCTTCCATTTTTCTATGATAACAATTAAGCCATTTCCCTGAATCTTATGCTAAATGGTGTTTGTCTTGGTAGGTTCACAAAATAATCCAGGAATGCAAGCATTTCTTGTCCCAATATTATCTTGCCTTATTCTTGCGTTCTGATATGAAGACTTCATATTTTGATTTTCAGTATTTTTCTCTCTGGCAGTGAGAAGAGACTTATTTGAAAGCAAGCAAACTATAAAGGGACCTGGTAAACTATTAGTCGAGAAGCATCTGCAGTAAAACTATGGATGTTACTATTAAATATGTCTCTGTATTATAGAGAGGGAATGTGATAATCCAGTAACAGTGTTCAGTTTACCACTTTGTTTAAAGTCTAAATGTAGGAATTGCTTATTATATTAAGGGTGACTGGGTAACAGTTCTATATGGAATGATCAATCAGTTCAGTTCAGTTATAGTAACCTATGTCGTAGTATGGGCAAAGACATGTTACTTAACCATAGGATAGTGGTTATTGATGCTGGATATTTGCTGTAAATTTAATGAACAAATGTTATAGTGCAGTGTGTATCGGCTACCTAATAGTTTTGTCCTTTCTCCTAAAAGAAAAAAAGCAGCATGGTGATCAAAGTCAAATTGCAAACACACACACACAAACTCACAGAAAGCTCTTTGACTAGACAGTGTTTAAATCATAGAAGTTAAAAGAGGATAATTGCTGTAATTTGGGAATCAAACCCAAGACCTCCACCATACGTTGCTGCTGGACCAACAATAACCTCAGGACATACAGGTGTTGAGAAATATATTATTTGAGCTGGGAAATCCCCCAATATGGTGGCCAAGATCAAATTACAAGCACACACACACACACACACACACACACACACACACACACACACACACACACACACACACACACAAAACGTTCTGCCCAGATACTCATATAATCATAATAGAAGTGAAAGGGTAATAGAGAATCACCACTAATTAACATGCCAGGCTTTCGTCTTACTTTTATTTTGAACATGTTCACATTGTAGACATGGAAGCAATTACTGTTATTCCACTGTGTGTGTGTGTGTGTGTGATGCGTACGTCAGAACAAATTTCATATGAGCAGTAAATATTTTCACATTGGGTAGATCTAGCAATCACCCAAAACTCATGCTCAGTTGCAATCAAGTCCATACTACTTTACATCAATGAATAGTGACACTAAGGTAATAGAAACAGGTTAAACAGTTTAAAAAGTGCACATCAAAGGCAGGTACGTGACACTCGTTCATGCCCTAAGAGCATTAACTTTATATAAGGAAAACTATAAAGAACTAAAGAAACTGAAAATGTAAAAAGTCTCACCAAGCAACCTCTACCAATTAGGAGAAAGTATAAAACAGAACCCTAAATAATTGAAAACAAATGGACATGAAGTTGAAGATGCTGCTTCTGTGTCTGCCAGATGTGCTACATCATGCTGTGTTTGCATTTAGGCTAGAACACAGTATAGCACAGAGAAAACTGCAGAAAGAGCAGTCATAAACTTCAGCTTTTATCAATTAATGTAGTATCTACATGGTTAAGATACCCACACTTTTACTGTGCACCATAGATGCTTTAACTACTTGGAGTTAAATTATTTTGCCTGTAATTTAAACAGTCTCCAACTCTGGTTTCACTGAAGTAAGCATCATCGACATGCAGTGACTATCTGTATATTAATGCACTTGGTTAAAATCACACATGAGTTGGTGAAAGTTACTGCTGGCAGAATATTTTCCTCATGGCACAGTAGCCTTTGAACTTAGTATGTTAATTGAAAGGAATACTGGAATTTTATTTTAAACAGTATGCCTCATTTGAAAGAACACATGAATTAACAGCTTTAAAACCAATCACCCTGAACCCAAAGGAAAAAAGAGAATATAATTAATGTGTTTTTGTACTTTAAATGTTATGTTTGGTTTTATTATGTTCTGAGTTTCAAGGGTTGACAGGAGATTTTACTGAAATCACAGAAGATCTTATTGAAACAAGTCTTCCTTTGTTGTAAAATGGATATTTTGAATGATGCTTCACACAGTAACTAAGTATGATTATTTCTTGTATATAAAATAAATGCAGACTGTGTACAAACAAAAAACAGTGGTTTAATACAGCAGCAACCTGTAATTGCCTTACTGTGCAACTGTATTGCTTTACTAAATGTGTATGCACTTTTCCTCATAATAATATTTTAAAATGTGCCTAATAATTTATTTTTACTATTTATTTATGTTTTATTGACTAGGTTATTCCCATTGGCAAGCTGCCACTTTTTAGGGGATACCCAAGCTGATATTCATATTGACTATTGGAAATTTGGTCAGGACGGTTAGGAATTTCCCCTGTTCTTTGCAGTAGGTGCAATGGAATTTTTTACATCCACCTAAGCTGCCATCAATCCAGGCAGCTGGAGCCACAGTTTTAATGCCTCATTGAAAGGAAAGCACACTCAGAAGTGATGCATGCCTTTGTGCTGCACTGCTGTGTCAGGACTGGAAAATTAATCCAAATGCATGTGCAGGAAGTGATCCAACAGTCTTCAAATCTTCCAACACCAAAGGTGAATATGCTAACTGTTGAACCACTGGTATATTGTCTGCAATATCCTGGACAATGGTCATCATGAAATTTAATCATATCCCACTTCATCATTTGGCACCTCAAGTTTTTAACCCATAATCAAGCCTTTTTTGGCATAAGTAAATCACACATTAACAACAATGCCTGTTATACAGTTGTATCTATGATACTTTCAAGGTATATATACATATATGTTTGCATGTGTCTCTCTCTCACATGTATGCATTTGCCGTGTGTGTGCGCACATGTGTGTGTGTGTGTGTGTGTGTGTGTGACTGTGTGTGCATTTGTTGTGTGTATACATATGTGTGTGTGTGTGTGTGTCAGTGACAGAGAGGCTCTGGTACATTATTTGTGAAATATCCTGTACTCTAGGTTTAAAAAACACATTTTGTGATAAATGACAAAGTCATCAGGCAGGTTACCTGATCCTACAGTACAAGCTGTTTTGTTTCACATAAACCAGACCCTCCCCTGTATTCCAGTTATCTACTTTTTTTTTTTTTTTTTTGGTTGTATTATTCATTTATGTCACTGGGGTAAGGAATTAGCACACACTTTGCACTGAATCTGGCATTATGCATGTTTTTATTAACAGGGTTTCTTGTGAGTGTTTTTTTACTGTCATTCTTTGGCAAGTTTTTTTTTTATAAATGTTGGATAATATTGTGGTGCTACTTTAACAGTGTATTAAGAACTTAATTCACTTGCTTTTATTTTATACCTTAGTTATGCTTTTGCCTATTTTATTCATATTCGGTGTCAATTTTTAGATTTAGGTCAGTTTTCATGGTTATTGCTTTTTTAATAATTGCCTGATTGTGGTCTGTGATTTGTTTTATTTTCTGCAGTTTTATTTATTTTTTTACTTTGATAATACTGAATTTTATATTTAGGACTTTGATTTTGGTAGTCAGTGTAGCTTCTTTAAATCTATGTGCTTGTATTTTGACTAAATTATTTTTTTATTAAGTGCAGCAAAGATTTCTTAATTGATTATTTTGGTTGAGAGGACAAAAATGATTGATAAAACATGCTACGAACTCAGTAATGCTTGGTGATAAGTTCAGGATGACAAAACCTGCTTTATGTATATATCACACACATCAATATCTATATCCATATGTGCATGTGGAAACAAACACACACACTTGCACATGTGCACCCCTCTCCCCACAAACATATTTATTTTCAGTTTACTAGTTTGTCATATAATGTTGAAAAATCAATGAAAGGAAGTAACTCTGATCTAATAAGGGATGAAAACATGTTTATATTTGGTAAAATTGATACGGATGACTTCCTGTATGCCCTGCTTAGAATGGATTTTGAATATATTTACTATCTAGGTCACTGGCCTCTGTGGAAAATAATCTATTTATAAAGTATGGACCTTGTTCACAAGGTAATTTGAGATGTAACATGTTAATACTGTTCTTGCCTGTTTTTGAATTATCCTACCTTTTATAGTATATCTGGCTTCCCGTTACATTTAGGCACGCTTCTCAGAAATGGTGTATTATATACCTTAGGCTTTAACTACAGTAACATGTTAACATGTAAATTGATATGCTACACACACACAAAAAAAAAAAAATGAATGAAGATGAAATTGTTCTCTCATATTTACCATAGAGAGGAACAGGAGAAAAGTATTGCAATAATATTGCTGCAACAAATAAGTCATGTACGAATCAAATTTTGCCAAAAAAAAAAAAAAACAGTAAGATGAAAGGGATGTGTGAAAACCAGTTCTATATAACTTCTCCATTTGGTATATATTTTAGTTTATGTATAAATATTCACATTATTTGATCTCTGCAGCACTAGTTCACATTATTAGATGATACAATATGTTGTTCTCACTGAAATGGCTCAAATGAAATGAAGACTGAACAGATTTTTCCATAACTAGAATCAAGAAATGAGTCATCTTTCCATAATAAATGCTAGCAGGTGAATTGACTTTATTTCCTTACGTCGCTTCTTTTCTTCTCTCTTTACTCAAGAATGTTCCTGATAATTTGGGTAGTACACTAGTTTTCTTTACCATGCTTCATCTAAGCATATAGACACATGCATGCATCTTGGTGTCTATTCATGTATCTGTTCTTGGAGTTATGTTTGTGTGTGTGTGTGTGTTTGTTTGTTGTAGTTCAGTGTGACAGATCTCAGCAAATGAAGTTTATAAATATAGATGTAGAATGTATAGAATTGCTATAGTGAACTTTTTGTTAATAAACATTATTACTTTAACTTATACTTTACATAGGAATATTACTTTACCCCGATGAGGGTGGTTCCTTAAGAGCAGAGAAAATATTGCTGTATTAGCTACAGGAGGCAATTATAGCCTTATAAAAGGAACACATAAATGTAGATGTCTGTGCAGAACATTGCTTTCTGTCTTAGACACTTGATGCCCAGAGCAGTGGCTCTGGAACTTAGACAGCAATATGAACTTGGTGAAGATAACAGGACAAAGCTGAATTTTGTTCTTTGTAAACCAGTCCTGGTCTACTAAGAGTCAGATACTAACTGAAATAATCTTTAATCCAGCAGCATAGAACTGTTTTGAAGGTATTAACCATGAACTTGCTTTAGGCCCTAGACTTTTGTTTGAGAAAAACTTGCATTTTTTAAGTAGACTGGTGTCTCTGCCATATTTAAAGTTCCACGTAAGTGGAAGTTGTTTTATCACACTTTTATTCTGACATGTTACTACTGTTGCTATTACTACAGGCATAAAGGAGTCACCCATTTGAATATAAGTTTCTCCAAAGATGTATAGATAGAGACTTGCGGTTTGTACTGGGAGTCTTTTTTCATGCCAAGAAGTGCAACTTTGTGTGTCTGTCTTTACCAGAATGACAACCATGGAGCAGCTACTGAAGACAATCTGTGATGCCACTAAAATGGTGGTGGCTGTGGTCAAATTGGTGGGTACATCAAAGACAGTTTCATGATTAAAATAGCTAACCAGGGAAAAGGAATCAAATGCCCATCTCCTCACCCTTAAGTGGTACACTCATCAGTATGGTATGGCTGAGGAAACTGTGCCAGAATTATTTCAGCCTGACTGGCCAGAAAATTATTGAAAAAATTCATGGGAACAGAGTGAACAAAGTATGAGGACTATGATAAAAGTTAGCAGGCATTACTTGCCATAGTTGGTATTTCTTTACTAATGCAAGCTCAGCAGTCTCATGACCGAAATTGTCACCACAAAATGATAAGATCACAATTCTATCTCTTGAAAGTATAATTAATTTATAGCTAAATCTCATGTGGGATCAACATACATAAAATAAAATGGTAGAAGTACTAGCCACAGACAAACTTAATAGATCATTACCAACTAATTTATGAAGATAAGTGGGTCAAACTAATCCTAAACACACAATGTTTTATTGTGTTAGTAAAAAGATTGTCACACCAGGAAACCATATATAGAACTGAGAGGTCTAGACATGTAGTCATGTCTCTGTCAAATGCTGGTAACAAAAGAAAAGTTTCAGCTATAGAAATACTCTGTTTTAAATGTGAAAATGGCATGCTTTTGTATTAATGACACCAACAATGTTATACCAGTGTAAACTCTTAACACCTAAAAAGCATGCTAGCAATAATGTTATTTTTATGGAATGTCGTAAAGTATCTACTAGAGTTACTGAAACTGCATTTTGACACTGTACCACTGCAAAGATAATTATGTATAATGCCTTGACCGATAGCAGAGAGCTACAAGGACTGCTATATTCAGGCAGTATGCTAACTCAAAATAAATAACAGTATGCATGGAGTTATAACATTTTTGCTAGTAAAGTAGTTGACATAGTATGCATTTGTGAAGAAGAAAAAAAAAAAGAATATATATATATATAGAGAGAGAGAGAGAGAGAGATACATATAAACACACACACACATATAGAAAATTAGAAATACAGATTGTATTTGGGAATGTAGTTTATCCTCTTTGTGTATGATAATAGGAAAAGGAAACATGACTGCCAAGGCTAAAGACTTTTTGAAGCTATAGGAAATACAGACCATTGATAAACCACCTTATTAGGGTTGGGAATGGAAATGGAAAGTAAATAAATGTAAAGATACACATATGCCTAACTTGGGAAGAAGGAGGAAAAAGAAAACAGGGACATTTATCAGAATGTATGTATCCAAAAAGATCAAGGCATAGTGCTGATAATCCTTAAAAACTGATAAATATGTCTAAGGATACAGAGGTAAAAGAAAGCATTTAAAAGAAATGTCAGTGTGACAGAGCAGCATTTAAGAATATGGTCAATAGAGAGAAAGGAGATACACAATAAAATACAACATGAAGATGTTACAAAGTATGCAGTAAAGGTGCAATTGAAACCTAAAATTGTTGCAGAGAGTATGGGTTTGCACAACTCAAGGGAGGGAAATCACTTACTGAAAGAGCCGTGTTCTTATGAGAGCTAGGAAAAATGCACAAACTAAACATAATTCTAGATTTTGTAAGTCTAAGCCCCAGAAGTGAATAATTTTTAAGGAATATGTGAATGCGGCAAAACAACACAAAGGATAGAATAACAAGAAGGTAGTGTCTGTTAAGAGAAATGATAACCTTGAAAAGAAACTAATGATATTCCTTTGAGTCAACATAGGTTCATAGAAGGTTACTAGGCTAATGACCCTAAAAGCCTAACAATATTTAACTCGAGTTGACCCAATTCTTAGTGGTTAGGTGAGTGAAGTTTGCAGAGCTAATGGTCTATGGTAGTTAATATTAACTTCCTCTGTCCAGGAGGGACGTGGGCACCACCCTAGGAGTGAATTTGCGATCACCCATCCATTGATCTAGGTTGCGTTTAAAGAGGATAAGGATGGGGGTCTGTTTCATGTGAAATTGAAAGCTTATTCCACAGAAGTGGCAGTCTCTGGGAGATGTATCTGTTTTTCCAGCATGCCCTGTTCATGTCAGAGGCTAGGTTAAGATCCCTGTAGTAAGTGACCCTTGTGCAGTTTGATTTACAAATGTGCAGCATTTCCATCAGGGCAATGTCAGAGACTGCCCTGTAAGTCAGGCATAGGTCATCCCTTAGCAACCTGCAGGAAACGCAATACACTAACAGGGCTTTCAGACTTGTTTTGTGTACCCTGTAATTTCTTGGTGAGAAACCTCTGCAGTCTCTCCAATTGTTGCAGGTATCTTGTGAGATAGATGCAAAAGGGAGCATTGTACTCAAGTATTGGTCTGATGAAGGCTGAGTATAGTGGAATTATAACATCTTTAGATCTAGATGCAGTGACTTTACTTATAGGAAGTGCCACATAGAGAGATTTCCTTTCTATTGTGGATACGTGGTGGTCAAAGTCCAGATTGCTATCAACGTGTGTATCCAGATCATGTAACACTGGGTCTACACTTAGGGATGTGCTATCTATAATGTAATTAGCAGGGATGTCAGCTTTCCCAAACAGAATGGTAATGCATTTTTTTTTTGCATTTAGCTTTAATCCGTGGCTTTAGCATCAATCATTTGTCTGTGTGAACCCTGTTTGCATTATATTAACAACATTAGGGGACTCAATGGTTGTTCACAATTTGCGATCATCATTTGGGGATTCAATGATGGTACCTAGTTTGCAGTTTATTGCAAACTTGGTAAGCCACAACCTCTTAGTTACCTGAACTTCTGAGAAGTATATACCAAACAGTAGGGGTCCCAGCACTGACTCCTGTGGCACTCCACTGGTAACAGGTCTGCTGGCTGATGGGGAGTCACCCACTTTGATAGTGTGCGTCCAGTTTATGAGCCAGTTGGCAACTTGTCTTACAACAAAGGGGTTTACATTCAGTTTGCTAAGTTTATTGTTAATACCTGAATATGGGATTGTGTCAAAAGCCTATGCCAAGTCAAGGTATGTGGTGTGCACAGATTTGCCCTCATCAGAGGCCTTGGTCACATTTTCAAAGAAGTCCACCAGATTTAACAGGCAGGATCTGCACTTGACAATGCCAAACTGGGTAGGATCCAGGATTTGGAGGTCTCCTATGTCTTTATTTATAAGGTCCATAATAATATTTTCCATGGCCTTACAGATGAGGCTGGTCAGACTTATGGGTCTGTAATTCCCTGGATCTGTTGCTAGTCTACCTTTGTGTAGGGATATAACTGTTGTTCTCCATTCCACAGGGACAGAGCCTGTGGTTAGGCTATGATTGAAAAGGGTACTTAATGGTGATGCTAGTTCATGTTTTTAGCCTGTTTGGAAGACAGCCTGGGATTTTGTCTGGTCCCCTAGAGGCTGTGTTTTTTGCCTTGGACAAGGCCTTGAAGACCTGCTCTTAAGATATGTAGGGTGGGGGGAAGGTTTGTGATAAGTTATAGGGGATAAGGGAATGAAAGTTTTGCCAAACCTGTCCACTAGCAGGCTTGTTATCTCTGTGGGGTCAGTGTGTGTGATACCATTGGTCACTAGTTCTGCACATGTCTAGGTCCTTAATTTTAGGCTATGTGTGTAGCTGTAAAAGGCTTTATGGTTATCTTTGGCTGTACTTGCTAAGTTTCTCTCAAAGGAGCCCTTAGAGGATTTGACAAGTTGTCTTAGTTACCTGTTGTGGCTGAGAAGGGTGCTTTTCTACTGTTGGGGCCTTGCCTTTGTTTTCTTGGATAGCAACTTTTTACATTTATTGTAAAGTTTGTTGATGCAGGATATCCACAATGGCAGCTTGTTTTTCCATGGGGCTCTAGTTTTGATTCTTTCTTGTACAGCCAAGTTTATACAATTATGCTAGTGAATGTGCAGGGCTTTAGTGTAAGCGTCAGTGTAGTTACAACTTCCAGCCTGGGATGGGGCTTGGAATGCAATTATACCTTCACCTAGGAGGGTATAGTTTGCATTGGTGAAGGATTTTAGTCTGATTTCATCCTTTGTGAGTTCTGGTGTTAGTGCCAGCTCGAAGGTGACTGTATTGTGTTAAAATTTAACTGATGAGTGCCCGACAGTTGTGGCAGTGCATCTGTTTGATATGTTAGTGAGGACTAGATCTGGTATGTTTGTTGCTCTTGTCGGGGTATGAACAATTTGTTCCAAGGCATTTGAATTAACAAAGTCAAGGAACTTTAGAGATAGCGAGTTGGGGCTAGCATAGATTTCCCAGTTGATGGTGGAATAATTGAAATTTCCCATAACCAGAGTGCAGTAAAATTTGGATTGTCTCCAGTTTGGTCAAGTAGGCTTTGTGGGTGTCATAACCCATGGATGGGGATCTATAACTGGCTATGACTTTAATGGAGGTCTTACCCACCATAATCTGGACTTGGAGTAACTCCATGGAGTTGTTCAGTCTAACTAGATGGGAGGGGAGGTAAATTTATCTCTAATATAGATAACACCACCTCCTTTGGTTTTCACATGTTTGTTTTGCAGTATAAAGGTGTGGAAGACATTGTACCCTTGCAAGGCCAGGGTACTCTCTGAGACCTTGAACCAGGTTTCTGTGAGTTTACAGACATCTACATCTTCTTGCGATAGAAGTGCTACCAGCGAGTGCAGTTTTTGGTTTAAGCTCCTAGCATTTATCTGCATGACCCTTATTTTGTTCTGGTTGGCTAATTTCACACTGGTAATGTTGTTTTTGAGACCTTGCCAAAAAAAGGCACTATGAGGAAGGCAAGAGCCTTTTCTAGCAGCCAAAAGCTTAGAGGTGCCAATTGCAAACTGTCTGTGGCAAGACAGCGAGGTTTGTAGACCATGCCTTCCCAGGCTGATAGGAACTGGATCCCCTTTGAATGACACCAGAAACTAAGCAAATTATAGAAATCAATCATTTTTTTTTTGTTTATACTGCGGCATCATTCTAAGTGAGGGTAATATGCTGCTCAAGGATAGGGACATACCTGCCTGGGACAAACACTCAGAGAGCTCAATCATGTCTCTCTTCATATAGTCCAGTCAGGTACATCTTAGGTTGTTCACACCAAAATGAACTATGACAGAGTCATAATAGTACTTGTGGCTGAGAGACCTGAGTGCATGCAAGATCTGATGAATCCTGGTACCTGACAGGCAGATGACCGTGACTTTCTTCTTGTCCAACCTGGTGAGAGGGACATCCATGTGTCTCACTATTGAGTCTCTGATGGCAAAAAACATTTATTTTTTGAGTGTTTCACCTTACAGGCTTGGTGGGTGGGACTGTAGTGTTGCTATGTGTCGTGGGTGCTGTGGGAACTGTGTTAGTTGTAGCAGTTTTGCATTTTGGCAGTCTCTGGTGTTTATGTAAGTTCTTCAAGAGAACCTTCACATATGTAGATTTTTGTTTTTGATGCGTACTTTGTGTATGAGTAGTGGTACTATGTGCATATGTAGTGATGGGTGAGTTGACAACCTCTTCCGTGTTACTGTTTTCGAGCATCTGGGAAACTACAACAGAAATATCACATTGAACGGTTGGTTCATCTTGTGAATAACCCTTTACTTACAACGGAGTTTTGTTCTACTCCCATTGTGCGAGAGGATGCTGCTGAGATGGAAGCTTTTAATACTTTGCTTAAGGAGCTGGAGAATATTCTTTATAAACTGAAAAGAGCACAGTGGCAGTGTCTACACTTTGAGGCATGCCTTCATTATAAAGTTGTACCTCGGGGACTTAGAGTTTTTCGGATGCCCACATATGGGGATACTTTCCCCGAGTTACTGAGTAAGTGGCAAGTCTCAGTTTGGAACTGAGTTTTAACTATTTGCATTTAATGAATGATTTTTTTGCACCTATGGATCAAGAACTTTTTGAAATTGCTACTAGGTTGCAAGAGACCTTGTCTGTTAGATTTAATGGTGAGCCATATGCGGACAAAATTGAGTATCTCTTTATAAATCTTGCTTCCTATGATGAGCGTTTGTCTCTCTTGAAGAAGAAGAAACTTGAGAGAGATATGAAGGACATTAGAGATGGCCATATTTTTGTATGGCCATGCTCTGTTACTAGACAAGTAACTGTGGATAAAGATAATCTACGATCTAGTACTGATCCAGTCAGAGAAGTGACTGATACAGTTGAAGCTGCTGCAATGGAAGAGATGGGAGATCGACCAGAATTGGGGTCTTCTGGAGAGGCAGGAGCTTCTAATCATGAAGGGGAAGGAATGACTGGTAGCAGCCGTATACAAGTTCATACTACTGATGGACAAGGAGGGGCTAGACCCAAATAAATCATGAATGGGTCCCATACTTCTGCAACTTCTTTTTTGCCATTAGCACTTCCGAATTTACCTTTTCTCTTCAAGCTGCCGATGAATCAATCAGCCTCGCGATCTGTTAGCAGAGGACACAAACGGCAGAGGCCATCCCTCGAGCAGAAGCGGATGGGAGCTTGGCAGAAGCAACAAAAACACTGATAGTGAATATTTCTTTGATTATTTTAACAGAGGCTCAACAACATGTACTTGAACGAGGAGTATCGTTTGTACTGGCAAGATCAGCACAGGTTAGTGATGTGCTAATAGACTTACGCAAATTTGCCAGGGATGTTGCACTTATAGCTATATTTCATGGGAATTCTCAGCCCCTTGACGGGGGTCTGAGGAAGCCCAGCTCTTTTAATCCCCCGCTTCCACCTGTACTTGAGACCTTTGTCAAGGTCTGTGAGAAAGATATTTATGGTGCTTTGACGTGTCCAGGTGGCAGAAAGTTTTATAATTTCACTGAAGGAGACTATATGGCTTTAGAACAACTTAAATTGAATCTGGATATTTGTATACATCCCGTCAATAAGAGAGGGGTGATTGTAGTAATGGATACTACCGAATATTTATCTAGTATGAAGGAACTTTTGAGTCAGTGGGATACCTATTTACCCAGTACTAGATATGAGATTAATGGTTTTATTAGCAATATACATGTTCAATTTCATGAGTTTTTGATGTCAGATATAATAACTAAGGATATATATGACTTCATGATGGTCGAATATCCATTGATTCCATCATTCAATGGCCTACCAAAGATACATAATGCCAGTTCTAAACCACCCATGAGGCCAACTGTAGCCGACAAAGGATGGGCCACTGAGCCCCTTTCAATGTTTGTTGAACATGAATTAAAACCTTATTTGACAAAGGCGCCGGCGGTCTTGAGAGACACAGAAGATTTTCTAATATGTTTTGGTGAATGTACTAGTGGACTGGACTTGAATGATGGGACTTATATACTAGTAACATTAGCTATTAATACACTGTTTACAGTTATACCAAATTTGTTTGGGGTTGACTCAATTAGTTTTTTAAATAGAGTTACTGCTTTAACACATCAGCGGATTGAGCTTATTTGACCTTTACTTGATCTAATATTGAAATATAATGTATTTACATTTGATGGTACCTATTATTTGCAGGCACAGGGTGTTGCCATGGGCACACCCTGTGCCAATAGTTATCCAAATTTAGTACTAGCAGATTGGGAGTACAATGTGATTTTTTCTGAACATTTTTATATATTACATTTGATTTTATATAAGCACTTTGTAGATGATATTTTTATTTTGTGGAGGGGTACAGATGTTTTGTTACAGGATTTTGTCAACTATTTAGAGAGCAGTAGTACATGCTTTAGATTTTCTATACATACTTCTAAATCCAGCATAAATTTTCTTGACACAACCATTTCCATTAATGTCATTGGAAGGGTTGATTCTTTAATGTATAGGAAGGAATGCAGGAAGAATAACTTGCTTGATAGGACAAGTATGCACCCCAAGAAGGTTTTTGGAAATGTTATGAAAGGGCAATTCCTGTGTACATCCAGGTTGCACACACAGGAGGATGATTATGTATGGGCCAGAGATAGATTGGGGAATGAACTATCAGACAGGGTATATCGTAAAAAGGAAAAAGCACAGAGAGTAGAGAAGGTGGATAGTCTAAGGGATACAGTGGGTACCCCCTTTTTGAATAGGGACACGATGTCGTCACATCTTAAGGTTAATAATAGACCTATATCTATTTTTTGTTTGAAATACAGCAGTAATATTAACTTAGTTTGTGATATTGTCAAACAGAATTGGGCTATACTGTGTTCTGATGACACCATATCCAAGGTGGTAGGTGATGCCCCTAGATTTGTTTACAGAAATAATCTGACTCTGAAAAGGGAACTATGTTATAGACCATTTAGGAAATCTTATAGTTTACCCCTGGGGTTAGGGACGTTTCCATGTAGGTCCTGTAAAGCCTGTAAATATATGTCCCACACTAATATATTTACACATCCTATAACTGGTGAGGACTATGTTTTTAAGGTACATGCTGACTGCAGAACAGCTAATTTAGTGTACCTTGCGACTTGTATTCACTGTGAGTCATACTATGTGGGTTAAACTAATCAGAAATTGAAGGATCGTGTCCTGCAGCATGTAGGGGGCAGGGGGACATAAGGAGAATGAGTTGTTTAAGCGCCCTTTTTAAACAAGTTAAAGATCACAGTGCACATTCTTTTAAGTTCACTGTGATAGAGGTAATACCAGAGTCTGCCATAGGTGGGGACATAGTCAACAGAACAGAATGTATGGAGATGAGGTGGATTGCCACATTACAGGCACATAGAACACCAGGCGTAATGTTCCTTTAAAGCCAGCATTGAAATCAACGCCATTACATCACTAATTGGCCTAGCTGTTTGATAGGGTAATTTATTTTCTTTTTGAATGTGCTTTTTAAATGTACTTGTTGGTCTGGGTATACTGAGGATCTGATTAAGCATTTTTATGTGAATGCGCTTATCCTGATTTTTATTAAATACAGTTTTATTTAGTCTCCTTGAATTTTTATGCTGCTTGCCATGGTGGTTGTACTGTGCTTTGTTGTTTACTTTATACATTTATTTGGCACAGTTAGACCTTTAGTCGTTGGTGCTGGTTTGGTCTACATGTTTTGAGTACTAGAGAGCATAGAGTCAAGATTCTTGGTACAGATATATCTCTCACACTCTGTACTAGAATGAGTTATTAGTAGAAGGTTGTCAGTGTACATTAGACAATTGCTATACTGCCTCAAGAGACCCAGGTCAATAAGGTTGGCAGGAGAAACAAAGGTAGTCCGACTGTCCATAATGCTAGGTTGAAGACTGTTGTCACTAGGGGTGGATTTTCAAAATCATTCTCGGAGGAGCTCAGTGGTTATCTATTTCTGCCTGGGGTTTTATTTATTTATTTATTTGCTGGTGTTTAATAGGTTACAGCTCACTAGCAGTATTTAATTGACTGAGAAAGCACTAATGATGAGGGGTACATATCTAACTACTACTGTAAATTCTTTTTTAGTAGATCTGTTGCTCCTACTACTATTGGAACTGTATGGGTACTTTTGTTCTCTTATTTGTGCCTGTAAATCCTGGTGTTTTATGACTTTGTACCACTCTATACTTTAGACACTGTAATCACTAGGTATTGTAATTTCTGTGATCAACACTACGTTAGCCTCTTTTCATGGACTATCATATCTGTAGTTTATGACCTACGAAGGGTCATAAATGAGTTTATAATTTGACACTATACAATGAAACATATACTTTTCCTGAATCCTTTAATTTGTTTTCATGAATGACAACATGCAGTATTTGATTAGTCTGCATTGACATTCTTAATGTTTTCCCATTTTCGCTATTGCCATAATACAATATCACCACCAATATATTATAATGGAGGTTCCCTTGATCATTCTTTCCAGATATGAGATAATAGGCTGACTTCAAATCATATTGTTTTGTAACCTGCAATAGCCCTTGTGCAATATCTGTTATATCTGGTTATCTATGTATGTGGTGAAATATGGAATTTGCCGGTGTGTTGAGTCTGATACCTGCAAATTCTTTTTATGTGTTTTATAAAATGAGTTTTATGATGAGTGCCTAACACATTTTCCACTTATCTGTTCTAAATGTGATTTTTATTTCAGAATAGTGTTTGCCTTCAGTGGATTAAATTAGTCATCTATTTTAGTAGTTTTACATAGGTGTTTATAGAGTATGTCATGGATGTTGCATTTTCCATTTATCTGCTATGATTTTTTTTATGTTAGAGTACTGTTTCTCATTGATGCTAATGGGCTTATCTAAGCTTCTGCTTATATGATAGTTCTTTATTTTTCCATGTATTTTAGTAGTGTAGTGAGACTTATTCTAGGATTTCATAATTTTTCAGTTTAGTTATATGTTTTAGTTTAGACATAGAGTCAGTTTTGTTTTTCCAGTAATGCTGCTTTCAGATTGCTTGTCACTGGTATTTTGTTTGTTTTAGCTTTCAACCATCTATAATGTTTTTTGGGTTATTTATTTATTTTTTTTGGTTAAGCACATGCATTCTGTGTGTGATATTACTTTATTACTTTAAAGTTAATAAGAATCAGGATTCATTTTAACTTTATTTTATTCTACTTTAACATTTGTATTTAATGTAAATGTACATCATGGTACAGAGGAGTGGTTTTCTATGGTGTTTATGTCACTGTGTTGTGTATTTGTTGTGCATGAACTTTTACTTTAGTTTTCACTTATAAGTGTATCATAACTTTAAGATATGACATAGATTCAGTTTTGTTTTGGGCAACACAGTGGTGCAGTGGTTAGCACTGCCACCTCACAGTGGTTAGGATTATCACCTCACAGCAAGAGGTTTTACAGTTTGATTCTCAGCTGGGGTTCCTTCTGTGTGGAGTCTGCATGTCTTTGCTGCTTTCGCGTGAGTTGTCTCCAGGTGCTCCAGTTTCCTTCCACATTCCAAGGACATGGATTTGGAGCATTTCTTCCCGGGCCTCCACTGAAAACGTGCTCTGTTCCAGCTAGGTTTTTCCAATAAACAAATGTTAAATAAAAAAGTAAATGATTTGGCAAGGGAAGACTGACTAGTGATGACACAATAGCAGTAAGCATAAGTATCTAATAACATTGAAAGCAATATACTTTCTCACTAAAATAAAGTTAGAACAATTTTAAGAGCTGAATAATTTAACTAAAGGCCAATAAAAATAAAACTCTGCCAGTCTGTTAAAAGTAAAAATAAAATAAAAAAAAAATCCAATGGCACTGCAGAACTTAAAGTCAGTAAAAGTGCTCTATCCTCCCATGAAAAATGCAACCAAAAACCCTATGAAGCAGTAGAATTAGACAAATGCCTATAAAAAAATGAAAACCCCAGTAGAAAAGAATGTCCATTCAAAATCAGACTGAAAATGAAATCCTTAAAAAAATATAGACACTAGTTCAGTATAATGTGTAGTATATAACTAGAAGTGCTGGGGAAGAACAGACTAAAAAAATCTCAAATCATTATATTGTACTAACACAGAAAGCTAATAACATTCCTGTTCATATGCATCATGCCCTGGGACTCAGATAATTTCCAAATGTTTCTGTCTACACTTATTAAATAAAGAAGGTTCGTCAATTTGTGTGACAGAGAGAAAATGTGATTCAAAGACATGGTACAGCTGCAATATGAAACACCTCATTAGAAGCTCATTACTGTGTCTTTGAATCACATAGTGTGCCATCACACCTGTGAGAGGTGCTGCTGACCCCTAACAGCCCATGCATTTAAAAAAAAAGCACCTCCCTACACACACACACGTGTACACACACACACACACACACACACACACACACACACACACACACACACACACACACACACACACACATGTACACACACACACACACACACACACACACACACACACACACACACACACACACTTCATCCCAGACATTCACATAAAAGCCCCCTACAGACTCATTGAAATAGCAACATCAAATATAGTGCAATGTAATGAAGGTGAAGCAGAAAAGAAATCTAAAATGAGCAGGAAGGATAAGTGATGTTTGAGAATAAGGAGAGAGCACTGAAATGCTGGACAGAAGTATAAGTGGAGAGACAAGAAGATTTACTCCAAAACAAAGAGTAAAAACAATTGAACTAATTACTAAGGCCTGAAAATGAAATTAGATGTGGGTAAAATATGGAGGGAAATTATTTTTAAACACTATTTTAATCACATTACAAAGGGATGGTGCGGAGGTTAGATGATATCAATAGTGTACCAGATGAGTTGCTTGTCTCATTATTCAGGAAAGGAAAAGAGGATAGAGTACCATGCTTAGAAGGAAGAAGGCAATTAGGTAAATAAGAGATGTAAGGGTGAATGAAGGGAAATAAGGAAGCAGAATGTTGAAAAGAAATGGTTACTATACAGGATCTAAAGCTGAAGGATTAGACCATTTGTTTAGTAAAGTATTCCAAAACCTGCTATGAACTTGTGTGATCCTATTCACTGATGCCTTTAATAGATGTTTGGACAGCAAGAACATGATGGATGATAGCAAAACAGTTTCTATTGTCCCACTTTTCATGTGAGGCAGCAATAACATTGAAAGAAACTATAGATCAGTCAGCCAAGTGTAAGTTGCAGGGAACATGATTGAGTGGATCTTCAAAGGATGCCTTTCTAGAGGACATTATCTTCCAAGATTCAAAACAGAATGACTTAATTGTCATAAAGAACTGTCAGATGTATCTCCAGCAGTTCAATGCCTGGTTAACAACCCTTATAGAAGAAAGACTGCTAGGGGTTGTTGTCTATACAGTTTTCATTTTAGTAATTGACTCACCTCCACAATGGAGACTACTGGCTAAGATGGCATAGCTAATTCTACACCTGAAATGTATGATTTGTCTGAGGGAAGGGTTTTCAAAAAAAAAGAATTCAGAAGCTATTGTTAAGAAAGAAGCTGTCTGAGTTAAGAAAAGTGACCTGCATTGTACCAAAAAGGTCAGTGCTTGGACACTTACCGTTCAGCATATTTGCTTCATCTGTGTCAAAAGTGTGACTAAAAGGTTTGAGTCTGTTTGCAAATGACACAAAGAATTGGGGCTATCCTCATGAGTAGTGTGAAAAGACTGAAAGGTACCTGGAAGTCCTCCACATGTGATGAAATAGCACATGATGCTGATTGCAAAGAACAAGTTTCTGTATTCACAACAAATCTTAGGTTTCATATAAGTTAGATGATGGGAATCTAGGAGAAGGAATGACTGTAAAAAAAAAACCTTGAAAAATCTATAATATTGAGTCATAGCTAGCACATCTAGTGCACTGAGCTGTTCACAGAATGGCATCTCCACAAAGAAAAACAGTAGCAGGCACTGAACTTGAACTGCAATTGCAAATGCACTTACAGACCATCAGCACCTTCCCATTATATCCCCTAACAGCCTGCACCTAGTTATGGCTGTGATAATGCCAAACTTGCACCATCAGTTTTAAGCACTAATCCCAGTAGGAGTGGCCAGCTAGATGTTAGGTTGTATTCTGTGCTAAAATGACTCTAAGGGCCATTACCTTATCGCCCCAAAAATCTGTCTGGCGCAGATAAAGCCGCATCTATAATATTTTATGTAGTTTGGAAGAACTTATAGGTAAACATGAAAAACAAAACAAAAAAATCCAGGAAATGCCAAGACATTTGCCATGAGTGAAGTGAAAGGAGTATTAACAGTGCCTTACACTGATGAAACTGTGTTTTAGAGGCAAGGAAAGAGAGAGAAAGAGAGCTAGAAAGAAAAACTGAGAGAGACAGATGAGCATTTTATGGGTGGGCATGGAAGTGAATACAAATATTGAAGACATAAAAATAAAGTGTGGGGAGGGGTCTGTAAGAAGCATTGGTGGGGGGGGGGGCACACACTTTTACCTGGAAATGAGAAAATACCTTTTCACAAAGTACTGGGCCCTTGTAATAGATGACCTAAGTGGATTCTTAGCTGTAAAATCAAAGAGTTTTCAACTGGACACTGGGTAGGTAGAAAAGAATGGGTAAATCCTGAGGGAAGAGGGAGCTGCTGTGTTTTAGGAGCACCCAAAATCAGACAAGACACATTTCCTTTTTCTGGTTGTACATTATGCAATGTAATTTAAGTACATAATCAAGATGCAGGATGTTATATTGTACTGGACATAAGTGAACAAAATGTTAACACCCACATGATTCAGTTATTGATGAATACTTGTTTATTTATTTTTGCCTTGGATGGAAAAATGGACTGGGAGCAAATTCAGCAGAAATCTGAGGAGGGAATCCTCAAGAAAACAGGTACAGATTTAAAAGGGACATGATTACAAAGGCATTCTAAAATAGAAATGGTTACAGAAACAAGTCAGAGAGATACCAAGACCTAAACCCTGTTATAAGATATCCAATAGCACAGTAGTTTACTGTTGCACATATTTTAAAAGTAAAACAATAATGCAATTTAATACAGGGACAAGATAGCATAGCAGTATAAAACTAGCAGTAGAAAGCATCCATAGTAATTGATATATGCCGTATATGTTGCATTCATGCAGACTGTCAAAATCAAGTAGGATCTAAGGACAAGGGGCATATATATATATATATATATATATATATATATATATATATATATATATATATATATAGTTCAGATTCTACACAGTAGTGGTTAATATACTCTGTGCTTAATTCAAGAAGCTGGAACATTTATGAGTGCAGTCTATGGGGAGGTTGTGATTTCCTTACCTATCTTCAGTGCTTAACCAAGTCAGATCAGGACTATAAGTAACTTTTGAATTTACCATCTGTGACACTACTGTTATAATTCCAGGTAGAATTTAATTCCCTGCTTGTATATCCTTCATGTAGTGATTAACATTCACCGACTAGGATTTCTTAGTATAAAAAAATAAAGCATTTTCTTTATGTTAGTGTATTAGCACATTGCAGCATTACTTGCAGGCATAGTACCTATTTACATGAACTAATCATGTAATTGCCTTATTCAAAACAATGCAGAGAAGGTAAAATATTCCTTGAATGAGCATTAGGTGGCCACATTTGAGACAGGTCAGCAGCTGACATAACTGATGAAATGTACTGAGTACGGTGCACGTACTATAAACATAAAGTACATTCAGATGTGTATAAAGTGTGTGTGTGTGTGTGTGTGTGTGTGTGTGTGTGTGTGTGTGTGTGTGTGTATGTATGTGCATTTTTGTGTGCTTTTTTGTATTGGAAAAAACATGTTTCACGAAAGAAGTGTTACTGTGTGGAAATTTTCACCTAAATTTGGCATGCACATGCAGTGAATGTTACATAATGAAGTTAATTCATTTAGCCACATTGTAGTTATTGCTGGAATGAGAATATTGTGAAGTCAGCACTGTACATGTTCATTAATTAAAACTTGGCAACTGGCAGTTATAACTAAATAGAAGGATATCAGAACCGTGGAAAGCTCATTTGCAGAGTTGGGTAAATGTTTCAGGGATGGGACAAAAAAGTCTGAACTTTCACTAATACTGGCTAGGCATATGTTTGTGTTATTATCAGTGCATCCCTGAATTTGTGCATATAAGCAGTAAGTATGTGGAGAAGGCAGAGTGAACAGTTGCAGATTACATGTAATTTAGCTGCATAAATTAAGATTCTACATGAAAAGTATTCTGTAGAAGATTTTGTTTTTGATCTTAACTCTGGCTTTTGAAGAGTGTGTAATGACGCCCCCCCCCCCCAACACACACACTTGTTCTGATTGCAGAAAAATATGCTGTTAACAGCACATACCTTTCTGTCTAAGAAACCAGTATTAAAAGAAACATTTGAAATTATTTTAGAGATAATTACAGACAATAACAGCTGCCAAGTTCATTAAAACTTTACTGAAGCTCTGGTAAACCTGCCAGCTCTTATATGTAAAAAGGGAAGCAAACTGAAATTAAGCTATCATTGTGACAAGCTGTAAAATAATACATACATTGTATGTTTTCACT
Organism: Protopterus annectens; assembly: GCF_019279795.1. Taxonomy (NCBI): domain Eukaryota; kingdom Metazoa; phylum Chordata; order Ceratodontiformes; family Protopteridae; genus Protopterus; species Protopterus annectens. The sequence goes on along the minus strand of NC_056733.1, from coordinate 448,688,721 downwards.
GTAATATTGAAAATGTACTGAGTACGTCAACGTCTAACTTTCTGCATTTTTCAGTGAATGAGATCACAACATTGATTTGTATGTTTTTTCCAGCATACTTAGTTTGCATGTCATTTATATGAAAACACATTACTTAAATGAATTGGTCAATTAATGCAGTTAAAGGTATTTAACTTCACAGGGTTATTAAGAGTTTCAGAGCAGTTTTAGTCTTATGACCAAAATCTACTCTCAGATTTTGCCTCCCTTCTGAAGGAGTGAGAGGCCAGCCAGTTCCAGGGTAAATTTAAAAAGTACACATCCAGTCATCTAAATTACATTTGAAAGGGGGTATTGAATTGCATCGCTTAGTCTGCAGAGGAAGTTTATTCCAGAGAAGAGTAAGTGCTGGGTGATGAGTTATCCCTCTAGCACATTCTTTTCACCTGTTGATGAAGACTCAGGTCCCTAGTTCCAGCGTTTGTTGTCCTATTTTACTTAGTGTGACATAGGATGTCAGTGATTACCAGCTCTCTAATGGTGTTGTACTAACTCCTCTCGTGTCTGTAAGACACAAAGTACTGGAATAGGCCTTCTGGTCTTTCCAGGTAGTAAGGCTATTAAGGCAAGTGATCTTTATATGTAGGAACCCCTGGGTTTTTTCAGGTTTGTTGATATTTGAAATAGAGTACTGTACTCTACGATGGGTCTGAGCAATGCTTACTATAGGTGGAATAAGGGAACAATAACATCTATGGATCTATGTATATAGGTTCATAGGTTCATAGGTAGGTACTAGGCTAGCTGCCTGAGGGCATTTATAAGCCTAACCAGAGTGTGTCGGCTTTCGCTGCCCCATTGATTAATTAACTGATCCTCTGTCAAGCAGAGCCAATGAAGTGATCCCAGGGGTGTATTTTCTGTTACTCATCCACTCGTCAAAGTTTCTCTTGAAGAGTGTTAGTGAGGGGCTCTACCTGATGTAATTTGGAATTTTGTTCCAAAGCATGGGGAGTCTCTGTGACAGGAATCTATCCCTCTAGCATGTTCTATTTATTGTTGTGGCGAGATTTAGCTCACTAGAGCGTGTGGCTTGCAGTGACTTGGATTTCTTTAGGTGGAGCATGTCCATCAATTCTGAGTTGGACATGGCTTTATAAGTCAGAGATCACCTCTGAGTAAGCGATATGCCACTGACCACCCTTCACTATTAGTTGTGCGGAGTAAAGGGATTGTCTGTGTACAGTTGCCACATGATCAAAGGAGAGAGAACTCTCAGTACAGGTGTCCAAGTCCCTGAATACCTTGTCATTTAATAAGGATGTGTTATCTATACGACATGCTTTGTGTAATGGCTGTGTTCTTAAAGAGACAGTACTACAAATTTTAGCATTCAATTTAATCCCATTATCTGTACACAGATATTAACTAAGGTAAGTTTCTTCTGTAGTTTATAAGGTACCTGTGGAGTTTTTGCAGTTACATCCAGATTGTAGTTGCATGCAAGCTTAGTTAACCATTTCTGAAATCAGGCAAGTAATGTCAAATAGGAGAGGACCCTGTTCAGACCTCTGAAGAATTCCACTGGACACATTGGCATGATTTGTTGAGGTGCCTGACAAACAAATTATATGGAATCTTTGTTTCAGTCAGCTGACCATCTATCTTACCACATAAGGATTAATGTTCAAGGAATATAGTTTCCCTGCAAATTCCAGCATGAGGTATGGTATACAATGGTTTGGCTAGATTGAGATATGTTGTATGGCTAGATTGAGATATGTTGTATGGCTAGATTGAGATATGTTGTATGAACAATATCACCACTGTCTGAAGCTTACATATCCCGCTCTAAAAAAACTAAGAAGGTTCAAAAGGCATGATCTTACTTTTATAAAGCTAAATTGTTGGGAGTAAATCTTAATGATGCTCTTGATAGCATTATTAATAAGATCAGTTATGATATGCTCCATGGCTTCACTGATCATATGTGTAAGGCTGATTGGTATGTAATTACCGGGGATGGTGGTAGGGCCATCTATATAAATGGTCATCACTGTAGTGGTATGAAAAGATTTGGGAACAACTCCTGTGGCTAGTCTTAGGTAAAGCAGTTTAAGGAGAAGTTCAGGAAGACCGTCTTGGATGTTGTTTAATAAGCAACCATGTATGTTTTCTTGACACACAGAGGAGGGGTTTTGAATTTAAATAACACCGTAAGAACATATTTTTAGTGATGGAACAAGGGAATAAGGGATTCTGGAATAAGTGGTGTTTGAATAAGGGTTTCAGGGGTAAAGCTAGATAACTTATGTGCTAGTAAATTTGCAGTATCCCTGGGGTGAGGTTGGGAGTCTCATAGAGAAGACATTCAGACCAATGTTGAGTATTGTTATTCCTTAGTTTTCTTACATGTTTAAAGAAGGGTTTGTAGTTATCATTCACTTCAGAAGCTAGTTTCTTTTTATTGTTTACTTATCCCATCCTTATAATATTTTCAGATTTTTGGTGACATTTTTATATTATCACTATTCTTGGGAGTTCTAGCCTTACTGCACAGAGTAGTAAAGTATCTTTTTTCTTGTTATAAAGTTTACATCAGTTGATCACCAAAGTGATAAAGAGATTTGTTTTTAAATGCCCCACGCAATGGTATTTTCTCTACTTGGGTACCATGTTGAGGTCAGATTTAGACATGGGTAAATGTAAGATTTTGTCTAATAATTCTATATTATTTGCCTTTTTGAATCCTTAAATATGAAGACATTGGTTAAAGGAGGTACAGTGGCTCAGAGAGTAAACATCACAAGCTTATGGTGAGAATTAATGGAGAAGGGGAGACACTGGAAGTGAAACAGGTAGAGGCAATATTAATGAGGACTAGATTCGGAATATTTATGCTGGCAGTAGGTTCACCAACTATTTGATCAAGGGATCTCTTATTTATCAGATCTAAAAATCTTTGGGCATATGCTGTGTTAGAAATATTGGTGATCCAGTCTATAACTTGGTAACTGAAGTAACTTGGGACTATGGAAATATTGTTTATAGAAATTCCTCTTAAAATGTTTAGGAATCTAACATGATCTCTTGGCAACGTGATGGGGGTTCTGTACCATGCTATAAGCTGGTAGTTTGTATTGTCTTTAGTAACCTGAAAGTCTGGGTATCAGTCTAAAGGAGCTGTAGTCATTGACAACTATGGAAACATCATCACAGCCTCCACAGGTCTGAAGACATAGTAGCTGCAAAACCCTGGTAAAACAGGAGTAGTTTCTGTAGCTTTAATCAATGATTCTGTAATTACACATACATGGAGTTGCTTCTGCATGATGTTTTCCAGACTGCTTCAAGATCATGCAATTTATAAATACTACTTTGGGCTTTGAGGAGAGCCACCATAATGTTGTCTAATTTAGGGTTAGATCTCTCAATTGGGATGTCCATTAAATGGACTCTACCTAAAAAGGCACAATGGTAGCAGCAAGGGCTTTTGCCAGTATATGTAAACACTTGAAAGAGAGTTGCAAGTAAGATCATCTATCATCCCATCCAACACCAGTACCCCCTGAAATGATGCCAGCTAGTAAGTCACTTATTAAAGACAATTAAAGATAATTATCTGTTCTTTATATATATGCAGCTAACAGCAAATTCTCAAAATAATATTTAAAAAAAAAAGCATTCATCTAAAAAGATCAAACATATCCCCTGCTAATTATATATATCGACTATGAGTTCACACTACAGTGGGGAAAGGGCAAATCCCCAGACCTTGCTATTCAGCGATCTTGGGCAATGAGCTGCCAGCAGGCAGAAAACCAACAGAAAAGAGCATCCACTCATACAAATATATATATATATATATATATATATATATATATATATATATATATATATATAATGTGTGTGTGTGTGTTTATATACTGACAGCTGAAGTTCTAATACTTGCATCAACTGTCATGCAAAAGCTGTTGGAATTCAAATTCAATGTGTAATTTATGTCTTCTAAGATGTGATCTGTCCCACAAAGTGAAATGAGGACTATTAGCACTGTATAGTCATGCTTGCTCTCATCTCTGAATCTCAGCCCTTATCTTTTTATATGATTTTTTTCTGTACAGTCCTGTTATAGGCTGTCTGATACCAAGCCAACATGTTTTCCTGCTGTGGGGATAATTTTGGATTTATGCCCTAACAGTAACTGTATAGTTTTTTTTTTAAACCAATTTTGCTACCTCAGTATAATACATTTTGCAAATTATTGCATATGTATGTGACAAAGCTTGATCTTTAATTTCCAAAGTTGTCAAGGTAGTACTTCGGAAAACTGTTAAAGCTACAGAAGTGGTGTACACTCTAAAATGCCAAGGGAGGTTACTTTATGTACTTACAGGCTAATGTGTTTGTAGCTAAACATCTGACCCAAAGACCATTTTAATTCACCCTGGGAGTTCCATTTGTGTCCCTTTTGGACAGGGGCAATACAGGGGCAATAGGTGCTGATTTTAGTGTCTGCTCAAACTAGACACCATTGGGAACATGGGTTGATCTTGACTAGGCTTGTAAGTGCCCTTGAGCTGTTAGCTTAGTAACCTCTTATGATTCTGTGATCCTGTTTATGTTACTTAGTTTATGCAGTCCTTTACCTTCAACTCATTAAACCTTAGTGATGTATTCAGGAATTTCAATAGGATCTGTCAAGTGACACATCTATGTCTAGTTTTCTATTAAATAACTGCAGAATTGTGGTCCATATATACTGCAGGATTTAAGCATAAAGCTTTTATACTGAGCAAGGCAGCTGCCAAGGGTGCTTGATTGTGTCATATATGTGATATTCCCATTTACAATGCATACCCTTAGACATATCTATCTATAGACATGGCCATGTGTTAGCTCACTCCTGCTGTTTGACCATACTGACATTCAAACAAAATCCTAGCTTGGCCAAATTCAAAATGTTTTCCTTGTGTTCTTGAATGTAGTGTTGGGCAACCATATACATACCCCCACACACACACACACATACACAGACACACACAAAATCTTATCTAACAAACACAAACCTCAAAATGTCAAATTTAAATTACTGACTACAAGTTAAATCAAATATACACATAACTGATACAGAAAACCTCAGATATAGAAACAAAGCTAAAACAAACTGTTTTACCCACACACCCCACACTTAAGTATACCAAACCTATGGTTGCACCAATCTGAACAAAGCAGAAGTAACCCAAACAAATATATGACTGCTGCCATACATTTTGGACTGCAACAGTAAGAATGCAGTAAAACAGGAAACTACTACACAAAGCAATGTTTCACATTCAAGCATCCACTATTCCCAAACAATCAGCTAAACAGCCAACACAAAGCAAATACATACAGAATATTCCCACCAACTTACAACATAACTAATATAACAACATTCATCATTATCCTAAATCATACATACCATCATTTGCACTTACATCATTATCTCAGAATTGATGGCCACAAATCCATTCAAACTTTCATGCATTCAAATGAATGCATTACACATGTAAATAAGAATTGCAATGAACTCATATGAAAGCTCACATAGCAATAAACAAACTTACTGATACCACAGTTTGTGCAGCTTGAATGTTTATTGATGTTTTATAAGTAATTTGCAGAATACTAAAAACATAGCATCAACTTCTTTATCATGTCATAAAATACAGTTAAAGACTTTGAATCTAATGAATGATACCACCTTATTGATGCATTTGAGCTGAACAATTCTTCTTTTTTTTACACCAATAATTTATTAACCATCTATAACAAGAACTACTGATTTTCAATCCCACCACTAGTAAAGTAAATACTACTACTTCTACTAGTACTAATAATAGTAATGATATGTACAATGTGTGAATGGTTGTGTTTAATAAGATAGAGAAAATGAACACTGCTGCCTTGGACTATGACATCAGCCACCACCCAGACAGGGTGCATATTGTACTGCTGATGACCAGAGTTGTATCAAAGGGGCTTACCTACATCACCAACAGCAACTGTATCTTAGCTCAAACAATTATATTCACAGAAATAATACTTTACATGAGAGTGTAATAATATATTTCTGTGCCACAAACTCTGCCTTCTTTCTTCCAGTAATACAATGCCATCAGCTAGTCCAGTCTGACCCACCACAGTAACAAATTACTGTATGTTTTTAAAGTGAGCCAAATGTAATATAATATTTGATAACCACTATAACTATGCAACCTTGCTCTGTCTTTCTCAAGGGAAGATGCTGACTGGAAATTCACAATTTTAATATGGTTACCCTTAAATACATTAATAAACAACCTGACTCAGCTTTTTTAGTTAATAGTGAAAATCTTTGATAAAAAGATATCACATTTTTAAAATAAAAATACAAATAACTTGTATAGAAAAAATGAAAACAAAATAACAGACAGATGATATAAGAAAACCTACATCTAACAGCTAACTAGTTCTAACATTATCACTAAAGGAAGGATTTTGAAAAATTTGCCTATCACTGACTAGAAACTGAAGAGCACTAACAGGCAAAATAACTGAAAATTAATGTAATGACTCTGTTCCAGACTCTCCCCAGAAGGCATCATCATGTAACTTGCTGTATATAGGCTGATGACTTGAAGACATCTTGAAGGGTGTCTTAGAGTGAGATCAAGAAGTCTCCCTTACTTTCTGCAGAGAAAATAAATGAGACTCTGATGGCATTTTTGAAAAAAAAAAATCAGTTTCCTAATTTTCTGGAAAGACCCTAGGTAAATTAGCTAAATATTCTTTGACAGGAATTATTCATCAAGCGTTGCTAATATGAGGGCAAGAGTGCAACTGCAAACATTTTTACTTTTATAGGTCTGCTGCATTTTCACAGAGAAACAATTACAATTAGTGGTTCTATAGATTTATTTTTACATTTTTGCTGTATCTTAAAAAATCAAATTGCTTTGCAACATTTCTCAATTATTTTTTCCTCAGTTCTGTTTGGAAGCAATTACAGTTTCTTTAAAGTTTTAGATTTAATATTTTCTGTATCTTTTTAGTAGAAGCCACTTTGTGTTTTTGCCTTATTTTTCACAATAACATTTATGTCTTTAGAGATAGAAGCACTTCAAGCATTTGTTTGTATTGTAAGTTTATAACTTGATTTGTGAATAGGGTCCACATTCGGTGATGAGAGATTTAGTGGCATTATTTAAGAACACATGAGACCATGAATTATTCTCTATATAAGACTAACTAGAGTTCTTATTGTATGTATTTCACATATTCCTGCCAGTTACTACATACACTGCATTTATATTTCAGTCATTGCATTTTTGTGGAGTATGTATAGTAAATGACCTATGCCCTGATGAGCTATTCCAAGTAACAATATTAAAAGTAAATAGAATATGTAAATGTCAGGATTAGTAAGACCACCTCCACCAAGAGGAAGGTCACCAGTGCTGCACCACAGGGCTCCATGCTGGGCCCACTCCTGTTTGGCATCTACTTCTTGAAGGTCAAGACTAATGTCAAGGTCCTCTGTCTCACCAAGGCCACAGAGAACTACAAACTGGAAGCTATCATAAATTCCCCCCATGAGACCAATATCCTGAAAAAGGGTTTAATGCAGAGAAATGACTGGTGCCAAAACCATGGCTTAAAACTCAATTCAAGGAAGTGCATTATAGTACCTTTCGTGAAGATATCCAAAATGTCCACTCAGGCAAATTACTCCATTGATAAGACATCCTAAAGAGTTGGCTGGTAGTTAGAGATCTGGGAACATTTGTAGACAGTAATCTGGCCTTTGACCAACATGCAGCCAAGGTAGTAAGAAAATGATTCTATACTGCCCAACTTATAAGTACGGGTATGACATCTTGGTCCTAGAAAGTTAAAATACCACTCTACACAGCCCTTATCAGACTCATCACAGAGTACAATGCCCACTTTGGCATGTACTTGACTAAGTATATGCAACAGTTAGAATGCCTACAGAGGGCCTTTACCAAGAGAATCCAGGGTAATAACACATTGTCCTGTACAGATCACCTTGGAGCCCTGCCTCTATACTCAGCCTCCTATAGGTTGCTGAAAGGTGATCTATGCTTATCATACAAGGCATGAGTAGATCTAGCCCTAATGGAACTTTTACACATCTGAAAAATAAATACCACAAAAACACTAGATCCAGGGATTTAAATTTTGCTTGTGACATAAATAGAGCATGTTGGTGAGACAGGTATGTCTCTAAGGATCCCCATGCTCTGCAATAGGCTCTCATCCATAACCATATTCAAACATTACCTTGAGCATTGGATGGGAAATAGTAACGTCACTCCTGAGCTGGAACCCATGTCTCTTAAAGACACAGGTTGACAGTAAACATTTCCTAACTAACACTGGATGGGGAAGAGTAAATTCACCCCCAGGCTGGCTGCCATATCTCCAGAGACAGAAGCCATCAGTAAACATTCCCTAGCTAATATACTCCCCCACATAACATTTTAGCAACCCTTTAACATATGCCTCCTAATTAACGTAGCCCTCCTAACCAACATACCCCCTCCAATTTAGACACACTTGTTACAAGGAGGAGCAATTAGGTTGGGTTACATGGCTCGGTTTATAAAGGCTCTGGTAGTTGTTAGCCTAGTATATACCTATGAATCGATGAATGTTATATATATGCAAATGCAAATTGTACAATGGGTTCTTATTCAGAAGTTTTACAGGACAAATGCTAACAGAGTGAAAATACATATTTTCATGTGGTTAACGGTTTGAAATAAAAATAGTGCTTTGAAGAAATAGAAGGGGACTTGAAAACTCAGTAATGGTAATAAATGGATGAAATTATTCAATATCTTCCTAAAGTATCATATATCCCTATCAAAACTTTTTATTGAAAACTGGAAGTTATGTTATTTATTTTGAGAAGGTGCCCTTAACGTTTCATGCCAGACTGCATTCATCTGTCCAGAAGAGGGGGTCTAACAAAGGGTATGAGTTTTAGTAGTGACAAATGTACAGTTTTGCACTTTGGGACTGGAAATAATCGTAATCCTTATGCTTTGGATAATCATGGTTGTACATCTTCAAGTATGATAAAGACGTGAGAATTATGGTGGCAATCCCCCCCACCACCACCCATGTGAAGGGTAGACCCTCCACAACCCTGAACTTAGATATATATATATATGTGTGTGTGTGTGTGTGTGTGTGTGTGTGTGTGTGTGTGTATATATATATATATATATATATATATATATATATATATATATATATATATATATCTGTATATGGGTTCCATACACTAGATCAAATTTTCACTAATTCGAAATAATGCATGGAATGCTCACTGCAGCTAAAGTGCCCTTAATTGAAAGTGCACTTACACGAAGTTCAGTACAAAGAACGGGTGTTGTACTGAACTTCCGTGCAATACTCATGGACCTTAGGGTTAGGGCATGTATCATAGTAAGGGGATAGCCCAATGGACTTTCCCCTTACCATGACCCGTGCCCTAACCCTAAGGTCCGTGACGACTGCAGTGCAGTGAAGGACATAGCAATGTCCTCCACTATGGTGCGATAGTCATGAACCTTAGGGTTAGGGCATGGGTTAGGGTAAGGGGATAGCTTTACTAACTATCCCCTTACCCTAACCCTAAGGTCTGTGACTATCGCACCATAGTGGAGGACATAGCTTGTTTTTTTATGTCCTCCACTGTGCTGCGGTGTTTTCGGTGAAGTGCACTTACACAAAAGTTCACTTTCGTTAAAGTGAACTTTCGCAGAAGTGAGGCTTCCTATTACAAGTTTGAAGTAGTGAACTTTCGTTCTTGTAATAGGAATCCATATATATATATATATTATTGTGAAAGTGTGAGGAAAACAGTCCTCATATGGCACATACAGGATGGTTTGCCCTTGTAAAAACACTTTTTTTGCTGTGTTATTTTATTATGTATGTACCATACCTTCAATGTAATTTGTCTACAGCATGTGACACAATGTAATTTTTTTGAGACAAAAGGTAATATACACACATTAAGATATATTTATTTAGCTGATATGTCTCTGTAGACATTCCAGCAGCAGTAAAGATAAAGAACAGGAAAGATTTTACCATCTTTGCTCATGTAGACATCGGTTTTGTCAGTAAAGAAAGGAACAAAAGCTATAGTGTAAAAACTGTGCTACTCTCATCCAGAAGGACTATTGCAATCCTTTAACTGTACAAACTTCCTGTTAACAAGGAATACATTAATATTTGTATTCTCTACATGCTCTTTTACTTTTATCAAATGTAGTATGGACTGCAATGAAGCTGTAGTCCTTCTTTTACAAAAATTGTTTTTTTTTTCAAAAAGAAATGTCATTTTTGTTGTGCTTACATTTATACATTGTACTTGAAATATATTGTACATTATCCTGATGGTATTTTGTGAAAGAAATGAAGACACAACACATCATTTTGGCTTTCATAATCATTAGGTTTGTATTTATACTTCATATTACATCTATTGCAGTTTGAGTTTCATTAAGACTGATAACCTACAGCACTCGAAAAGATCCAAAACCAACATAATCCTTGTAATCTGAAAAACTGTATATATATATATATATATATATATATATATATATATATATATATATATATATATATATTACAGCTTTGATTCACAGGACCAAGACCTTAATGCTGTTTTTGAAGAGATAGAGGATGCATTAAGATGAGAAACTCCCAGAGTTGTTATAACATCAGAAAGAAAATAATGTATTTAATATATTTGTGTCTAACATACTTTCTAACTATTTTAAATTCAGATAGAAAAAAGACTTGTGAATTGTTCAAAAAATATCATTTGTTATTCTTGGTTAGATTCAATAAACACTTTCAGAATGAAAAAAGGATGGACAATACAAACAGTTCAAAGCAGATTGATGCTGATTTGCAAAGAAGAGAGCTACAGAGGCATGGTGCTTAATGCAACTCAATTCATAAATCCTACATGTGCACATGGGTTCAAATGATATGCATGTGGGGCATAAGAAAAATGCAAGCACATGTATTATTCACAAACCCAAAAGGGTGCATACTGTGTTACACCAAGGTTTCATAGGTACTTACTAGGTAATATTCTGGGAGAAATCTGCAGAAGCCTAGACATGCATTCCCACTAAGTTAATAGCCCGAGCATGTTTACTACAATTAACCCAGAGCCCCTTTTATTGACAGTATAAATAAGCCACAGGCATGCAGACATTTACATGATACCATTTCCATAAGGAACAAGGGTGCTTGTCAAGGGTTGAACTTGCAGTTTCCGATCCACAATCTAGATTATGCTTGAACAGAGTAAGTGATTTACCTTGATTTATGAGTCTACTTCAAAGGATCAAACAGTCAAATGGAAGAAACCCATATGGTTGAGACCATGTGATTTCAACAATTCAATCCATCCACAAAAAATACAAACCAAAGCAACATCCACAAATGACAAAAATAATGCTGTTTCAGGAGACAACCCCCCTTGTACCCCACACACCCCTTACTATTTTATATATAATATATATGTGTGTGTATATATATATATATATATATATATATATATATATATATATGTATATATATATATATATATATATATATATATATATATATATATATATATATATATATATATATAGGAACACTATAATCCCAAAATTCTGAAATATCAAATTTCAGAATCCCGAGATTATAAAGCCGAAAGCTATAAATTCCGAAATCACAGAAGTGCGAATTTCAAAATCCCGAAGTCCTGAGATGTTGAAGTAGCACTTCTCGTGTTGCGGTTTGTAAATGGATAGCTGGAAGTTCAGGTAAGTATTTATGTGTAAGAGTTTTGGTTAGGGGCTTTAGTATGTGAGTGTGTTTTGTTACTGTGATGTGTGCGTGTATGAGGGGAATGTAGCTTGTATGGTGGTGTTTTTGTGTGTTTGTCTGTGTAGTGTGACCTTGGAGTTAGTATATTTAAGTAGCGAGGTTGTGGGGGGTGCAGGGAGGCTTGCCTCCCTGCTTGTATGTCGGTTTGTGTGTTTGTGTGTGGGGGAAGGTGTGTGTATGTGTATGTGTGTGATGTATGGTTAGTGTAGGATTCGCGATTTTGAAATTCACACTTCTGGGGTTTTGGGATTTTAAGGTTTTGGCTTTATGATCTTGAGATTCTGAAATTTGGTATTTCAAGATTTCGGGATTATAAAGTGAACCTATATATATATATATATATATATATATATATATATATATATATACACATATATATATATATATATATATATATATATATATATATATATATATATATATATATAGATATAGATAGATATAGATATCTATATATGGGAACACTTCACATAATCGAATTACTGAAATCTTGAATGTCATATGGTCGAGACCATATGATCGAGATTTCAGTAAATCGAAGATGTGTAGTGTGTAAAAATAAGAGTTTACTTACCTTAATACATTGCGTGCACACAGAGGCAAAGATTGTTGTACGCTCTGTGTGTACGTAATGTTTTTTTTTTTTTTTTTTGCGGTGTTGACAGGAAATGAGAAATTTCCCATTTTGCGCTTCCACATGCAGCGCAAGACGGGAGATTTCCCATTTCCCCACTGTAGCGCGATCTTGGAGTTGGTATATTTAAGTAGGGGGTGTGGGGGGCACAACCCCCACATGGGAGAAGGCAAGCCCCTGCAAAAGCAAAGTTTGTCTTTTTTTTTTTTTGATTTCGCTTCAGAAGTTCGCGTTTACGAAACTCGATCTTTTGCTTACGGTTATTTGCAGTTCGAGATTTTGTAAATTCGAGCTTCTGAAATGAATCCCTATATATATATATATATATATATATATATATATATATATATATATATATATATATATATATATATATATATATATATACAGATATAGATATAGATATATATATATATATATTTATATATATGGAGAGAGAGAGACAGATAGAGATACTGAAAGTCCTCAATCCCCACTGTACCACAATCTCAATCAGAATGGTTCAACGGATATAATAGTCAACCATATGGACTCAGCTATATGCGTTTCAACAATTTGTCCATTCATTTTTTGAAGTAGACCTGATTTTCATGGAGAGGAAGATGATTCCAGTGATGTTGTGTTTTCTTTGAGACATGTTCATCCCCTTTCACACATTCTATTTAAGTTATAGAAGAGACTGAAATCTCCTGAGTGGGTGTTTTTGCTACTGTTGGGCTTGCAGATGCATTGCAGATCTGAGATGATGGGGTGAGTACGGGCTTTGTAAGAGAGGCAGAGATTATCCATCAGTGGACTGCAAGATACTAAAAAGTACTTTGATGATCACTGTTTTTTTTTATTTAGACCTTTGATTTTTCTTGGTTTAAAGTATTGCAGCCACTCACATTGTGTCAGGTGTTTTAACAAGTACATATCAATGGGAGCATTATACTCAATGAGTGGCCTAATAAGCGCAGAATAAAATGGAATGGAATGATCACCTCCCTGCATCTGGATGCCATGATCTTTCGAATAAGCGGTATGATGAAAATAGGTTTCCTTCAAAGTGGATAGGTGGGAATCAAATAAATTACTGTCCACATAGGTTCCTACATCTCACACTACTGGGTCAATTTTAGAGGTATGTTGTTGATGATGTAATAGCTGCGGGAATGTCTTGTTTGCTGAAGGATGCAATTATATACATTATTTGATGTTTAGTTTTAGGCCATGACTTTGACACTAGTGATTTCTTTGAGAAAAGCCTTCCTGAAGCATAGATTATATTGGCACCAATTTTACATTCATTTGTAAATGTAGTCAGCCATAAGGTGTTAGCATTTGCTCTAGAACTAGATGCCATAGAGGGTTAACTGAAGGGCCACACCAGGAGATACATGACTAGTGACAGGTCTTTTGGAGAAGGTAGATACACAGACCTTAATTTCTTGAGTAATGTTTGTTAGCCACTTCACTATCCAGTGAGTTATTTAGGGATTTACATTTAGCTATATGAGTTTATCAGCTGTGCCTGAGTGAGGGTAGTGTTAAACACCTTTGCTAGGTCCAGATATGTACTGTGTACAGATTTTTCTTCATCTAATGTTTTGGGAACCTTTCCAAAGAAGATAACAAGATTAAGTATGCAGGTAGGCTGCCTGTATCATTCATTAATTCCAGATTAGACTGCACCAGAACCATCATAGCCAGAATATACTTATATAAGGTGATTGACTTGTATAAATAGTGCAGGATTTCCAAATAATTTTCTGGTATTCCTTGTTCCCTTAATTATCTTACTGGTAAAATGATGTATGAAAAGCTCAAGAAAAAAAAAATGTGTTATTTTTTCAAAGATACTGCATCAATCTATGGAATGTTGTGAATGCTTAATTATCACCAGAAGAAGACTTTTCCATTATTGCTCCTACTTTTGTCAGTTTTTGGTTTCAAGCTTTCACAAGTTTGAACTTAATTTATAAATTATTATACATTAATGGATTGCCAGTATTCTTCTACATGCAGAACCTCCTTTCTCCAGGAGTATCTTACCAAGCGATACATTTGTGGTTACCCATCAAGTCATCTAGTTCACTTTTAAATGAAGATAGTGATTTGCATTGCTTAATATACAGAGGAAGTTTATTGAGAGGTTTGGGATTTTATTGACTGACATTGAGTAGCAGGGCTACCCTTATATTAGATATCATTCTGTATAAATATTAAAATCCTAAACATGTCTGCCCATAGTTGTCAGGGCTACACCATACAGTGACGGACCATATCAGTTTCTCAATCTTACTTACTGATTGCTGGTGTTGCTCCATCTTCTGTAAAGAATTCCTCGATTATCCCAGTCCACAAGAATTATTACTTGGACTAGGATGCCCATGACATCTGCAACAATAACTTTAATGTCCACTTTATTGGAGTATGCATGAAGAAAGATTTGCTTATGCATCACTAACCCCAGTTCAAATCCCATGGCCCTTGGAATTCATTTCAGTGCAGTTTCAGAGCTCACAGTAGCATTGACACTGCATTCAGAAGAGTTGCTTATGATCTCCTTGTGGCTATATGTCAAATATAACATTCAGCACTAACCCTCACTGGTGGCTGCTCCTTCTTATAGATATTTGAAACATTTTGAGTACCTAAAGACATACTGTTGGGTTTGAAGTACATCATTTGAGATGTTTGCCTTCTGCAGCTCAAGGTTATTCATAAGGTAGTTTTATGGGTGCATTTCCTTGTCAACCTATCCTCTTTGTCACTGGATCTTGCAAAATATCATATTAGGTTGCATTCTAGTCATCATGTCTGTCATTACTCAGTGATCCAGTTATAAGAAGTTTAATATATCACTGTTACATAGATGATACCCAGCCATACCCTTCCTATTTTCAGGAATAGTTGGAGTATTCTGAACTCATTCAGATTATGTGGATGGCATTTTTTCCTGGATGAGAAATAACTGGTTCACACTTAATCTATGTAAAACCATGACCTGTCTTTGAATGCTAAGGTTTTCTGCTGCAACAACCCTCACCCCTTGTGAAATATATAGTGTTGTGTTCAAGTTAAGAACTCTAGATTGATTGACTGACATTTCAAGACCAGGTTCATGCCATTGCCTGATATCCTTGCTATCTTTTTTGGAATATTATATGTATTTATTAGGTTATACCATCTGAGGCTATACCTATGCTTGTACAAATCTAGATGACTTCTCATTTATATGACTGTAATGGCTTTTACCTGAACCTTGAATTAGTGAGCTTGACAGATTGTAGGTGGTACAGGATAGCTCCCTCCTGAAGCATGAGACCTGTTATTGTGAGTCCCTTATCTGTGGAAAAACAAAGTGTGAATTACACAGGATTACAATGAATCTTGAAACTTGGTGCAATGTCTTCAAAACATCTAATTAGTGGGGGCTTCATACTCCTGCACCCCCTAGAATGGGGATTTTAGCACATATCCCTGACCACTATTCCTATGAATAAGTAGAATAACCAGAAGTACCACAGTTTCAACTTCAATTTTATTAAGGTACTTTATAGCAAACATATTGGTTATAAAAGTAAATTAAATAGAGCAAAATGCAAGGGACATAGAAATATAAGAAATACAAGGGGAAACCCATAAAAGATCATGAACTAAAGAAAAGACACAAAGTAACATAAAACAGAATGCTAAGGCCATCCCAACTACTGTCAAAGCCTATTTCAAAGTTTTAAGTGACATCCAGGAAGAAATATGTCATTGTCTCTCTCTACTCTTTCCTCATTAGGCCAGTCATTGAGTACAATGCCCCATTTGGCATGTACCTCACTAGATACCTGCATCAACTGGAGAGGCCACAAAGGTACCTCACAAAGAGGATCCTAGGCCTGAAACACTTGTCCTATATGGACAGACTCAAAAAACTCCAACTATCCTCTGTCTCATATTGCCTCCTTAGAGGAGATCTCTGCTTGACTTACAAAGCCATGTCTGACCTAGCTCTGTTAGAAATGCTGCATCTAAAGAAATCCAATCCCTCTGCACAACATGCTCTAGAGACCTCAACTTCATTACCACAATCAACAGAATATGCTGGATGGACATGTTCATAACCCAGAGACTTCCTATGCTATTGAGTAGACTTCCCAAACATGTCAAACAGAGCACCTCACTGGCCCTCTTCAAGAGAAACCTTGATGAGTGGATGGAAAATAGAAAATTCACCCTGGGGATCACTCCAGTGGCTCTACTTAACACAGACACTGGGATCTAAGGTCAGATGGCACAATGCCAGGCTAGTCTTATGGGCTATGCTTCTAAAGGCTCCATTAGCCTAGTACACACATATGAACCTATATAGAAACTGGCAAAGGAGGGTCAGTCTCAAAGCCACCAAGACATTAAGTTCCACAGGTCAGGGGCTTGATAAACAAGTAAATGAGTACCAGGGGTATTGAACTGCATTTGTAGAAACACCAGTTGGGGAGTCACACAGACATCTTCTTCCAGTAACAGGGATCCAACTCATGGATGGATAAATAAGTAAACACTAAACCTTTGTAAGTAGTTCTGTAACAGAATGCTAGTAAATTGATGGTCCAAGCAGGGAAGTCACACAGCCATCTTCTTCCAGTAACAGGGAGCCAACTCATGGATGGATAAATAAGTAAACACTAAACCTTTGTAAGTGGTTCTGTAACAGAATGCTAGTAAATTGATGCACTGATAAGTAGTCAAGCAGCAGACAATCTGTAAATGATCCTACTTAATGCTTGAAAATCCTAGGTGCACGATATTACAGTGATCTAGCCAAGAAGAGATGAAGTCATGAACAACTGAAAACGCCAAGAAAGCTTCAGTACATCAAACACAAATAACTCGATTTTTCACTTTATCAACAAATTCTATTTTATTAACATTACAAAAAAAGCTTGAGAAGTGAAAGAGCAGATGATTTCTTCAAGGTCACATGAATAAGCATGACATCAAGTTTTGGAGATGTTGAGTTTCAGTCAATTAGATATAAACTAAGACTGTATGGTTCAGTTTTGTTTGTGTGTGTGTGTGTGTGTGTGTGTGTGTGTGTGTGTGTGTGTGTGTGTGTGTGTGTGTGTGTGTGTGTATGCTGGCTTTTCTCACTTTAACCTTGTGCCTGCATGGGTCACAGTTCCAGCAGGAACCCATGCATAATAATGCCCCTTAGCACAGTCTAGATATGTGTATACAGCTCTCACTTCTCTTTTTCTTTACTGGCTTCCCCTGTAATGCAGGCTATAATTTAAAATCTTTACATGAGGATGCTACAGCTAATGACTACTGAAACAAAGGTAAGTCACCAGGAATAAAAATCAAAACCACCCAAAATTCTATTTGTATCATTCATGTATGTATTATAAGTATTCACCAGCTATAGCCTACTCACATTTACATTTTTGTGGTTCACGGTTGATTAGTGTTGCGGAGAAAAAAAAAAAAAAAAATATATATATATATATATATATATACATTTTTTTTTTTTATTTAAAATCTCTGAGATGGTATTTAAAGCCTGAAATTGGCTGGAGACCTGCCTAAATAAAGGTGATAACCTTCTTTTAACCTTCATGCAGTTAAGGTAAGAAATCAAACTTAGGACCTGTTGGATTCACTGTGTTGGTAAGTTTCATTACTACTGCTCTGCTGGAGTTTTTGAAATTGCCTTACGACAAACCTCTTTTACCAGGCTACCCTTGATGCATTAAACATTTAATTGGTTTGACTCATTTCTAATAGATGTTTTGTTGTTACTTTTTGATTTTTGACCAATTTGTTTCCTATTTTGAATTGCATAGCTTTATAATGTGTCTAGAATTAGAAATTTATTAGTAAAAGAGTTTAATACAAATCAACTACATTTTTTCTCTACCTACATAAACCTACTTGGAAATGTTTTCATCAATTTGTATTGCATTATTAAAGAAAGAAAACACCTTAAAAGCCCAATATAATGTTATATTCAATGAAATTTACATAAACTTTGAGAAAGGAGTACCACTTACATACTGTATAATGTAATATAAACGGATGGCCGTGGTAGTGCAGCTGTTAGTGCTGGTGTCTCACAGCAAGAGGTTTTCCAGTTTGATCCTCGACTGGGGTGCCTCCTGTGTGGAGTCTGCATGTCCTCCCCATGGTCACGTGGGTTTCCTCCATGTGCTCCGGTTTCCTCCCACATCCCAAAGACATGCTGTAGGTGGATTGGACACTCTAAACTGGCCCTAGGCGTGAGTGTGTGCATGTGTTTGCCTTCTGTGGAAGGTGGTTGGGTGCCAGGCTGGCAACTCGACACCATAAAACTCCACTGCCAATCATGAGCAGACAGGTGATCTGCTATGGTGACCCCTAACTGGGAAATGCCAAAAGTAGAAGAAGAAGCTAATGTAATATAAACATTTCAAACTTGTTCCATAAAATAAAAACAGCACTGGACAGTTCAGGGTACATATGAAGTGCAAATTTTCTTATATTTCAAAGTGAAATGTATGCTTTTATTTTACACTAGTAAACTGCCTTTTTCTTTTATTTTTCATAGAGATGAAAATTGCATAATTTAATTTCCTATGGTGCTAACATGAAAAGTAAATTAAATAAAATAAATTCAAGCATAATTTTTGTATTAAGCTGACTTCTTAAAGTGATCTTCCATTAAAGGCTGTGTCACCTAATTTTTTTTATCACTTAACTGATTGTCATCCTGGATAAAATACCTGCCAATATATAGTACTAAACTTGTGGCATGGCTCTTTGCAAACCTTTGAATGTAGCATTCAGCGTTCTAGTCTTTTTTCCTGAACATTATCTCAAGGGCTGAGCTCTTTCATATCCTTTTTCAGAGGAGGTTGTTAAAGGGAAAAACTAAAGAAACTGTCATATTTATGGAACTATACCTTTAAGTTGATTTGATATGGTATTCACAAAAAAATAAATAAGTAAAAAAAAAAAGTTTATATGTATTGTTTGTATTTTGTTTGACGAATATGAACTGTGAAGGCAGTATGCCTAATTAGAGAACTAGAGATCAGCAATCATTTCTTTCTCACCTCAGAAAGAATGGTGACAAGTTTAGTTATGGAAAGAATCATCAACATGAATGCAGCCATTACCCTAATGGATGAATACTGAACTGACGAGCTTCAGTTGCCCAAGGTTCAACCCACTAACAAGTGAACTTCTTCCATAGAAAGTTGTGGGTGAGCACTGCCAGCAGTGAAGTCCTTTTCAGGAGAATTTCCCACTTATTTGAGTTGGTGTGACCATCAAGGCAGTATTCTTTTATATCTTAAAAAAACTTCTTTATGTAGCGTTTTCCATAATGTTTTTACTCTTTTAAATTTCAGAAACACATGTTGTGTAATTTCTTCTCCTTGACAATGCAAACATATTGCATTACTTTTCTTCTTATATGGCATAATTCCTTTTACTGGCAATTTATCTATTTGTTTGCATCTTTCGGCTTTTCCCAGTTAGGGGTCACCACAGCGGAACTCCGGTCCGCTAATGATTGGTAGTTGATTTTTACGTGCTGAGTTACCAGCCCTGATGCACAACCTTCAATGAAGGTACGCCCATTCACGCATGTGTCCATGCAGAAGACGCTCTAGCTGAGAATCGAACCCGACAGCATCTTACTGTGAGGCGACAACGCTACCGCAGCACCACCACCGCGGGTCTATTACCAATCTCAAAAAAATCTTGACATTCTGCTTTCTGATTACACCCTTTCCTTCTTATTTTTAGAGTTTTAACTTTTTTCATGTCTTAGATCTTCCCATGTTTTAACATAGTAATGATTTATCATTACATTCTTATATCATACTTTTCCATCTTTTTCTGTCATCAAGTTTTATTTTCCACAAAAATATTTTTCTTGGTAACATTTTATTTCTTCATTTATACACTTGTTTTCTCTTTTACCATTCCCCAAAATATATCATACTTAAATGTATACAATTTTACTACTTATCTCTCTTCTTTTTCATTTTCCAATTTAACACGTTGTACAAGTTTAACGAAGCAGCATATACCACTGGGTTAATTAACCATAAACCTCTTTCTTCTTTATTTACGTACAAAATTCCTCTTTTTTTACTGGGTTTAATCTAGAACCATCATGTAATTGAAAAAAAATTAGCAATTTATTTTCAAATACTGCTAGCAACATAAATACACTTGCTAATTTTTGAAGTCAATCAATAAATGTCCAATTTTGTTTCATTTAGAACATTTTAATTCAAATTTTTTGCATCATGTCCCATTTCTGCACAAATATAACTGTTTTTTGCACAATTAATTATCAGACATCCTTCTTTTCCACAAAGGAAACATATTTGGATTGTTTCCAGTATTTTAAAACACTTGTATTCCCCTTCACGTGTATCATGCTTGATATATTTATAATTTTTTGTCTATTTTAACACAACATTATGATCCCAGCCACTAGTCCATAAACACTTTTGGCATAAACATTTGCAATGTCCAGTGCTCCTTATATGAAGTTGTCAAATGTCCTTTCAAAATCTTTTTCTCTATAGTACTTCTGTTTGAAATTGTACATGAATTTTATTATTTTAGCTTCCCTGTTATATGCTTTTATCACACAAAGATTCCATGAGTTACAGTCTTTGTTTTTTTCATGTTCTCCAAGAAAATTTCCATTGAAAAACATCTCAAATATATGTCACAAAATATTCCTTTTTAATAAGAGTAAATGTTCCTACCGCATGTGCTTTTATATCCAAAAGGAGATATTAAATTGCCCCACATTTCATACCTGTCCATTTCTTTGTCTACTTTACTTTGAATCTTTACCACGTTTTTCATTTTCTTCTGCCCTCTTTTCAGCTACTCTACTTTTGCCTTCTTTTACTTTCTCTGGACATATTTTCTTTCCAACTCACCACTATTCTTCTGGATTGTCTCTATAGCTTCCTTTTGTAGTTTTTCCATAATGACCCCCCCCCCCAGGAAACATCTCCTTCCTTTTCTGGTTCAGTCTGCACCACCATTATTTTAAATAAATCATTCCACAACCCTCCTGACTTTAGGGTTATAATTATACATCCATCATTTGTTGACTCATCCCCATCAAACATGTTTCTTTGAAACATTTCATCAGAATCCTGCACACATTCTCCAGTCTCAATATTTGCTATCCCCTTCATTTCTTTTACCACTGCATCTCATTCTCACCATCTGCATCCCTGTTTCTCTGAGCCATCTCTGCACCTGGAACCGAAACAGGAATTGCTCCTGCAAAATTGGTCCCACTCACAAAAATGATGAGTAGAGTTTTTTTATTGATATACACATTACATACTATTTACATATTTACATTATTTACAAATCTCCACACGTTATAAACTTCAATTTAAGAATTCCCTCCCTACTCTTTTTTTCCAAAACCAAAACATTTTTTTCCAAAATTATTGTCAAAGACCATTTTCTGTTGTATTTAATTTCATTTAGTCTCTCAATCCACATAGTTCATGAAACATAAAACATTATTCTGTCAATTTTCTTCACTTCCTCCTGTTTCTGTCCACCATAATACCCAAATTCTGTTATGTCCATATTTATTTCCTCAAATTTTAAAAAACTTTTCAACCTAAGTTTACATATTTCTCTCCAAAAATGATTAACTCATTCACATTTCAAAAACACATGCTCAGTATTCTCAGACTCTCTACATTTATTACATATTCTATCTTGCTTTCTTTGTATGGCATATTTGCCTTAATCGGAAATTTTGTAATAGACTATCTTTATAAAAAATCATTACATTCTTTAATCTTTTTATAGTTATTATATCTCATCATTTTGGTTATTTTCTTATCTATTTCTAACTCTTTCCATGGATCAGTTCAATAAAATGCTTTTATAATAAAAGTACCATTCCTTTCTATTTTTCTCACATTTATTCTTTTTTATTTCCCATAACACAGTTTTGTTTTGATACTCTTTCATTTTTACATTCACAATACTTTTAATTCTTTTTTAACTTCCATTCCTTCCCACGGTTGTTTTTATTTATAATATAGTATCATGTTTATAATTTTTTTTTATTTTCTTTCATAATTTCTTTTAATACCTTATATAAAATGAAATATGATGAATGCACTATTGGGGTTATTAAACCCAAGCTTCCTTGCTGTTTTTACATATATGCAATCCCTCTGTTGACTGGATTCAGTCTTGAGCCCCATATAAAAGAAACTATAATCATCATTAGTTCCTTTTCATACTTAATAGGAATCATATAGATGTTAGCAAGTAATTTTTCCTGTTACCATGGTGTTCAACAAGTCTGCTGTTTTCTATATGAAAATCTATATAAGTTCCAAAAAATAGCCATATCCTTTACTTCTTTGTGTACGTTATCCCATAGTTGTTGTCTGTATTCATTCTTTCCAAATATTATTCCCAATATATCTATATATTTTTCATTGAACTCAATATATTTTTCATTGAACTCAATACCTACCATACCTTCTAAACCAAATCCTTTGCTTTTGTCTTTATGTATACTTAAAGCATTTCTTATTTACATTTAATTTTCATTTACTTTTTCCATCCATATGTTATTTTTAACAATTAATACAATATTATCTGCATAATTATACATTATTGGCAATTGTACTTTCTTCATCACTTTGTAGCCACCTCTACTTGACATTTTATTAATTTCTTTCACTATTACATTCATAACTAATGAGAAAATTACACTACTAGCCGGGCAGCCCTGCTTTATTCCACATTCTATTTTTATTTCTTCCCAAATCCATCTATTTACATTTAGCTTCACATAGTTCCTTTCATAAACAGATTTTATTTCTTGTAATATTTTTTAAATTATATTGTATCTTTGCAAAATTCCCTATAATGATTTATGCCAAATTTTGTCACAGGCTTTACTTATATGCCCTACCATTACCTCCTCTTCTACATTTTTATTTATGATGTCACCAACTATTTCCCTTATTATCCATAATTACTCTTGACTTCCATTTCCTTTTCTTCCACATACATTTTGGTCATATATTTTATCCATTTTTGTAACCTTTTGTTATTATTCTCATAAAGAATGTATAATCCGTATTATTCAGGGTTATAGGTCTCCAATTTTTTTATCTCCTCTTTATTTCCCTTTTTAAATATAAATTTTACAACTCCTATACATATCTCTTTCTCTTTAATTTCAGCTTCTAACCATTTATTCATAACTTCTATAACAATTATTTTTGCCACTATTTTATTTATTTTTACATTCTATATTCAGTTCCATCCAATCCTGTTGCAGAACTCATGTTAATATCTATTATAATTTTATTCAGTTCTTTCATAGTTTTTTTTTGTTCTAAATACTCATTATCTTCATTATTTAATTTTTCACTTTTATAAATTTGGTGTATGCTTTCTTTTCTTTTAACAAATAATTCCAATACATATTTGTTAATTATTTCATATATTCCTTCTTGATGTCTTATTTGCTTGCCTTCCTTGTAGTTAATTCTCTTATTTTTTCCTTCTTTTATCAGTTTACTCAAATATGTTGCTACCTCTTCTTTCTTTCCTTTTTAACCAATTTTTAATTTTAATTTGATTCATTTTATTTCTTTCATAAAAGGGATTTTTCTTCTCAACTAAGTCTTTAAAAATGTTCTTGATTTAATATTATATAACTCTCTTTTTTCTTTTCTTTCTTATACATTCTAAAAACACGTTTTTATATTTTTCTTTAAAATTAAGCCACCAAAGAGTCCAGTTCTTATAAAATTCTCTTATATTCTTATGATTTTTCCATAATTCCATAAGTTATTTTTTCTCTTCTAAATCCAATTCCTTTTATTCACTTTTTAATTTATTTATTTATTTGCAGTTTGTTTGCCAGGATAGTCCAATTGGGCCATAATGAGCCCATTTTCAATGGAGTCCTGAGGAGAAAAGCTCCAGGAAAATACAAATACATAGTACACATTGCACATGTACCTTACAGATTGTTTCATAGAAATACAAAGAAAATATTATAAAAAAAAAGGTTAACAATGATAGAATACATCAGTATAGTATTTTTACACAAAAGTAGCAGCATAGGGTAACTTAAGTAGTTGGTCAAATAGTTCAATAGAGCCGTGCAATTATAGGAGGCAGTGATGGCGTATTTAGTTCTAGGAGAGTAGGAAGTGGTATTAGAAGGATTAGGTAGAATGGGAACAGGAACAATTCCATTGTGAAGTTAGGTGTGACTGCAGCAAGGTTTTAAATGAGGAGAGACCGCTGGTGATGTGGATAGCAGATGGTAAAGAATTCCAGAGGTGTGCAAGAGAGAAGGACATTAGGTGATTCCCAGCTGGATGTGTGGGTTTGTGCAATTTAATTAGTTTTTGGGAATTAGATCTTAGAAGTCATTCTGTTTTATACATTTCAAAGGTAGTGGCTAGGGAGGGACAAAGAGAGGGCTTGTAAATGAGTTTGCGTGCTTGGATGAGTTGGGTATAAGTGAGGAGGTTAGGTAGCTCAAGCCAGTTTAGTTGGTGAAGAGAATTACAATGGTGTGAAATGGCTCTGTGACCTGCTGCAAATTTTGATATCTTGTTATATAGCGAGATGAGAGTTATGCTTTGAGGGAGGATTGCAGGTTAGTGAGGACAGATGCACCATATAGGAGGGATGGGATGAGATAAGTATTGGCTAGTATAAGCCTAGTGGAAGGAGAGATATAGCAATTATGGCAGTATAGCATACTAAGTTTTTTAGTTTTTTTTTTTATATTTTCTTGTAAATGTTTGTCAAATTTTAGTTTATCATCTATTAGTACTCCTAGTAGTTTAGTGTCAGTGACTATTTCTAGAGGAGTATTATTTTTGCTGTTGATTATAAATGAGTGTTTATCTAGGGAGGAGGTTTTTGAGGTGGCGGATAACATAAGTTTAGTTTTGGTTGCATTAAGAGCCAGATGGTTGCCTAGCGTCCACTGCTCAGTAGAGGAGAAGGTGGTTTGGATAAGCTTATTTAGAGTGGGGATCAAAGGGGAGGAGCAGATAATGGTAGACTCTTCAGCATATTGGATGAGGCTGGAGTTTGGAATGGCTTGGTAGAATTCTCTTTATTCCTTTTCCAATTCTTATATATTCTTCATTTTCCTGTACTTTTACCCATATAGCTACATGATCCAGCATGCTTAATTCCTTTTTTATAACTTTTTAACTATAAGATATTAAAAAAATAATCAATTTCTGTCCTAATTTCTTTCTTTTTGTAGGTCTGGTGGTTATTTTCTCATACACTTAACTTTCCACTTCTCATAATTTCTTTAACCATTGTAACATCACAGTTGCTCTTATTTTTTTTTAAATTACAATTAAAATCATTCACCCCATGTCCATATTTACACAAATATATTCAAGAACATTTTTAAACATCCTTTCTTTCTCTCTTTTTTTTGTTACATATGCATATAAAGCTATAATTCTGTACACATATTTTTTCATCTCAAGTCTATTACTATAATTTGGCCTAGTTTCACTGTGGTTGCATCTTATATTTTAATGGTTTCTTGACAAAATATACATATGCCCAAGAATACTTTTTCCCCATGTTCCAAACTACCGCACCATTCCAAAGTTTTTTTCAGTTTGTGTTCTTTCTTCCCCTGTTAATAATCTGATATCTTCTAAAACAATAATATGTGCATCTACTGCAGCACACTATTGTAATATATCTATTCTCCTCTTAATATTTTTCATACTGTTCATGATTAAAGCTAATATTTTCAGCTTTTAAGAACAGTTAGTATAATAAAATGTTTACCCCTTTCCTTTCTTTTTTTCTCAAAGCATTATATTTTTAAATTTTCCTTTCTTTAACTCTTTTCCCTATCAACTTCTTTTTATTTCTTACTGCGTGCCAATCAGCTTCTTCCTCACTTGTGTCATCTGTTTCTTTTTCCTTGTTACTTTTTATAATTTCATATATAACCTCTTTATCAGTTACATCTTTTTGTACCTTTTCTTGTATAACACATTTTTCTCTCCTTTCCTGCATAATTTCATTTTCATTTTCTTGCACATTTGTTTCACATTCTAGCCATGAACAACTAGTATTGTCACATTTTCTTGGACTTTAAATCACATTTTTTTGCATTATGTCCTTTCTTATCACATTCATTGATTACAAGTTCTTTTTTCCCACAAAAATAACAAGCCTTTGGTTGACACCTGTATTTCACAATACCCCTATTACCATGAACATTAATAATACTAGGCACGTGCATAACATTATCATTTTCATTTTCAATATTACTCCACATTCCCATCCCAAGTCCATAGTCCTCTTTCATCATATATTTTTGTAGTGTCCATTCCTTCTTTACAAATAGTTAACAAATGTTTTTTCAATTCTTTTGCTTTAACTTCAGTTGTAAATTGGATCATTATGCTTTTTTTTTTTGTTTGTCTGTAAAAACCTTGCACCACATATTCTGACCATGGATAAATATTTTTCTTTTGTTCATATGCACCCAAAAAACTTCCATGGCCTGCCCAGTCAAAAATATTAAGTCACAAAAAGTCTCTTTAGTAATTAAAATAAATGTTCTTACCTCTTTTGTTTTGACACTTAGAGGGGCTATGATAGAGGCCCAAATCTCATACCTGTCTAAAATTTCTTCATTTTAATGCTCACATCTACTGTATGGTTCTTTTTTTTTTTCTTCTTTTAGTTCTTTTTTTTTCTTTGCTCCTTCTCCAACAGTTTGTGCATAGTTTTTTTGTCTCTGGGACTATTTCTGGCATAGTCTATTCCTCTCCTTTTTCTTCTTATATTTTTTCCATGATATTGCTCCATGAAATTGCAGTTCCACTTTCAGGCTCACTTTGGTTTACAATTTCTTCCAAATAATCATCCAGCAACGCCCCCTCCCCCCGATTGGAGGGTTGGAATTATGCATTCGTCAGAGGTAACAGTCTCACCTTCAAACAATCTCCTCTGAATGTTTTCCTCTGAATCCATCTCAGTTACAGCTGCAATCTCCTTTTCCTACAATGTCACTGCTTTTTCTGCACCCCCATCATCAGAAAAAAACTTCTGGTAGTGATTCTACAATTTCAATTCCATTTTCAGCAACTTACACTCCATTTTCAGCAAAAGGTGACTCAGTCATATTTTCTCCTTGTTCCTCCTGGCTGCCTCCGTGCCTGGACAGGAAACAGGAAGTCAAGATGTGTAATACACAAAGCCTTCCCCCGACTACCAAGAGTAGGGGAAGTTCCTCAGTGTCCAGACAAAATATCCCCTAGTAGTATAAAAATACCACACTGGATCTCCCCTGAAAAGAGGCTGTTGGCCTAGTGGGACTAACCTAGTCAACAAAAAATAAATACAGATGCAGAATTTTATCTTCTCTGTTTGTTTTCTTTCTATAGCATCTAAAAGTTTATGCCTAGCATTTTTGTGCACATAATCTTAGTATGCTTAAAAATGGTTTGGTTAAATATTTATGTTATGACCTGCATGCATATTTTTGGTTAAGAGTATATGCTATTTTTTTTTCTTTTGTTGTGGTAAAACTGGCAGTTCAGAACTATGTTTTGAAGTACATACATACACTTCACTTATGTAATTATTAATGGGGATCTGACTATGATCTCTGTCATCCATTTTGCCACTTACATTTGTATTACATTGTATTTTATTGTTAAGAAACCATATTTTTAATAAAAAAGAACATGACCTTTTTTCTGATTAGTTTTTCTAGACACACTATTGCTATGTCAGATGAAGAGCATGCTTGGTTGAGGAAATTTCGCCTGGTGTATGAGAGAGATGGTACATCACTTGTATATTAAAATCTCAAAGACAATTGCCAGGGGTCTAATTAAAACAAGCTAATTGCAGTTGTTTGTTTGAACTAATTTTCATTCTTTATTATGCTGCAACTTCACTGGCTGCCTTCCATACTTGGAACATAGTATTTTGATTTGTTTATCTGCTGATGATCCAGGTGTTAGTCAATAATTTTTTTTATTTCCCTTCCTGTAAAATTAAGCATGTCACAGTATTAGTTACAAATATTTAGCATAAAGTTAAGCAATAAACAAATACATACAGTAAAATTACAGACTGATCAAATTAAATGTGGAAATATGAATATCCAATAAATGTAAACTATGAAATACAAAATTAAAGAAGCCAAAACAGGGTCCCAAAATGCTGTTTGAAAGAGGTAAGTCTTGAGACATCTTAGTTCTCTAAAGAAAGTTGCATTCATGATGCTGTAACAGATGCATGTTACATAGCTCTGGCAGGTTCCTATCATATCTTTGAACATTTAGATTGCCGAATGCCTAAATGTTGACACCTAAATGTTAAATGCTGAAAACCATGAATGGCCAATTACGCACATTTTTTTTCCCAGGGGAAAAAATTCACTTGACCATCATCGGGAATTTGCCCTTTTCCCCGATGTAGAGCGATCTCAGAGTTGGTATATTTAGTTAGCCCCCCCCCAATTGGTTATGGTTTTAAAGTTTGTTTTTTTTTTTTTTTGGCCAATTTAATTTTTTCATGAGGGAAAAATTTGCATAAATGGCCATTCGCTGTTTTCAGGATTCAACATTTAGGTGTTGATGTTTAGGCGTTCGACAATCTAAATGTTCGACATAATATAGAGGTGCTCTGGCTATACTATTGAAGTTTTCTTAAAGGATGGTAATGCATCATAAGTTACTCAAAAGAAACAAAAACAGGGCATAAAGGAATTTGAAAGCTATGATAAATACTTGGAAATTAATTCAAAACAACCGTGACCCATTGCAAAGAACTGAGGACAGGGGTAGTTTAATCATGATTACATCTAGATTTACTTACAATACGCTTAGCAACTGAGATCTGCATTTGCTGAAAACTCTAAAGATCATTGTTTTAAAGGCTGGAGGACATTGCAGTAGTCCATATAGGATACAGAAATACAGCCCAATGATAAATCTTCACATGGGCTGACATACCTAATGGGTGAGGTTGTCAAGATGAAAAATGAACCAAGCAGCAGGCATCTAGTCAGGAAAAGAAAAAAAAAATGTTATCAATGATCACTCCAAGATTATGCATTTGTGACACTTACTCCAACCTATGATCTCTGTGACTAATACTAGATTGAAGGATCAGCTGCAGAGG
>NC_056733.1:448528957-448653957 GCF_019279795.1 Protopterus annectens | reverse complement strand
CAACTGTGCTTGAGTAAAGGGAGTTGCTTGACTTGTATTTGCTTTTAGATATTTCCACAAGCGCTTTGTTTGTGGACCTAAGTTGGTGGTTGTTATTGTAGAGATTAAGTAGACTTGATAGAGCTGGTGTTTTATTGGGGTAGTAAACTATTTGATGTGCCACAGTAGGCTGTTTAAAGTTTAGCAAGTTGGGTACTTCTAGCCAGCCTAATTGCTTCAAAACTAAACAATGATGGGATTAGTAGGGGGAGTTGGTAGTGAATTTTGCTATTTTGTTATAACAAGTGGTTAATTTATTAAGGCCACCTTTGTTTAGGTTGGTTAGCACAGGGGATGAGTATAGTAATGTTAATAGTAGATGGGTTCTAGCTACAATGGCTTTACTGTCATTGGTCAGGTAGTTTTTGCATCACTAAAGGGTGCCTAGTTTTTTATGAACTTTAGTTATGATCTCGGATATATGTTTATCAAATTTCAAGTTTTGGTCAATGATTATCCCTAGAAATTTGGTTTGTGGCAGAGGGGTGATGAGAGTGTTCTCCATTAAGGTTATTTTAAAAGGGGGATTGAGGTCAGTAACTTTGTTGGGTAGAAAAGCATAAGGAGTTCTTTTTTTTGGGGGGGGGCGGGGATTTTGAATAAGATGAGAGTTTGACAGCCAGGTTTCTATGGCAGTGAGGGATTCCTGGGTTTTATCTTGAAGAATTTGGAGGGAGGGGGCTACCCAGATTAATATGGCATCATCAGCATATTAGACCAAATCTGCTTGAGGAGACACCGTGTATAGGTTGTTTGTGAAAATGGTAAAAAGCAGGGGGCCAAGTTTGATCCCTGTGGTACACCTAGGGTAACTGGAAGGAGGGGAGTTAGAGAGTCCATTCATTTAACAGCCTGCTGGTGGTTAAAGAGATAGTCTTTAAACCAGCGTAGGGTGGGATTACTTAAGTTAAGCTCAGAGAGGGCAGTGAGGAGTTTGTTGTGAGAGACCATGTTGAATGCTTTAGACAGGTCTAGAAATACAGTGGAGCCTAGGTTATCTAGGTTCCATTGTTGATTGATAATGTTGGTAAAACTAATGAGGATGGTCATGCTGTGGCATGGGTGGAACCAGTGTTGTGTTTTGGAAAGAAGTTTTTTGGATAGGAGATAGTTTAGAATCTGAGAATGAATACATTTTTTCCAAGATTTTTGACAGTGGGGATAATATGGCTATTGGTCTGTAATTGGATAATTCAGTTGGGGTCACACCTTTATGTAAGGGGATTATGTGAGAGATTTTCCAGAGGGAAGGTGTTGTTTCCTCATCTATGGATGTATTAATTAGTATGAAAATGGGGTATGCGATGGCTTTGGCTGTTATCTGGAGGTATTTTGCTTGGAGTTTCTCTGCTGAGAGAGTAGTGGGTTTTAATTTGGACAGGTGCTTGTAGATTATGCTGGTTGGAACTGGTTTGAGTGAAAACAGGTTTTCCTTATTTAGGGGATTATGTAGCTTTGGGGGATTAGATGGGGAAGATGGGATAATCAATTTAAGAATCGAACTGGTAGAGTAGTCATTGAATTCTGTAGCTGTGTTGTTTGTGGTATCATTTATGTCTGGGGGTGGGGTACTGATTTTCCCTGATTATAGTATTTTGTTAATAGCGGCCCAGAAAATTTGTGGGTTAATGCTATGTTTGTTTTGAATGTCAGAGTACTGTTTTTCTTTTGTCATTCCTTATTTGCTTTTTGGCTTTATTCTGTAGTTCAAGAAAGAATTGTCTATTTGAGATAGTTTTATTGTTATGCAGGTGTTCCAAGCCTTGTCTCTATTTTGTAGAAGTAGACAAGTGGTTTTGGAGCGCCAAGGAGTATAATTGGATTTAATTCTACTTGCTCTGGGGAGGAGGGTAATTGATTAAGTATGTCTAGAAAGGTGGAGTTAAAGTGCTCAACTGCCATGTCAAGTGGAAGACTAGTGAGTGGAGACCAGTTACAGCAGTTTAAGGTTACTATGGAGTTGTCTGGCTTGAAGTTTTTAGAGTAGCGTTTTTGTTGGAAGGAGGGTTTTTTTGTGGGTTTAATTTGTTATCTTAGTAGAAAGGTGGAGAGGTGGTCATTTGGAGTGTTGGGTAGCATATCAAAGAGTTGTGCTGAGGATGGATAGTAAGTACCCAGTCAAGTATGAACTCTTTATTTGTAGATTTATCTATACTGGTGGGAGTTTGTATTGGCTACCTGTTCCTTTCTTTTTCTTTTTTAGCAGAGCTTTCTGTTCTCACTGAGCTTTAAGAAGACATGAGAAGAGCTCCAAATGAGAGCATTGCCCAGGGGATTGACTCACTTTGCTACGATTCCGCACTCACAAAATCTTCAGAACAAAGAGAAGTGAAATGTATGCTTCCATCTTTAACTGAGGTTGACTCAATACTTACTGACCCTACCACAAAAGCTATAGATTCTGTTGAATAAGAAGCAGTGTTTTTTTCACTTCTGCCTTCAGAGATTTCCGTTAACATCCCTGATCAGTTCTAGTAAGTTATCAGCGGTTATAAAAATATATTAAAATCATGATTCTGCTTGATCATTTTACCTTTCTTCCAAATCTTGAGGAAATTGTATACTCAATATGTGTGTATTCCTATTGAAAAAAATAAATAAATAATGGACATCATATTTAGAAGTATATGAAATACAAGGTTGTTAAATCCAAAAAGTAGAACAGTTGATTTGTGGGAAGGAAAAGGGAGAATTAGGCTTAATACATTTGATAGTATATTTAACATTTATACTGGGTAATAGAAGAAATGGGGAAATAAGTAGGGTGATTTTTTTAAGGAGAATAATGTGAAAATGTGGAAAATATGAACATGTTTGGGAAGATGTAAAGACAGAGAGAAAAAGAGAAAATATGATTTGAAAGAAATTAAATATTTCATAAAGAAGTTGCATGCAAACCACAATTAATGAAACCCTTCTCTAATCCTACTGTACAAAATATTTATTGTGTCATACAAACCAGGACTCAGATTTTCCACATATTTGTTTTTTTCCGTATTTCTTAGTCTGGATTATTGTTTCCCTATTCAAGTTGATGGGGCGATTGCACAATTTGTTTAATCAGTAGGGCTTTAAGTGCATTATATGTGGTTTATAGCTTGCTTAGCTCCTTGGTGCAGTGAGATGGAGCCCTAAGCTTTGACCCAGATGACTGAGGTTCAGTCAGCAACCCTGATCTTGAAGGAATTAGATAGGCAGGCAGGGAGGGAGGACAGTAAAGAGCCATGGACCATTGATCCTTGTTTGAGACTGGGGAGGATAACAGGTGCTTGTAGAGCACAAAGAGAAGTCCAGTTGACCCTCACTCTGGTAATAAGGAAAGAATGAGTCGATTTGCTGGGAGTGGGCTGATGGCTGACAGACAGTGAAGCAAGAAGTGTGAACAAAGTTAGGTTTATATTTTAGCCATGATTTTAGCTTAATTTTACATATTGTAGAGTCTGGTGTATCATGTTTATTTTGACAGTGTTGCAGTTTTGTAGCTAGCTAGTTGTGGTTATTTTCTTTTATTTCATATACTTTTAACATGACTTGTTTTATACCTGCTTCCCATTGGACTGGTCCATTTATTCATCTTTATGTGAAAGATGATTGAGGGAGACCATCATCTAGATTAAAACATACACACACACACACACACACACACACACACACACACACACACACACACACACACACATGCACACCATGCGTATATTATTAAACTTGCAGTGTTATGTATTTATTTTCCTTTTACACCA
Source organism: Protopterus annectens (assembly GCF_019279795.1). Lineage (NCBI taxonomy): Eukaryota > Metazoa > Chordata > Ceratodontiformes > Protopteridae > Protopterus > Protopterus annectens. The sequence goes on along the minus strand of NC_056733.1, from coordinate 448,650,178 downwards.
GTGGAGACATAGTTCTAGCCTATTGGGTAATAAGAATTTAGATAGATCTTATATGAATAGATGTTGAACTGTGCAAAGCTGCTAAAGTGGAATACTTTTATTTTTATAAGTTTAGTAATTCATAAAAGAATACACAAAAAGATGTCCAAGCTTGTAAACAGGCAAGTAGTGCTTTTGTTTTCTTTAACATGGCTCTACTGTTTCATGACTGTATACATGAATGTAGGCACTCTTTCCAGTCTATGAATCGGGTGGACTATGAAACATCTTTTTTTTTTTTTGTCATCTCCTGCAAAACATCAGTTTTCTTCTCATCCCCTTCCTCTCAATAGTTGACCATTAGCTTAAATCAGTTCCCCTCCTTATTCGGCAGGTCCATCAGACCCAGCTAAGCCTTCCCTGAGCACAACTAACACATTGAAATATTAGTTTAATCCATTATTTATGTTTCCTATTATTACAATGCAAATAAGTAACTAAAACCATAATTCACAAAAGCATAAATGATGTTTGCTCTTATTACTAATTGTTTGTGTATGCTGGCTGGTCAGGACAATGCAGGTATGAATCTGATCTCACTATTTTAGTAAGGCATGGGAAAACCATGAAAGTCAAGTGTTTGCATCTCTAATAAGTCTTTTACAGTAATTGGAAAATTATATACTTATTTAATGCCACTTGACCAATAATGTTAACCCGATAGCCTGCTTCAGAAGAAATCTTTTTTCTCCTTGTTATGCAGTGATAGTGCAGTTGACTGTTTTATTTAAAAGGAGTGTAGCAAGTAAAGCTTCACACATGGAAGGTCTGGGAGAACTAACTTCAGTGTAAACATGTTTTCTGAAGTCTACTTGAAACTATACATATGGATCAGCATAAAAATGTGACTTTTTTCTGTTTAATATTTTGTATGTCATAGTGCAAAATATAACACACTTAATTTTAAGATTCAGGGGTCTTGCATAATGTATCAAAGTTTCATTACAGAATATTCTTCAGCTTTAATTCCTGGTTGTCACTATGTCAGTATAAATTTATATTTTGTTTTATTTTTCCAGTAAACCCTCTCCTAAAAGTAGATATGAATTAAAGTGTAGGCATGCCATGTAGTAATAGCATTTGTTTATGTCTGTCTTATTTGCACAGATTACTGAGGTAAAATCTGATCTCTCCTAATTTATGTGAAACATGGGATGCTATATGTATTTTGAAAACGTATAAGGTCCTTTCAGTTCTCAGTGCATGTTACCTTTGTGACCAGTTTTTTACAGCATCACCCTACAGATAATATTTTCAATTCAAGCTCACAAGGCTGCTGCTGGGTAATGGGGTTAGGGCATGTTCCTGTGCAGCAGCATGGCACTGCACCAGTGTTGTCAGTGTCTTCACCAGCTCTGAATGTGGGTCAGGTAGAGTTTTGGGTAAGGAAGAGTGCATCTGGTAGACCCAGAGAAGAAAGAGAGGAGCTTATGGTCAGCTGTGGGGGGAGGGTGGGGGGAATAACACAAATAGTGTGTATCAAACTGCAGCACAGGTTTGCATGCTTCTGGCCAACCATAGAGAAAGAAATATAATCTTTCTTACAAACATAGAGCTTGTCTGTGTTCTAAATAAGCAAATTGTATGATATCAAATGGCAGCATTCACAATAAAAAACAAAACAAAAAGACTGTCTTCGAGCTGTTCCTGGCTCTTATTTATGTCACATACAGGCTGACTATAATACTGTTACTTCTGCCACTAACTCATTATCTTATAAGTTGCTGAGCTATTGCAGAACTTATGGCATACAGAAAAGGGCAGTGCTGTCATAAACTGAAGTATCCACTGCTCTGCAATGAACGCCTCCGCAGCTGTTGTACATTCTGAGAGCTTCAGTTCCTTGGTAATGTATGATTCGGAATGTAGGTTACAGTGGTCCCAGTGGAGAGTATTTATTTCTAGAACTAAGCAGGAAACTACCCACATAATCATGAATACCTAATAAAAAGAAAACCAGCAGATTTTACATTTTTCTTTGGGTACATAAAACAACTTTAATTAAGGATGGCCATCACATCTACTGATAGAGTGAACAAAACACAGAAATTAGTGCACTTTTAACATCGTGCCATTAATTAATACCGTATGGCATGCTTTCTGTTTATATCAGCCACTTCTTTATTTTGCTGTTCCACAGAAGTGCATTAGGGGATCTTTTTAATTACAGCAGTGTGTTATAAATCATAGATGGACCATGTGCATGAGTTATAAATTTATTATAACTATATGGTATGGACAGAAAGTGGGACGACTGCAGAAGGGTATCTATTAGAAGAAAGAAGTAACATCCCACTGTATAGTGCAAAAATTATTTTCCAGCTAATTATGTCACCAAGGAGGCTATGTCTGTACGTGTGCAATGACACAGTACTAAAGGGGCAACTGTTATGTTTTGTAGTGTGGCAGGGCAAATTATAAGAAGAAAAGTTCATTAATTTTGGCATACACTCCCTGGTCTGCTTAAGAAGCTGATGCTAGTTGCATAACAATATTAAAAATAAAATCTTAGAAATTAGAAGCTGAAATAAGATATATATATATATATATATATATATATATATATATATATATATATATATATTATATATATATATATATATATATATATATATATACATTATATATATATATATATATATATATATGTGTGTGTGTGTGTGTGTATGTGTGTATAGGATGAAATTGCAGTTATTCATTAGGGAGACTGAACTAGCAGCTACTGCTATGGCAAAGAGAGCTAGTGCCATCAGTGTTATCCATTCAACCTGAGATGGACTAGTGACCTAGGTGCCATAAGAGCTGGCCTGGAAATGTTGGAGTGAGTAGTGACATTAACATGCCCAACATGAAGGTAGGGTTTTTGGTTCAGTTCACAGATGTCCTGACATCATAAGGACAGCAGATGTCAAAGCTGGCAGTGCAAGAGCTTGTGATGTGCACATTGCTCTTCTAAACAGTACATTCATTCATTTTGGGCATCATCACACATTTGCAGATGAACTCTATGGATAGCATATCAGATGGCATTGCAGGCCCTCAGTTCTGCAGCCTAGAACTTGTAAGCCAACTGAGATGGGTTGGAGGTAAATTTAAATTAAACTCATTCAAGTTATTACATGCAAATCTATTTCTACTAATAAGGTTTACACAGTTGATCTGCAGGTTGAATGGAGTGATTTTTAGTGTTTTATTGGATTAAATTAGGTAATTCTCTGATAGCTATCTGGACGATAATGGTGACATTATCTTTTGTCTTACAGTAGAACAACAAAAAAAAAAGACTTGATGGTCAGTCAGTAGGCATTAGAAAGTGGGACTGAAAAGGAATGAGTGAAAAAAAGAAGCCCGAACTATTAACACTTGCCACTTGATAACATATTGTTTTGAGACAATGTATTTTTTTCTTTTCTACTTTTTTTTTAAAATCAGATAGACTACAATGTCAATAATTAATAATAATAAAAAGTACTTCGCCATCAAAATAGTTTAGGTTTAATTTTCTTTCACTTGTGCAGTTAATGTACTTTTCAAAAATATTGTAATCTTGAAAATAAATCCTTTAACAGGATGAGTGCAAAAGAGACTCGTAAGTGAGACCAGCACCTGTCATTAGGTTGCTGTTCTCTGTTTCTTTGCCTACACACAGTAATAGCCTGCTGTCATGGATGGGCAATTTCCCAACATCTCTTGGGCCAGCCTGATATACATGGGCATCCTGAGGCAATGTAGCAATTGTCTCATGTATACAGACAACCACTTACTCCTAAAACAAACAAATAATTTATGTGAAAGATATAGTTATACTTTGAAATTAGAGGCAAGACTCTCACATAAAGACAACTTGAAAACCATACAGGTTGTCACCACACACACACACTGCCCACACTAAATAAGGACACGACACATAAAACCACATATGAGGAGGTACTCACTAGTAACTTACCAAAAGACCAGAGGCCTCCAAAACAGAAACCACTTGCACATGTAACAATGCAGAAAACAACCAAAACACTTAATAACACACACACCGGTGTCAACAAATAAGCCCATAATGCATAACATCACAAAATCTAATTTACTGGTCATAGGTGACTCCATTTTGAGACACACTGATGTTCCCCTCACTAGGATGGATAAGTAGCAGGTTACTTTTAGTTGCCTGTCAGGTGTCATGATCCATTAAGTCATTCAAGTACCCAAGTCACTCAACCCCAAGTACTGGTAGGACTTCATCTTAGTCCATGTGGGGGTAAATTACTTGAGATGTACCTAAATGGACTATATGAAGAGAAACATCACTGAGCTCTCAGATTATTTTATAGAGGCAGGTATAAGCCTATCCCTAAGCAGCATTCTACCTTCGCCAGGATGATGCCACAATACAAACAAAAAATGATTGACTTTAACAATTGGCTTAGCTTCTGATGTTAGTCCAAGGGGATCCAATATCTGTCAGCCTTAGAAGACATGGTCAACAGGCCAAGGTGCTTTGCCAGAGATGGTCTGCACCTCTCTCCTCTATGTTTTCGGATACTGGCAAAGGCATTAGCTACCCCTATTGTGCCTTTTTTAGGCAGTGTAAAAATAACCAACCTCCCGACATAACAAAGTCCTCTCTAGATAAACTGAAGACACTGCTGCTTAATGCTAGGAGTCTAAACAAGAAACTGCACTCACTGGACGCACTCCTCACTATGGAAGATACCATCACCAAGACATGGTTCAAAGGCCCGGAGAGCACCCTGGCCATGCAGGGCTACAGTGCCTTCCATGCATTCAGACCAGAAACTGAGAGTGAAAAAAAAAAAAAAAAAACAAAGAAGGAGGTGTATCCATCTTCATTAAGGGTAAGTACACCTCAAGACTGATCAAACACTATGACTCGCTTGAGCTACTCCATGTTCAATTAACTATAAGCAAAGCCCCCTATCATATCATAGCTAACTATAAGTCCCCCACTATGAAACAGGAAAAGCATACCACATACCTATAGTTACTGGAGTCTCTTGCCATACAGCCCAACACCTTACTCATGGGTGATTTCAATTATCCTACAATCGACTGACAAACATACATAACTACAAACATGGTGACTTAGAGGTTTTTGAAGTTTTTCAATGCAAATGCTCTGGAACAGCTAGTCAACACACCCACAAGAGGCTCAAATGTCCTGGACATAGTACTCACTAACATGGGAGAGCATTGCACCCTCCCCTGTGTGATGTCCTCCCTGATAAGATTGGACCATAAATCAGTCTCATTCAATTTAAGTATAAGACCAGATACCCCATCAAGCTCAAAAATGCTTAAGCATCTTTCGAAGACAAATCACCTCCTAGTAAGTGATGGTATAAGAAGTTTCAAAGCCCCATCAAATGCAGATAACATGGACTCCTATGCAGAGGTGTACACCAATATCCTGTATAACCACTTAAGCAGTTGTATAGAATCAACTGTACCTGACAGAATAAAAACCGAGTCTTGCCAAAAAAAAACAAGCCACCCAGGTGGACTCCTAGTATATAAGCAGGCTATACAACAAGAGAAAGAAACTAATGCTCAAGAACAAGAGGGAACTGGCTCAGCAGAGGAAGAAATTCCTCTCTAGCTTTTATTAAACAAATTAGAGATCTTGTCAAGTCCTACAAAGATAATTATGAAGGAAAAATAGCCTCCCTAGCAAAGTATAATGACAAGGCATTCTTTAACTACATGCAAAATCTAAAAGGGAATACCCAGCCATGAGCTAAACTGGTTGTGGATGCCACCACACATACTCAACTGGAGGTAATACCCAGCCTGCTTGCTGACATATTTGGAGAAAACATCACCCCTCTGTCCCTTCCAGTTATCCTCCAAATTATACCTGTCACCATTCCTCAGCCTATTATCTTAAGAGAGTAGGTCATCTTGGTGCTCTCTAAGGCTAAAAACATGGCATCAATGGGACCTAACAACATACCAGTTTGCCTTTTAAACAACTTAAAATATGAACTAGCAGACCCCTTTGCATCCCTGTTTAACCACAGACTGAGAATAAATTCTTGCCTGAATATATAGTCTGAATAAATTCTTCAGTAGGTCTGATGTTGCCAACAAAATAACAGCATGCAAAATCCCTGAAGACAAGGATGTAGTGGTGCTGAGCTTCAGTACAATAGATGTCACCAGAAACCTAAAACGTCTCAACGTGAGGAAAGCAGCTGGGCCTGACAACATCATGGGCAGGGTACTAAGGGAATGTGCAATGGAACTAGCTCCAGTACTCACTGACATCTTCTACACTTTACTCCATCTACCGAGTGTTCCGAAATGCTTCAAGGAGATGACTATCATTCCTCTACCCAAGAAACCACAGCCAAGAACTCTGAATGACTACTGACCAGTTGCTGTAATCTCGACAGTAATGAAATTGCTGGAGAGGTTGGTCAAAGATCATATAGCCTCAGTCTTACCTGTGACACTGGACACACTGCAATTTGCATACAGGACAAACAGCAGTAGAGAGGATGCCATCTCACTAGCTCTCCATGAAAATCACTGAACCACTTATAAGGCAAAAACTGCTATGCAAGACTGCTATTCATCGATTTCAGTTCTGCCTTCAACATTGTCATCCCTCAGAACCTGATATTGAAGCTACTGCAACTGGGCATAGACTGTCATTTATGCAATTGGATTTTGAACTTCTTACTGAAAGGCCTCAGAAGGTTCATGTGGGAGACAGCAGCTCCAGAAGCATCATTCTGAACACAGGAGTACCGCAGGGGTGTGTCTTAAGCCCTTTCCTTTTCACTGTGCTGACACATGACTGCATAGCCAGACGTGAGACGAATAGAATTGTCAGATTTGTGGATAACACCACTGTTATAGGGCTGGTCAAAGATGGAGAGGAGGAGGCCTACAGGAATGAGATTGATCAACTACTGGTCTGGTGTGAGAACAACAATCTAGCACTAAATGTCAGCAAGACAAAGGAGTTGATTATTGATTTCAGAAGATCTCAATTACCACACAAACCTGTAGTGATGAAAGGGATGACAGTGGAAAGGGTCAAAAGTACAAAGTTCTTGGGTGTTCATATCACGAGAATGGATGCTGGTCAGTCCATGTATCCAGCACAGTTAAAAAAGCTCAGCAACACTTGCACTTTCCAAGGAAACTTAGGATGGCAAAATTATCAAGCTTCATACTTCAGACCTTTCATAGGAGCACCATTGAAAGTGTCCTGACCAACAGCATTACAGTCTGGTATGGGAGTTGTAACAATCAGGATCAGAAGGTTCTGAAGAGAGTTGTATGATCAGCAGAAAGAATCACTGGGACCTCCTTTACACCTCTGGAAGATCTACACAAAGGCTGGTGCATCAACAAGCCCAAAAATATTTCCAGCAATCCAGCATATCCTGGCAATTGTCTGTACACTCACCTCTCCTCAGGCTGGAGATATATAAGCCTGCATTGTAAGACTATCAGACTAAATAACAGTTTCTTTCCACTCTCCATTAGACTGTTGAACTCTTGGGAAAAAATGGACTGTGAGTCTGTCAAAACAATCAACTACTTCTGTTACATAACTAACCTATGAGTGGCTTATTTTAAGGATGTGCAATAACCAGGAGCAATACTAAGGTAGCTCACCTACCACACTGAAGGACTGCAAAGTACAATATACAAACTGTTCAATAATTCACTCTAATCATAGATATGCTGCTATTGTTTCAATTTTACTTTGACAATATTGCCATCATATTGTTCCTTGTCTTTCTTGTCTCCTGTTCTGGGATGGGTATGTGTCACTGCTGTCCTGCTTTACTTACTAATTGTCACTTATTAAATTTCTTCTGTGATATTTTGTTAATTTTTCTCTGTCAGTATGCCCAACTGTTTCCTGCATTGAGAACAAAGCATTGTAATTTCATTCAGCTGCACTGCTGTTTAGTTCTGAATGACAGTGACATTTTCTTTGATTTCTACTTTGACTTTACTTAGAGAACTGGCTATGTTTGGGCAGAATGATGGACAGCAGCAGTAATCCCTCTGCACAAAGAGGGACCATAAACCAACCCTGGGAATTATAGGCCCATAAACTTGACTAGCCTCATCTGTAAAGCCATGGAATGAATCATTACCTATGTCCTTGTTAATAAGGTCCATAATCTCTAAACTCTGGACTCAACCCAGTTCAGATTCATTAAAGATAGATCATGCCTGTTAAACATGGTTGACTTCTTTGAGAACATCACCATGGCCTGGACTAGGGAAGGACAGTGAATATTGCCTATCTTGACCTAGCCAAGGCATTTGATGGAATCCTCCACTCAGATATTATAAACAAAACTGATCCAGTTGGGAATTAAACCCTACATTACCAGATAGGGAGCCAGCTGGTTCACCGACAGGACACATATGTCCAAGTGGGTGACTTCACCTCTAGTGAAAGACCAGTCTCCAGTCGTGTACCATAGGGTTCTATGCTGGGGACATTACTGTTTGGAATTTATTTCTTAAAAGTCCAGGCAAACTTGTACTGCCTGTGGCAGACCAAATTCACTGATGATTGCAAATTGGGAGCAATCACTGAGTCCCCCAGTGACTTTAATATACTGAAGACAGGGTTAACACAGACAAATGATTGGTGCCAAAGCCACAGCAAAAAAATGCATTATTATTCCCTTTTGAAATTCTGAAATCCCTGCTAATTACATTATAGACAGCACCCCTCTAAATGTAGACCCAGTGGTGCATGATCTGGTACTTAGGTTGATAGCAATTTGAACTTTGACCACCACGTATCCACAGTAGTAAGGAAATCCTTCTATGTGGCACGTCTAACAAGTAAAGGCATCACATATAGACATAAGGATGTTATACTTTCATTATTCTTGGCCCTCATCAGACCAATAATTGTGTACAATGCTCCCTTTTGCATGAACTTCAATAGACAAATGCAACAATTAGAGAGATCACAGAGATTTCTCACCAAGAAATGACATGGTATACAAAGTAAGTCTTACATGGAAAGACTGAAAGCCCTGTCACTTTATTCTGTCTCCTACAGTTTGCTAAGGGGTGACTTATGCCTAGCTTATAGGGCAGTCCCTGACCTAGTCCTGATGCAAATGCTACACATTCATAAGTCAAACTGCAGGAAGGTCACTTGCTCCTGGGATATTAACCTAGCCTCTGACATGAACAAGGCATGCTGGAGAGATAAATACATCTTCCAGAGACTGCCACTTCTCTAGAACAAGCTTCCAATTCATCCCTCCCTGACTCTCTTCAAATGCAACCTAAATCAGTGGATGGGTGACCCCAGTTTCACTCCTGGGGTGATGCCCATGTCCCTCCTTGTCAGAGGAAGTCAGTATTATCTACCATAGACCCTTACATCTGCAAACTTCACTCAACTAACCACCAACAATCAGGGCAACTTGGGATACATATGGCTACACTTCGATGAACCTATGAAGAGGTTACAATTAGCCAATCCATAGCATGCTACTTTGTGAGGTAAGCAGTGGCATCAGTTGCTTAGATGCAGTTCTTGTTAGTACTTACTTACCTAGTGATCTCTCCTCATTTACTGAAAGCCACCAAAGCCGAGTAGCTTAGACCTCTAGATTTTAGTAAAAAAAAAAAAAAACTTGCAGAAAAACAGATAAACCTAAGGCAATGTTAAAAGCATGTGTTCCATCTCTTTGTTTCTTTTCCAATATAATGCAGTTGAGGTGGCTGTGTGAATGAACAACTATCAGTCAGTGATGCACTGGTTGAAGGTGAAATAAAGTAATGTGTGGTCAATGTTGCAAAAAGGCACTGCTCACAGAAACAGTTCGTATTTATTTGAGCATTCTGATGACCATGGAGCAATTCAAGTTTTACTGAGTTACAGAAAAGATACTCTACACTATCTCAACCTTAATAGTCTTCTGTCCCCCAACTCAGCATGGCTTTTCATCCCACATCACAACCATCAGTTCTTCCTTTTTTGACTCAGTCAACAACAACGAACAAAACAAGAATTTGCCTGCTCTCTTCCTTCCTCTCTCAAAGGCTTTTTGATATGGTCAATCATAAGCAACTGCTTCAAACTATTGCTTTTTACCCTCTGCAAACTACCTTGTAGAACCTCTGAATCTCGGACACAACACGTTCATGGGAATCTATAATAAATGGTACCATCATCGGTCTCTCTCACACAACTATTAGGTGTGACTAGATATAAAGCTTAATGATAAAATAACATATACATTAACCAACCAAACAATCCGTGAACAAAAAACTTGGATGAATAGAATAAAAAAAATCTAACCCCCCACTAACCATTAACCATTGCTCAACCTCACCTCCTTCCCACCCTCCTCACCTCTCTCACCTCCTGTCATTTTCTCTCAACAAACTCAACAAACTCAAATCTGTTGCCTACTATCCTGTATAAATTATATATAACAGGAACACCCAGGGTACTCACCACTCACCCGTCAAAACCCTCGGATGGATGGAACTCTAAACCCCCTTCTCAAACAAAACTTACTCAACTCAACCAACTTTCAAAATAACCAACCTCCGGACCGGACCCCCCCCTCTCTGACCTCCCTCTCCTCCTCCTAACCTCTAAAATCACTCAAGCTAAATTCATGTTCAGGTTCTAACCATTAAATAATAATCTCCAAACTGATGCTCTAGCTACTCTCAAGGAAAGCTATGGAACCAAAAATTCTCTACCAATAACTATCTCAGACTAATCACCTCGATTAATAATCATCAAATCACCTCAAAATATTTCTTAAGTCTCACTGGTTATGCCTATGTGTCCCACCAGACTAGCGCCTGCAGTATTTACACTGACCTGATGATCGCAACCCTCCCCCTCCCCTTGGACTTCAATTGGTCGTTTATTTCTTATATATTTATTTATATGTATTTATTATATTATTATAAATTCTATATATTATTTTATGTGTTGTATGTATACCACTGTATTGTGTATCCTGTATCTGTTGAGCTTTGTATCTCCTCTCGGGCCTCTACTGTAAATGGACATAAAGCTAAACTAGCCGGTCAAAATAAAAAAATAAAATAAATAATAAAATAAATAAATAAATTTTCAGATGTACAAATGACAATTTATGATCATTCACAACAACCGCTTCCTGTGGACTTTATATAGATTATTCCAACAGGTATGGCACAGATGAGGCCGAGCTTTCACTATCTGTATCTTCTTGATAATTCAGCCCCTGGCACATTTACTTTTTGTTAATTCCTGTACTATTTTCCGAGTACTTGTCCAACCAAGGGAATGTTTTTTTTTCTCAAAATATGCGTAACATCATTATTCAGAGTATCAGTGAAGTAGTTCATTCATTTATTCATTCGTTGATGTGCACATTATTCAAGTCAGGGTTGGGGGAGGTGGCAGTTACCTAAACCAAGATTAATGCTAGTGGGAACTATCTTTGTTAATCATATCACCAGCAAGCAAGCCACTGAGCAGTTTGGAAGATCACTAATTTACCTATAACAAGTCTTTGGAATGAGCAAGGAAATCCCAAGCAGACAAGCAGGCAGCTGTGATCAAATTTAAGATTATAAGAGTTCCAACACTGCAAACTAATACTTGGGAAATATAAATGGGAAAAAAATGTAAGGTGTGCACACTTACATATTGTCTAACTAAGATCAAGAAAACAAGTCTCCTAAATAATTAAAAGAAGATTTGTCATTTTGCTGCCCCTTTAATATTTTACACTTCTAGGCATATATATGTATGCAGTCCCTGACTTAATCTCATTTTGGGGAGTGTTGAGTTCACATAGTCATTTTAAGTGGTGTATGCTTGATGACTTTAATTTCTCCTTTTCAAAAAATTATACTTAAATCATACTCATAAACATCTTTGACACTACATATTGATGCCATTTAAATACAACATTTTTATTCCTTTCGCAGCTGTTCCTTTAGAAACTAAAAGATCCAATGACATGTTATCTTAAAAAGAAAAGAAAAGCAAAGTGTTATCCGGTGTAATGTTTCAAGTCCCTATTTTTTTCCCAAAATGAAAGATGGGTACTCATTAACTAATTTATCTGCAGGCACTTTGCTGAAGGATTTTAGTATGCGTGATGGAATGCCATGGAATATAGCAAGTGATGAATTATACTTGTACCTTATGAAGTTCACTATGACTCCATTAATGGACATAATGATTTTATCAAAATCATATGCTTTTTCTGTGTTTTTGGAAAATAACAATAGACTGAAAATTTCATTATGCATTTAAAGTATTTAACTCTGTTGGCAAATGACCTGATTCAGACTTCAAAAAAGTATTACTTTTGTTGTCCTTTTATGTTATTTCTTTACACAACATACCAGCTACTTAAACTGTGACTTAATGAGTTCCAGTCATTTTCTTGGGATTAGACTAAATGGAGATGTACAAAGGTCCCATGGAAGGACTTCCGCAAAGGGTCCCACAACTCTCACTAAAACCACTTCCATATCAATCAAGTTTGCAACTACACTTGCTGTAATTTTGCTGATGTTGAGTTATCTTATTTTATGTAACGTTCAAAGGAAAACTTCCTATGAACCATTGAAATAGTTTTTCCTTTGTCATAGATGAGATGCTGCAGTTCCTGTACTCCGGCTAGAGATATTATTACCTTATGGATGACAAGCTTAAATTTCCCATTCGTTCTCCAATGATGGTCATCTGCATTCCTTGCATTGCCAGAAGATCACTCCACCTGAATTCCTTTAGTAATTTGTAAAATTCTTCCAGTTGCTGTTCTTTATCCATAACTGAACAAGTTCGACTTCTCTCACTTTGGACCTTTAGACATACTTCAGAGTAACAAAACAGTGAAAGTCTAGGTTCTTACTGCTGTGGTGCATGCAAAATGGACCACATTTGTAAAATGAACAGTTGTTATTATTAGTGGATGGTTAGCACTGTCACAAATGTGGCCTGGTAAAACTGGCACCAGAGCTCCCTGTCACCTGCTCTATACCCAGGACTCAGCCTTGGTGTCTGCATGCCTAATGTACCATTGCAGTTTCTTTCTGATTGCATTCTAGTCACCAAATATTTGATTATTGTACAACTACAGACTCCAAGCTCTGTTTTAGTTTAATATATCTGGAAAAACATAAAGAGGAAACATTTCCCATTACAGATTAGTTATAATTTACACAGACCTACAGTTACATGCTCAAAAATTACACAGACCAACAGTTATACAATTATCAGTTTTAACCACACATGAGCAATAGAGACCTGTATGAAACATGGGTCTTTCCATGCATGCCGCAACGATTATGAATATGCAGATTATAAAGAACAATAATAATGAATAGGAATTGGGAACAGAACCTTAACTGGCTGGCTTTTTGTATATCTACTGAAAGGTTAGTATGGGAATGGTCTCACTAGGCTGTTTCTTTATCCTTATGAAAACTATCCTCCTTACCGTTGTGCTTTCTGGACATTTCCAGTTCTGTCAAGACAGTCTGTGTGTCTTCTAACATTGTAGCCCTTTCCTACAAAACCAAATTACCTGCCCTCTCATCTACCAAGATAAATATATGAGTGTGCTTATCTTCCAGATTCTACTTTTGAAAGGAAAGTGCTATTGTGTTGTTAATAGCTTTGAATTCCCATAGCCTTGCCTGTTGAGAGTTAACATCTGACACCCTTCTACCTGTATAAGAATATTCCAGTAATTTTCTGAACTATCCTTCCTGTTTCCACATATCCACCTTTTACACACTGGTCACAGTCTTGGGCCAGCTAACATTGCAGTAAACCCTTAGAAGATATTTTCCATACCATTTATATGTGACTAGGTCACCCAAGTTATCCTTTGCATCATGCACTTTTTGAGAATTCTCCCTATCATGTCTCCCTATCATGCCTCATGTTTGTTTTTAGATTTTTATGTCTACCTTCTACCAGGCATCTGTAGGCCTCTGAACAGTCATCCTTCACCCTCCACCTCCTGGCTGATCTTGTAGCGCTTTTACTGTTTCTGGCCCCTTCTTGCTGGGTACATTGTATAGGTGCTATGGCGCAGTGAACCTTGGCCTTGAATATCTTTAAGGTGTTGGTACTTTCCGGTGCCTGTTACACATTGCAAAATTATTACAACCCTCAACATAGTTCATAACATCCAACCTTGCGCACATGTTCCACAGACAGATTTACTTATGAGCAGAAGAAAACAGAAGGGAAATCGAAAAAACATAGGAGCGTGGGAGGGTTAGAACATGAGGCTTGCTAGTTTGTATACATTTCATTTTATTATTATTTTTTATATTGCCACTACACATAAATCTGCAAGATTTTATTCAAAGACTAATTCATCCTCTTAGTATTATTCTTAAATGAATGCTCATGTTGCTAAGTTCCCTGGAGATATAACTTGGCTTGGCCCATCCTGTATGCACTGATCTTACTGATTCCTCTGCATGAACTTTTGAATGTCATACTAGAAACATAATGAAAGTAAGGTCTCACAAATATCTTAGTGCCTTCTGTGCTTTCCTCATCATGTTGGTACATGAGTTCATGTGCTACAAATCAAAAATTAATTTGAACTCCCCATATGAATCCAAGGGTCTATATCAGAACATCGAAGTTTTAAAACTTCGAATGTTCTACTATCGACCCGTTTTGAGCGAATCCTAAAAATAGCGAAGCTGGAGAACACCGAATTCTTTCCTAGGGAAAGAATTCAGTTGGCTGGTTCTGTGGCTTCGCTATTTTCAGCGCTGTGGTGGAAATGTACGGGTCGGGTTTAGGTAAGTGCGCAATTGTGTGGTTGTTAAGATTAGGGTGCGGGTTAGGTGAATTAGGGTTAGGGGTGGGTTAAGTGAGTTAGGGTTAGGGCGCGGGTTAGGTGAGTGTGTGACAGTGACGGACCTTAGGCTTAGGGTTTGGGTTAAGGTAAGTATGTATAGTTTAGTGTAGGGTAGGATTATAAGTGTATGTGTGTCTATTGATGTTTTTTAGGTGTGCTTGTGTTGTGTGTATGTGTTTCAGAATAGTTAATTTTTACCCAAGGAACAAATTTGCTGTTCTGAATGTTAGATATTATGTGGTTTAGATATTTTAGGTTAGATGAAATAGCGTTCGCTATTCTCATCTTTCGATAATGTGATATAAACACAAATCCATAGCCCCACATAATCTTAAGAAGGGATTAGTAACAGCCAAACTCATATCAAACAGAGTATGGTTAGGTTTACCCTGCTTATCTTGCAAGATATGTACTGGCATGATGTGTTGTACCTAGGTCAGCTATTGGCTGTTGATGAGTGAAGACTGGTTGTAGAAATCCACCATCATCTCAACACTAATTATTCACATAAGATGGCAACCACAGTCAATGTTTGAAACACAGCACCAGCTAAAATAGTACATGCTCAGGAAAGCAGCATTTGAGTTTTACTGATATTCAGTGTATTACTTTTAATAACCCACAGTATTACTTTTAATATCCCACATTTCGTGAGAATAAAAAAACATGGCAACTGTTTGCTTTTTTCTGTCTGAGCTTCATGGCTGCTTAATATGCTGCTGTGAAATTGTAGACTTGTTTCTTTACTGGGCTTTACCTGTATGCTAACCCCCTGTTGGAGAACATGCTTTCTCCAATCAGGGTGAAGATGTACATTTCAACCAACCATATATATGCATTGGTAAACAAAGTTATGATTCATGTATTATTATTATTATTATTACATTACAATTTGGGGGGGTCTATATTATAAAGCCGGAACCTCTAAACAGTGAATACAAGTACACTGACACATAAAGTGTGAAGTACAAAAAGAGGAAAACACATATTCAGCGAAAATCAGAAAGCTGAATGTATTTCTTTAAACAACAGCGCCATGCAGGTATACGTAAATTAACTAAATAAAACTAAAATAATACACTTTTGCAGGGGGGCAAGCCCCACTGCACCCCATGTGAGGGGCTATGCCCCTCACCCCCCTACTTAAATATACCAACTCTGAGACCTCACTGCAGTGGGGAAAAGGATATATGTCCTTACCCCCAGGATCGCACTGCTGGCCAAACAAATACTTTTGATGTTCTGATTTTCGCTCAATATGTGTTTCGCTCTTTTTGTACTTTGCTCTTTATGTGTTGATGTACTTGTATTTGCTGTTTAGAGCTTTCGGCTTTATAATATAGACCCCAATTTGGGGCATTACTGGTGATAATTGTGTACTTAATAATATATGCTCAGATGTTTTACATTCAGGCACATTGATTTATTTTATTTATTTTGCATAAATTTAGTGGAGTATTGCTTAAGTAATTGAAGTTAAAACCAAAGCATTCATTGGACTGTTATAATTTGTAAACTGGAGTTAATCAAAATCTTAAGAATATTTACAAAAATATTCAATACAGCTAACTAGCTGAAGAACCTAGGATTGTTTTTATAAATTTAAGATGCTGAAAAGCATCATCTTCCCCTACATGAAAGATGTTTATTTTGTGGCTTAGTTCTACTGAGTTTCCTTTTTGCCTTTGCCATCCTAAAGTATGTTTTCTCATGGAAGATATAAGAGATATAAATATACTATTCATCCATTGTATGATGCTTTGAAATTCAGGATTCATAAATACTTTGAAATCTGCAAATTTGTAGAACACTGTAAATCAGAATTCATTCCTAGTTCTTTCTGATCACTACAGGTGTCCAGTGATTTTGCCAAGGGAGTGCAAACCATGCATAAATTAGATGTCACTCCTTATCTGTCACACATGGAGGCAGGTCTGTTCAGCAGTGTAAGGGTAAATTGCATAGTGTAACAATCTATGAAATTTGAGTGTGAGTGCATGTGTGTGGGGGTGAGCATGCTCTCCACTTAAGAAGTATGTTTTGTTTTGACTGGCCACTAACATTCAAAAGTGAGCATGTTGATTAGTCAGCCCAACGAGCGTGACAGTTGTAAGTAAGTCATATACCAATGGGAAAAAAGTCCGGTCACCTGGACTTTCTTCCATTACTATATGCTAAAACGTTTTTCTTCATCTTTAAAAAAAATAACAAAATTAGAAATCTGTAAAAATCACCACCAAAAAAAAAAAAAAAAACAGAGCTGTATCTTAAACTGTATAACCACACTGCTAGCTCCAGAGTCAGATTGTGAAGTAGATAACAGCCATAAATATAAAGTGACATGCAAGTAAAAATAATAAAAAGTTCAACTTTAATAATGTAGAACCACAAGATACCAAATACATTAGTTAAGCACTTCCATCTGAGCTAATGAGGGACTTCATCATAACTTGCACATCAATTTATTATTACAGCTGTTATCTCCTTCACAGTCCAACTCTGGAGCTAGCAGTGTGGTGAAATCTGGACAGTCTGGATGTATGAGCTAGGCAATATGAGGAAAACACTAGGAAATCAGTTATGTTATTAAAAACTAAAGAAATATACCTGCTTTTCCTTGTATTTTCTCCATTCTATCTCTCTCTCATACCTCTTAAGTGTCTGAACTTTTATTTAATAAAAAAAAAAAAGAAGTAAGGGAGTTCTTCCTTTCTCCATTGCTTCCTTTACACAGCACTGAGGTGTTGCATAAGCATGGGAATGATAGTCCCATATGCATGCACAGTACCAGTGAAAAATGTGGAAGAGCAGCATGCCACACTTATACAAGGACATTATTTAAGAAAAGTAACTTTTTTCTTAAATAATGTCATTGTATAACAGCAGTAATGCATATCTGGGTGTGGGCAATGCTGGAATTACCCACAGTTGGCTTTGTTTGGTCACTCGGGCTTTACCCTTGTGATCAAACCATGCCAACAGTGGGTAAACCCAGCATTACCCACACCTAGCTGTGGGTTATTGCTATATTATACAATGGAAACTTGGCAAAGCCAAGAAACATGCATGCTGATTTGCTAATCCGACCAATGTGGACACTGTAAATCCAAAGCAACTAACAAAAAAGTCCGGCCACTAAAGTGTCACACAGCGGTGATGGCAAAACATGTAAACGTAGAAAACACACCAAGCATCCTACAAGAAAAAACAAAACCATAGCATAGCACTAAACAAGTGTATGCTATCATAGCTGAATTACCCAGGACCTACAGTTGCTTCGGTTACAGTCCTACATCCCTCAGCTCCTGAAGAGCAATCTACTTGCTAAAGCCAGATCTAACCTCACTCAGGACTTCTACCTCTTTTTTTTAAAACTGTACAGTTAACATACGATGTACCAAACCGGCTTTCCTTAACAATTTTCCGAAATGCCAATATAGAAAAACAAAAAAATAAAAATGCAAGCACTGCACTTCTAGATCACGCCCACTAAACCTTTGTGCCTGAGCAGCTGCCTTTCTCATCTCACCTGTGCTGTACTTCTGCTTCATGATAGGACTTAGAATAAATGGTACTTTTCTGTTATCAGGGAAATACATAGAATCGTATTCCTAGCTGTGTGTTTCCACTGGCACATAATGGAAAAGTACCGTCCCAGCTTCCCTAACCTACCTCCAAAGCAACTAACGAAAAAGTCCTGCTAGAGAGCAGGGAAACCCAGAGTTTTCAGCTATACCATAGAAGCTGGAAGGAAAAGAATTTCAATAAAAAGACAAATAAACAATAGACATGAACTAAAACTGTGGACTACTTTGTCTCAAAGTGAAAGAATACAAACTAAAGCATACAAAAACCTAAATAACAGCAACACAAACATAACACTACAAAAAACAAATGCCATTGTATAATAGCAATAACCCACGACTGGGTGTGAATAATGCTGGATTTACCCACGGTTGGCTTTGGTCACTCGGGCTTCGCCCTCATGACCAAACCATGCCAACCGTGGGTAAATCCAGCATTACCCACACCCAGACGTGGGCTATTGCTATAGTATCTACTTCTCATTAGAAAGATGGGATACCAGCTACACTATCTCAATCCATTCTGAATTACTGATATTTTTTACTGTCCCTTACTTTCATTATTTTTTTATAACAGCCTTTAGTACTTCACAATTTTTGATAATGGATGTAAACTACCTATACCTATATCTGACTCTATGGTTATATCGAAATTCCCATTGTATTATCAGGTCCTGGTCAATCAATTATACTTAAAAGCTATGCAAGAAAATCTGGGTAGCCCCTATCTGCACTGTATAAAGTCACTATTAGTGGGTCAGTGGATGTTAATTTGACTGTTATTCATCCATCTTTTCTGTCATGTTTGTAATTCAATTCCAACTTACTTTGTTGTATATGCTAATCATCATAATCATAAAAGTTAGTCTTGAAATGTATTGTGTCGGTCGGCCAGGCCTATACTTGAAACACGCAGAAAGAGTGGATCTAGTTATATAATAGATCCTTGGATAATAACATCTACATATATGCAACACTCAATTTATGTTTTGTAGTGTGTGTGTGTGTGTGTGTGTGTGTGTGTGTGTGTGTGTGTGTACATTTGTGTGTGTATAAATGAAGCAGATGCAGTCTTCCTCCAAAGTATGCATTCAAAAATGAAGATACAGAATATTATGGTTAAATGTTGTCAATGAAATCTTGTCACAGAGAGACATACCCCCGGATTCTACAAGCCTTGCATAGTGTGCAGGATTAGTACAGGAGCTCCAGTAGGCAGTATGTCTGCTGTGCGATCCAGGAATAGCATGTAGGGGCGTGCACTAGCGCTCCTGCACTAATCCTGCACAGACTCAGCCCCTGTATGCAAATTAACCCATTTTCAGGAGAAATCCATGCAAATGAGGTGAATTTGCAATCTAGGAAGCAGGAAGCCTTGCAGGACTAGTGTAATCTGCAGAAATGTATTCCGCCACTAATGGAATACATTTATGCAAATTCCAAAATGGAGCCCTGGCAGCTCCAAATAAAGGGTGCATATCATCTAGGAAGCATGGCAATGGCCAAGCATAAGGACACTGGCATTGAAAACAACTGAAAAAAAAAAAAATCACCTTTAATTTTTTTTAGCCGATTGCGGCTGTTTAAGCGTAGGGCAGCGGCGCACAAATGGGATTGGGGGAAAATAAGAAAATAAACCTAAAATAAGCATTTTAACTTAAACCACTATTCTGCCATTATAGTCAATGGCAGGCAGAAGACAACATGGCCAGTGAGTAGTGCTTGCTAAGAGAGGAGGCTCAGTGTGAGACATGTAACTATGCATTAGCAGACAATCCTATGTAAATGAGGGGAATGATAGTGACTCCCAGATTTCCCCAGCAAGCTAGTCAGCTCCAAACAGTGTAAGAGCAGGAATAGCTCGGTGCAATCCTAGGAGTTAGCTGACATCATAGGGGTGTGTGTCAGGCATACTGTAAACAGATTGGACCCTGTGGCTCAGGATTGTTCCTAGCTTAGTACAGCTAGGCAAGGGTGTGTGTCTGAGTCTGCCTAGCACTCTTTACATTGCCTAAGTATGTGTGCATGCTGTGCACCAGGTTTTAAAGAAAAAAAAAGTAAACCAGGAAATAGCAGCTCTGTGCATATCAGACAATGAGAAGGGAAAACTGTAGTAGGAAGTTAATCAAGGAGAACTAGCATAGCTGGCAGGTGAAATGTATCAGAATCAGCCAATTACACAGGCAGAAGACCAGCCCAGCCCAGAGCACTATTATAAATTATGCAAACACCTTCCCCTCTGCTTTTTCCCATTACCCTACACCACCGGTGTATACAAGCAGGGAACTTTTAACAAATAACACTACAAAATGATAGAGACTGCAGTAGCTATCATACAACAACTTGTGGAAGAGGCTGAGGGTGGTGAGGATGTGAATGCTGTCAGCCAACCCACAGTGAGGAGATGGAGAAGAGTATACAGACCCAGGATAACCTACTTGGGGCTACATGAGCTAGAGATAGTGGAGCACTATAGGCTGGACAGGGACCTCCTACAGTAAATTTTTGAGCTGTGCCGGCCATGCCTCACACACAGAAATAACAGAGGGAAACCCATCCCAGTGGATACCAACATATGTGTAGGCCTAAAAATATTAGATACAGGTACCTTCCAAAGGCCACCTGGGGATATGATGGGGATCTCACAGACATCAGCATCCAGGGTACTCCACCAGTTCCTGGATGCCATGTCAGCACATGCCGGTGAGCATGTATATTTCCGCAACACCCGTGAGGCGTTGGCCAGCAATATGCAACTGTTCCACCAAATAGCAGAATACCCTGAGATAGTAGGTGCTATAGCCTGCACCACATATGCATCAAAGCACCACCCGATGAGCGGGGTAGGATCTACATAAACCGCAAGGGCTTCCCCTCTATCAACTGCCAGGTCATGTGCGATGCCCAGGGCATAACAATGAAGTGTGTGCTGGCTGCCCTGGAAGCTATCATGATTCCCACATCTGGCATTTGATGCAGCTGTACCACAGATCACCTAGTTGGGGATGCTGGATACGCAGTGGAGCCATGGCTGATAACGCCCATCAGAAATGCACACACACCTGAACAAGAACTCCATTAGGAGGCACACTCACAGACCATAATTATAATAGAGCATGTGTTTGGGATTCTCAAGTCATGGTACTGGTGCCTGGGCACATCCGGTGGAATCTTGCAGTGCTCACCAGCTACATGTACCCAAATTGTCATCGTATGTGCCATGCTACACAATATGTTCTGGTGGAAACAGCTGCAGCAGGAACAGCACAGGGCAGGCCATACAGTCCCCCACCATTGCCAAGGTCTGCACAGGCACAGAGTGACTCAGAGGAAGAACAACCTGAGCCTGCCCCAGTAGGCAGAAGGAGACATGCCCAGTATGCCCTGGCCTTGGCAAAGAGGCAACCCATAGCACATACACTGACACAGGAGGGACCCAGGGGAATAACACCTCTCTCTGACTCTCACATACAGTAAAAGGGATGCCAAACATGACACTACCTGTTCTCAACCATGTGTAGGGAGTGTACTATGTGCATCCGACATACGCAGCC
Source organism: Protopterus annectens (assembly GCF_019279795.1). Lineage (NCBI taxonomy): Eukaryota > Metazoa > Chordata > Ceratodontiformes > Protopteridae > Protopterus > Protopterus annectens. Next base: position 448,628,131 of record NC_056733.1, on the reverse strand, counting down.
CTGCAGCACCACCCTCAATACTGGGACACCCACAAGGTAATTGACTCACACATGCCAGTCAGGGAGGTTCACATACCCAACAATAGTCTCAGCCAGCAGGACAGGTGTAGACAAACACAAACAAAGGCTGTGCTATGGCCTCTGAATGATTCCTATGGGTAACATCCCCCCTTCAGGCCTACCAGACAGACTACAGCAGTTCAGGCAGTGGGATGTTAGCTCTGAAGGGTAGGAAGTCAGAAACTAATATGTAGGTCAATCAAAGCTAAGACCTGTAGTACACTGAAATGCCTCTAGTCAGCATGATAGGCTAGAATACAGAATGAAATGGAGTACCTGACATAGTAGTACAGTCATAGCAAATGTGTACAAGTGTCAGGTGTGCCCCCCCATCCTAAACAGAAATGTAGTAACAGTGAGGTGTGCTCCCAGTCCTGTGTAGAAATGTAGTAACAGTCAGGTGTGCCCCCCACAATCATGTGTAGAAATGTAGTAACAGGCAGGTGTGCCTCCTGACTCCTGTGTAGAAATGTAGAAACAGTCAGGTGTGCCCCCCCCAGTCCTGTGTAGAAATGTAAAAACAGTCAGGTCTCCCCCCCCACTCATGTGTACAAATGTAGAAACAATCAGGTGTGCCCCCCAATCCTGTGTAGAAATGTAGTAAAAGTAAGGTGTGCCCTCCCACTCCCTGTGTAGAAATATCGAAACAGTCAGGTGCCCCCCATCCTGTGTTGAAACATAGAAACAGTCAGGTGTGCCCCCCGAATCCTATGTAGAAATGTAGTAACAGTCAGGTGCGCCCCCCACTTCTGTGTAGAAATGTAGAAACAGTCAGGTGTGCCCCCCAATCCTGTATAGAAATGTAGAAATAGTCAGGTGTGCCCCCCCCAATCCCGTATAGAACTATAGAAACAGTCAGGTGTGCTCCCCCAACCCTACTTAAAAATGTAGTAATGGCCTGGTGTGCCCCCCCAATCTGATGTACACACATCGTAACAGTCAGGTGTGCCCCCCACAACCCTATGTAGAAATGTAGTAACATGTATGTGTAGGTATAATACCAGTGGAGCACAGATGCACAGAGGTGGCCAAGGTAGCAGAATAGGTTGTAGCATCTGCACAATATGCAGGTATTTGTGTGTTAGCTTGGTGTGTTTTTCATATTGTGTGAGAGTGGTCAGTATGTATGCATGTTGAGGTATGACCTGATGGCCATTGCCCACTACCTCTGATGACAGGGACAAATCCTCTAAACCGCTGTGCGAAACACAATATCCACCAGTATAACACAAGCTAGCAGTAAGCCATTGCAAATGTATGGTGGTAATATGTGTCACCATCTGAAAGACTGACATGGCATGGCTGTTGGGCTAGATATACAAGCAGTACACAATGGAAAGTACCTCAGACATACAGTATATATTGTGTCACTGTGAAATGGGCACACCCTTGGAATAGTACATACGGGTATGCATCACATTATCTGGTCTTTTAGTAGGAGATACCGGTGTTGTCTGCCCAAACACTCACAGATCAAAAAGGAGGTAGGACTGATGAAGTGGGAAACAGCTGATGTACCTGCACATGCAAGCACAACTGGAATGCCCAATGCATATCTGTGTGTCAGATGCAAGTAGTGTCCATAGCACACATGCACTCAGCTCAAACAAACACCACCCACAGGTAACTCTCTGGTTTTACTACTGCTGTGGGGAATGGGTACAATATGACCCCACCTGTATTGTAATAGCTAAAGAATGCAGTGCAGGTGTTCCATGCAGGTGTGTTGCTAGGTGTAGGAAGCACCCTTCCAGCAACCACACCACCTGATTAAGAATGATAGAAGGTATTGGCATGAACACCTAGCACACCTACCTTGTCAACCCAGGGGAATATGCTGTATGGCGGTCTGAGACTGTAGGACTGACAGAATGCAACAACCTGCAACATCTGGCCCGCATCAATGCCTAATGGCCCAAAAGCCTCTGCCAACGGCCTGTGTCCCACACGTACTGCCAATGCATGTTATGTCATGGACACCCAAATAACAACACAAGACACTCTACATACGCCATATGCAAGGACATGTGGACAAACCACAGTAACATGTCCACCATGTCCCACTGCATGAACTGTGGACCAACACCAACATGCAGCTGTGATGGGGTGATAACCATAGGGAAAGTATCAGAGAATGTATGCATAATGTAAGTAAGAGAAGAAAATAACAGAGGGGGGTGGGGGTGTGGGCAGCCTGGAATGTCCAAGGTCCGACACAAAGCTGTGTGCACACACTATCCCTGGCTATAAACGCATAAATGGGTGTCTACATACCTGTCTGTACACCACAATAGGGGTAATGTCCTGACTCATGGTCCCTGCCTCTGGGTAACCTGTGTGAATCCGTACAGCTGTGAGGTATTGCCATAGCAATATTAGGCCATGTTGTCATGTTGATGGATGTACAAGTATGGGATCCCCTGCTAGCACTGTACCAAAGTGTTGAACTGGATACAAGGACCCAGCAGCAAGTGTCTGCAGCTCCCCCTCCAGGACAGCATAACCTACCATGAATATCTTGGCGTCTGCCCACAATACCACACACAGCTGCAGTCACCCCTGTCCCCAAGACATCAGTGTGAGCAGGAATGTCCACATGACAGTACATAAGGACAGAAAACATCACAGTGTATAACAGTACACATGTCTGAATATCTCTGCTAACAGCAATATCATGTAGCTGAAGCAGCACAGACACAATCACGCACAGTACACACTATCCCCTGCACACTTTGTTCCCATATTTCCAAATGATCGATGGATAGCCTGCAGAAACAGTTTATTACCTGTAGGTGTACAACACAAAGGTCTGCACTGGAGTACAAACTACCTGGAATTGATCCACACATTTAATACAGAAGGGCATACTGGGCATGTTCACACACTTAGCCCATGTCTGCAAACAACAGTGGACCAGACATATCCGGCAGTTGCAGATGTTAGTGCAGACACTCCTCAGTATGCACCACTCATGCTTTGCAGACACATTGGATAGGAATACAGACATATATCCAAGGACAACACACTATAATAAGAAAAAAGTAGATATACATAGATGTGTGGAAGAGAGTGACTGTGACAAGGAACCATCCATTATGAGGCCTGTCCCACCCAGCACACAGCCAAATGGCTACAACCACATGAGGTTCAGATATCACTCACTGTAGATACTAGCCACAGGTATCTGTCAGCATTGCAGACTATGTGGTGCAAGTGCTAGCTGTGCAACATGACTGTACAAGGAAGTAGTCATCTAGCAGCTGTATACATGTACCTGTGGAATATAGCCCTGCGTGTGCCCGCATCTGGTGTGTCAACCTCTAGATGAATGGGTTATGGCCCATGCACACACACTGCCCTCCCCATAGCCCTACTATGACAAGCCTGCTGAGGCCATCCACTTTGAGATAAACCTTTGGGAAAGTTGTAGCCCAGTAATCTATGTGGTGCGTCCTATAAGTGCATACTGCTGTAGTGTGATAAACTAGTTAGATAGGAGTTCCAATCCCAGACATGATAACTGTGTGTGTGTGTGTGTGTGTGTGTGTGTGTGTGTGTGTGTGTGTGTGTGTAGAGAGCAATGCTTTTTAGGCTAGTCACACTCACTACAATTCAAATGCCTTACTTTGGCAAGGCTGCTGATGTCATCCACCTTGAAATACACCTCTTGGAAAGTTGTAGCCAAGTAATCTCCGTGGCACATCTTGTAACTGCGTACTGCTGTAGTGTGATAAACTAGATATGTAGAAGTTCCAATCCCAGACATGGCAAGTGTGTGTGTGTGTGTGTGTGTGTGTGTGTGTGTGTGTGTGTGTGTGTGTGTGTGTGTGTGTGTGTGTGTGTGTGTGTGTGTGTGTGTGTGTGTGTGTGTGTGTCTCTCTCTCTCTGTGTGTGCATGTGTGTGTGTCTGTCTCTGTCTGTGAAGAGAGCAATGCTTTTAGGCTAGTCACACTCCCTACACTTCAAATGCCATACTCTGACAATCCTGCTGATGTCATTCACTGTGGAATACACCTTTGGGGAAGGAGTATTCCAGTAATCTCCATGGTGCATCCTATAACTGCGGAGTGCTGTAGTGTAATAAATAGTTAGGTAGGAGTTCTAATCCCAGACATGACAGGTGTGTGTGTGTGTGTGTGTGTGTGTGTGTGTGTGTGTGTGTGTGTGTGTGTGTTTGTAATTTGTATCCTGTGGAGAGGTGGGTGTGAGTGTGTAACAACTGGACTCAATGGGGAGTAGGTTTTGCAAATTTCTTATATGGTGGCCCTATGTCCACCATACAGGGATAACAGATGTGAAATAGCCAAGAGGCTGGGGTGCAAATCCATACCACTACATGTGACAACATGGCCAGGCAAACAAAGGGAGCAATCCTAGTATTATCCTGAGAACACTCTCAACCCATGTCTCATACACACACACACTTACCTAGGCAACAGCCGCTATGTTTGTAGTACCCTGAATATTGCCCACTGATAGCAACTATGATGTGATTACAGTGGGCATGGCACCCCGACCATCAGACCAATAAGCAAGTACATGCCGACAGTGCACCTTCCCCATTTTCTCCACTGGACACCTGCAACACCTGTGGTGCCATCAAATGTGACCCACAAAGGACATATCATGCCTGAAAACATGCCCTGTATGGACAGATCCCACTTACATCAGGGCTTAGTGGTATCATGGTATCAATCTAGGTGCTGGGTCAAACTGCCATCCATTAACAGTTCCCACTACATGAGGCCAGGACTGGCACATCTGATGATAACACTCTGTATACACAACATGGGCCAGACACCCCAGGTGCAGTTCCACATGTCACTGTACATGCATGTGGGAGGTGTGCACATCCGAGACACTGTCCATGTCATGGACTAAGGAACACATACATGGCAAGCTAGGCACAGCATTGGCCACACGCAATAGCCACCCAGGTGACTGTATGGTGAATACAATACCCACCTGTGTTGTCAAATCCAGACGCTACACCCCGAGTCACAATGCAGACCATTGTCATGTGGCCTAATGCCAAGGTATTCCCATCACCTAGCCTTGTATAGCCATCTGGCACAGTCGACCATGACACACCCATGGAGCAATGAACCCATGCATGTCAGTACTGGCACCCTGTGTCTGTGTGTGTGTGTTGTATGATGTGTATGACCACATTCACACTCATTTCAACTCCCACTGGCATGGTGAAGCATGCTGTCTGATGTTTGACACCTCCACATGCCCTTTGCCCATATAACCTCCATATGAACCCTGTGGTGCATGTGATACCTGCACAGTAATGTGTTGGGCAATCTCACTAGTGATGAGTTGCATTCCTGGCCATGCCAAGTGTGTCAATATCTGTGTATCCCTGTGAGAGTGTGGCTGTGCTGGCACTGACACCTATTCATGCAGACAGGCATGTGTACTACACCTACCGTATAGCTACCATATCCCTGTTGCAGATGTCACTCACCATCACATATACGTTTTGAGGGCTCCTCAACATGTACCCTATGTAGCACATCCAATAACTGCATAGACATGTGATAGCACTACATAGTCATCAGGAGGTTGATACCCTGTACTGGTAGGTGTGTGACACAAACATGCTTATGTTTTACTCTCCCACCCCCCTGACTTTTCTTTGCCTCTGTTTGTCTCTCTCACTTCCTCTCTGGTAGATGTGAAGACTTACACCTGCTTTGCTTAGGCAGCAGCAGGTGTATTTTAAGTTTTGCTCATGATCAGCTGATGACCTCTGCACAAATTGCAGCCCTCCTCTAGCTGATTGCATGTGGAACAGCTGTTGTAACATTCCCATAGTCAATTGCATGGAAACACACTCCAATATCTAGGAACATTATGTTGGTGTTGGGCCATTACATTCACTGTAAGCAGGAATTCGGTCCGTTGTTTGACAAACAACATCTCAGATGGATTGGGGATCTACCTCTAACAAAAACACTGTGGAAACAGGGCTATACATAGGAGGGGGATGTGCCTGACCTGACTACAGACTGTAAGTGCTGCTATACTGCATTTGGCATAATGTTGGTTTAACAGGGTGTGTGTGGATATGGCTGTCCTACATGTTATAATAGCTGCCATGTCAGTGCTATGTTTATGAGGAAACCCTTATCTGTAGGGTCATCTGCAGACTGGGCAGTGTGTGGTGCTTTTTGTTTCATGTGTTACCCACAGAGCACCTATCTGTGAACTGCAGAAGGTAGTGTGAGGATTGCAGTCTGTAGATGGTGACAGCCATGAGAGTTACTGAATTCATATCCCTCATAGGACATATGTTGCAACAAACCCTGTTTACAACAGTAAATATTTGAGGGTATCACAGCAATGTGTCAATATTGGCCCTGTGTATGTACCTCCAGCCACAATCTTTGTCAACCTTTGTATATATGTCATGCAGTAAGAGGTGCATATGTGCTGTACACCATAATTAGTGTCATCATATCTGATAACAAGCCAGTGAGATATCAGACTGCTACACATGTTATGTATAGTAGGGGTTATATTGTATGACATAACCTGGATATTGTGTGGTTGTGTGTACAGTACTGAGGTCTGTGTACTCATGATGATTGTCAACACTGTGTGTATTGTTAATATGTACTTTGGCCTGTGTACAGACTGTGGTAGATGTCATTGTTCTTGGTCCTGTTCTATCTGATGTTACATGCTGTTCCACTGTATGTTAACCTATCAGCTTACATGTTTGTAGGGCCAATACACACATGTCCCATACCACTGACAGGCTTTGGACCACACTGTGTAGCAGCCCAGTATATGAAGGGTTAGTGTGTGAGTGGCACATATGAGGATGGTGTTGAACAAATAGCCCATATACTGTAATATTATGCTAGCTTACCATGTGTGGCTGTGGCTGTGTTCACATTGGTTACGGTTATGCACTTTCACACAGGTGTATCATACTCTGTGCTGTGACATGCCTGTAGAGCCTGCTATACATTCTGGTACATGTGCATTCCCCTATATGAAATGTAGGCCAGCGATGAACCAGTCTGTCTGCAGCCTGCACAGTGCTTTTTTACATGCCTAGCAGCTTTGTGTACTTGCCCAGTGAGATGTCATGTCCAGATACTTGCCAGATGCACTGCTGCTGGGCCAACATAACAGTCATGTATGTCAGACAGAGCAGTCTGATGCTGTACAGATGTATGTCAATATCTAATGGGTAGTATGTGGCCATGGCACCTCTGTACCTGCAGTTATCATGTGTCAGGACAGACAGGGGTATGTGATTGCATAACCTGTGGGGGCAAATGTATACCAATAGTTACGTGTTAAACCCATCTACATGGCTGTTAACATCCACATTGTCAGGCTTGGTCCACATGTCTTGCACTAAAGGGTTTTGTGTATACCTCTGGACTGTCCAGAGTGTGTCATACTGTCCACATATATTGGCCAACATCTCTGCTGTAGTCCACAAGAGCATTACCTGCTAGCAGTGATACTGTACTATGATATCCTTAGGATGTCTGTCAGTAGCCAAAAGCGCACATGTTAAAAGCAGATGTGACCTCCCACACACACCATGTCTATGCTGCCTTAAGGTATCTAGATGTACATTACCATACAATCTACCTTGGGTAAATGCAGGCCTAGCGCTTCCTGCCATACAGGCTGTTCTGTTTGTCAGTGTGCTTATGATGGTGTCAGCTATGCCTTGGTATGTAACAGTTACATCCCATTGTGTCAGCTGAGGTCTTTACCCCCTAGTGACTGTGTACAGAGTGTAGATAGAGGCTACTGAACTATACATCTGCATTGCTTACTGTTGATTGTTTGGTATCCTGTGGCCTAGTCTGTCTTTGCTATTGTACTACATGAAGGCCTCGGCCTGGACAGCAACATTTGTAAACCTTTCCAGACTACTGTATTACTATAACTGTTTCACAGTTGCATTACTCTGTTTATAGGGGATGTCAGTGTCTAAACATCCATGATTGGAGAAACTCCCTGGTCAGCTTCAGTAAGAAGCTGAGATCCCTCATAAAATCCTCCAAAGCTAGTTATGAAAACAAAATCGCCACTGACTCTAAAGACAACCACAAAGCATTCTATAGCTATGTCAAGAATCTCAATGGCAATACTCAGATCTGCTCTGAGTTACAGCACAATGGCACTAAATATACAGAACCAACTGATATTGTCAACATCCTGGCAGATAGGTTCAGTGCTAACTTTTCCCCTCTGTCATCCCCTAAAGGGCCCATCTCTATACCAGAAGAAAAGCAAAGTTTCTGTAATCACGGCTGCACAGTTAAAAAACACACTATCCAAAACCAACAACACAGCATCCATGGGATCTGACGACATCCCAGGCTGTGTTATACATGAACTACAGAACGAACTGGCACCCCACCTAAATACCATGTTCAATCATAGCCTCACCTCAGGCTATGTGCCCACTGAATGGCGCATAGTGACAGTTATCCCACTCCACAAAGGGGGAGCCACCACAGACCCCAGAAACTACCGCCCCATTAGCCTAACGAGTCTGGTCTACAAGGCTATGGAGCATATCATCATGGAAATTATAAACAATGACTTTGGTAATCTCCAAACTCATGACCCCACCCAGTTCGGGTTTGTAAAAGGCAGATCATGTCTCCTAAACCTGATAGACTTCTTTGAAGCAGTCACCAAAGCCGTAGATGAGGGTAAGGTGGTTGACACAGCCTATCTAGATCTCGCCAAGGCTTTTGACACCATTCCCCACTCTGGAATTATAGATAAACTCACTAAACTAGGTATAAATCCCTATGTCACAAGATAGGTTGCCAACTGGCTCACTGACAGAACCCACACTGTGAAAGTAGCAGACTCCAAATCCAGCTTCAGACCAGTGACAAGTGGAGTACCACAGGGTTCAGCTCTGGGTCCTGTCCTGTTTGGTATCTACTTCTCTGAAGTACAGGCCAACACAAAAGGTCTTTGGCTAATGAAGTTCGCAGATGACTGCAAACTAGGAGCCGTAATCAAAACTCCAAAAGATGTGGATATCCTACAAAAGGGCCTTGCTGAGACAGATGCATGGTGTCAAAGCCATGGCCTCAAGCTCAATGCCAAAAAGTGCATTGTCATTCCTTTTGGTAAAAACTCAGTACCCATGTATTACCACATAGGTGGTAGTCTACTTAACACCGAAAGTATGATAAGAGACCTTGGGACACAGGTGGACAGTAGTCTCTCCTTTGATAATCACATCACCACAGTAGTCAGGAAATCCTTCTATGTGGTACACCTCATCACAAAAGGTTTCTCATCCAGGAAAATAGTGGTCATTGTTCCCCTCTACTCGTCACTCATTAGACCCATTATAGAGTACAATGCCCCTTTTGGTATGTACCTCACAAGACATCTACAACAACTGGAAAGGCCACAGAAATACCTCACAAAGAGGATTACTGGCCTCAAAGAGATGCCCTATGCAGACTGTCTCAAAAAACTGCAGCTTTACTCCATTGCATATCACCTACTCAGAGGCGATCTCTGCCTAACACACAAAGCTATGTCAAACCCAGAGCTTTTAGACATGCTTCACTTAAAGAAATCCCAATCCCTATGAGCTACACGCTCTAGGGACCTAAATCTTGTCACCACAATAAACAGAACATGCTGGAGGGATAGAGTCCTGTCCCAGAGACTTCCCATACTCTGGAACAAACTACCTATCTATATCAAACAAAGCTCCTCATTAGCACTGTTCAAGAAAAATCTTGATGATTGGATGGGAGATTCAACCTGGGGATCACTTCTGTGGCTCTGCTCAACAGTGGCACAGGAAAATAATTTTCTTGGGTGGCGAAAGCCAGGGTATGTTTGGCTAGGCTTATATAGGCCCTAGGGCCAATAGCCTAGTACCTACCTATGAACCTATGAACCTATATACAATTGTAATAGTACACAAATAAAGCTTTCCCATTTATGCAAACCTGTGGTTCATATCCTTTGACCTTTCTGTGGGTATATGTTGCAGGCAATGATTGTCATTTGTATGGGTGGCTCATACAGTGTCCAGTTGTTAAGATGGTAACTGTAGGCATAGTGGCTGTTCCATATTGTGTGCACCTTCTACATATTTATCTTACTATATATATCTCTGCGTGTGTATGTGTAGTTACATATATATATATATTTATATTTATATATGTATATCTGTATATATGTGTCTATGTATATGTATCCTAGGGATGTTGATAGATTCCACATTGTACATTCCCTATGAGAGCCAGACTGTACTGCATAATATGTTAGCGATAGCAGCCTGACATCATACAGGTGGGATGGAGTACTTTTAACATCTTGCGCCCATGTCATGTCAGGTCCTGGTTATGGGATCTGCAACAGTTGGTAGTGTATTGCAGGGCAGACGTGTTTGTCTGTGGGGGGTATACCTATTCGTACAAGATGTATGTTGATTGGGGCCTCTCAACCCCATTACTGGCACATGTGAACATATATGTTTTTGTCATGTTCCCATTGTTATCTACAGATGTATGTCCATAAATACCTATATATATATATATATATATATATATATATATATATATATATATATATATATATATATATATATATATATATATATATATATATATGCTTACATATATACAACTAGCTGTATCTATATATATATATATATATATATATATATATATATATATATAGATGTATTTAGATGTAGACACACACACACACACACACACACACACATATATATATATATATATATCTATATAGATAGATAGATGCTTGCATTTGTATGTATATATATATATATATATATATATATATATATATATATATATATATATATATATATATATATATATATATATATATATAGATATTAATATATATATATATATATATATATATATATATATATATATATATATATACACACACATACATCTACATGTTGGAATACATTCCCTGTACTGTTGAATGATTGGGCTGGATGATATGTTTGTGAAAACATCAAGGTTATATATATCTGACATGGCTTAGTGGCAAATAACTTTGGCTATGTTGTAAAGGGTCCTGGGTTCAAGACTTGCAGAGGCTGTTTATTTTGTTGCTGGGCAGAACAAGGACCGTTGGATACAGAGTGACTGAGGCACGTTTAAGCAGTTGTAAGCAGGTCTGAGTGGGTTCACACAGAGGTAAGCACTGCTAGCTTCCAGTTACAGTTTCTTATACTAAGTTAGCTTCTAAATTGCTTAACCAGTGTAGGAATTGCTTACTCCCGCAAAAACAGGCTTAAACCCACTTACTGCCGCTTAAAAGTGCTTACTCCTGCTTACCCCCTTGCTAATTTCTTTAAAAGAAAATAAAAACGGGTTAATAGGAAAGTGGTGAAAAAGTGCACAAAGAGGGAAAGACAGTAGGGAAAATAGCTTGGGATGTGTATGAAGGGTGTGGGGAAGGTCCATTGCTGCCCATTTCTTCTACAGTAACAGCTGTGCATATACACTGAATTTGGAGGTAGATTTGGACACTCAAAACCCTGGGAGATGGGTAAGGACAACAATAATAAGTTGTGATTCCAATTAGACTAGATTACATGTGTCCAGTGGACATGTGTGCAAAATGGACAGCTATGTATGTGGCAAGAGTTTTTTTTGGGAATAGCTTGCCTTTTTTTATTTTTAATTTTTTCAGGTGAGAGTGGGATGTTGGGGAGGTACAGTAGGTATATTTGGGGAGGTAGGTTGGGTAGGTTAACAGACAAGACAACCAAGATGCATACAGGGACGATATGTGACACATGTATGGGGTAAACACCTTGATGGGGAGTGGTGTTGGGAAACTGAACGCCCATAAGCCCCCTAGTGGAAACAGTAGGACTGAGATCCCCACCCACGGGCAGTCACCACTGCACCTTCACAGCCCAAAAGGTGGCTGTGCTGGGGGTTGTGTCGCAGAGCCAGGCTGACCCTCTAGTTGTGACACGCAGCCCTCGAGCTGGCATAGCAGATCACCGAACTGCTGGTTGAGCTCACTATGCATCACAACCTGGACCTGGCGATGGGTGACAGGTTCCTGTCCGTGCCCACTCCCGAGGGGGTGGCCCATCCCCCGAGGTGGTTTCATCCAAAGGTGGTGCAGGACCAGCAGACAGGAAAGTCCTGGGTTGGGCCCCAAACATGTTGGTGCTCGGTGCGACGGCCAGCTGAGGTGGGACAGGTGGGTCCACTGGGACCGGCCTTCCCAAATGTGCTATAGTGTTTAGATTATATCATCATATTTGGGTTAGTAATAGTCAACACATTCCAGGGTTAGGTATAAGAGCATGCATAGATATTCCCATTAACCCAGACACCAGCTATGGAACAGTTGCATAGCAAACAGAACACATGCATATATGGGGCCAGAGTGGTAATAAGAAAAGCATGCAGTTATGTTGATGGCACCATGCTACCAATGTTGGAATAATTCAATATAGCACATGCATGGGAACATATTAAAATATTTATCATCCAGTAGGGCATAATCAGTACATTGGAATCTTTACATACTGATTGGGGTGGGTATGTTGTTTATTGTTGGAGATGTGGTGGGGGTGGAGAAAAATGTCAATTAACAACTAATATATTCCTGTAGTCCACATTACTTTCCTAGTCAGTGCTGTTATCTGTACCTTACAAGTCTTACTACACTACTCTAGAGCCTTAGTTTGGACAGTGATATGGCTGTCATCATCATTATACATGAACTGCTTTTACCTGCAGTATACACCTCTTACCTGGTATACCTGTAGAGGGAATGTTTGTTAACACTTACTAACTATTTCTACACATACTCTCAGATTCTGGGTTGATGTTGTGCACATAGCTATCCAACTCTTACTGCACAGACTCTGGCCGTGTGTTGACCACATGCAGATGTACCAGGACATATCTAGACTATTGCCCTTTTCAACCTTAAGTGACTTCGCACATATATATACATGCTTTCCTACACGGTTATATTATGTAGCACTGTGTGGGTGACAGTGATTAGTGATACTTTAGTATTCAGAGAAACTGCAGCACTCATAATTCCCTGCAATACTAGAGTAAACATTACCAGTACAGGGTATAATGTTTTTTATTTCTCAGCACAGTGTTAGTATCCAGCATTCCTGTAGGAGCAATGTTTGTTAGCACTACCTGAATGTTGCCACACAAAGTTCCAGATTATACATTAGTATTATGTACATACATCTCACTCTATTACTGCACACACTCTGGTCACAGCTTGACAACATGGGGTGTAGATAAGGCATACTTGACTTATTACTCTCCTAAAAGTTTCGGGAGTTGCTACAGTGACAGGTTTGTTCTCATAGATGTTTGACAATCACTTGTATTCCCTGTTTGCTGGCTAAACATCTGGGGCATTCCACAGACTTCCCGGGGGAAAGGGGGGCAGGCAGCAGGTATGTCCCATATTCCGGACATTCTGGTTTTATCTGTAGAGTTGTGGGATATGATTCTGTATGCAGCCTACTTCCACTCCTAGGATTCAGACCATGGCTGTGTCTGCTACAATGTAAACACTGTCCTTCAGAGTTGTGTGTGCTATATAGATATTGCTGTATAACTCCTATCTGCTTTCTGTCTTATAATTCTCCTGTGCTTTTGCATTCTGACCTTGTATTACAACACTCTTATACAGATTTTCTAGAGAGTTATATTTTGTAGGACAGTGTGGGTGACAGTGATGAGTAATACCTTATTATTCTGATCACCTGCATCAGTCACATTGCCATACAATACCAATGTAAACAGTACCAGTATAGGTTATCATTCTTGTATTTCTGGGCACAGTGTTGATATCGGACAGACCTGTGGGAGAAATGTTTGTTAGCACTACCTGAATGTTGCCACACAAAGTTCCAGATTACACATTAGTATTATGTACATACATCTCACTATGTTACTGTACACATTCTGGCCACAGCTTGACAAAATGGGGTTGTAAATGGGACATACATGGCTTCTTACTCTCATAAGGTTTTGGGGAGTTGCTAGTGTGCCAACTTTGTTCAATCAGTTGTATTTCCTGTTTGCTGCCTATATGTCTGGGATTATCACACTGATTTCCCAGGGGGACAGGTTGACAGGCAACAGATATGTACCGCTTTTCTGGACATATCTGTACAGTTGTGGGGTATGATTCTGTATGCAGACTACTATCACTGGCAGGATTCGAACCATGGCTGTGTGTGCTAAAAAGACAGCAGTTCACATCTCAGTTGCATGTACTATTTGGGTTTTGTTGCCTGCCTTTTCCCTGTTTTCTATCTATGTGTCTCTCAGTTGTACTAAATGATCTCTGGGGATTACACCAGTCATATACAGGCATTCTTACACATTCTATTTATGGTGCATGGAGTGGATAACGGTGTTTAATACAACAGTACTATTACGTGAATGCAAATCGACAATTACCATATGATACCAGAGTATACGCACACAGTCCAGCAGTTAGACCTTTATTGTCAGGATATTACGCTTTTATTTACATGCATACTATATGAGTCTCTTCCTGCCATATTCTCCAGTGTATGCAGTACTTGCCTTAAACAATACAGGTTTTATATAGGCAATTAATTTACTAATACTTTTAGATTTATTTCCTATGACAGTACATGCAAGAGTATTACTGACCTGCCTCACATCGCAACCTCTCCAGGTGACTTCCATGGGCCTCCTGGTTCATGGCCACGCAATTGCAGCTGTGGAGGACATAAGATGAATATTTAGCCATACCTATCCATTATATACATGAGCTGGCAATTATTACACGCATACTGGAGTTATACTTACACACAGCTGGGACATCCCCTGCTGTTCTAGCCTCTTAGATCCACTGCTCCAAGAGATCCCCCTTATGCCACTTCAGGTCAGCATAGTGATGCCTGACCTGATTACCAATTTGGGGTATGCCAGTGGCACTGGTGAGGTCATGGGCAAGACAGTCCCAGGCTTCTGCCTTATATTGGGAACCCTGGTATTGGCCCTGCAGCAGTCTCTGCTCATGGTCTTTGACAAGGAGTCCTGCCATGAATCTGGACTCCTGGATTTACCAGCACTGCACCCGAAAGCGCACACCCTCTCCCCTTCCTGACATAGTGTCTGCAAGGGAAGCTACAACCAGTTATGAGATGTATTCTCACCTGTTTGGTTTAAGTAGGGCCGATTTCCCTCACTTTTTTGTGATTGGCCGGTTTTGAAATGGCGAAGTGATGGGCAAACTTGCTTACCTAAGGTTGGCATTGTTTAAAGGGATATAACATTGGGCACATTGGGTTAGCTGGCCTACACATTGCTTACACCTTCTAAGCTGGCCTTTGCAATGCTTAGGGCTGCTAATATTAGACTTTGCATTATATTTACATTTAGGCATTGATTTATTATTCATTACATCTTATACGTATGCCTAGTATCCATGATTCATGTGTACATACACTGTATGGGGTCCTTGTGTTTTATTGGGGAATTCAACACTCTATTACAATTACACCTGACTTCTGGGCTTACTGCTGTACTCCAGTTCACATATTTATGTTATGTAGTAGGTTATGAAACATATGACTGTATACTGATTCCTTTCACAGGTTCAGTTTGATTTTACTGTAGGGAAGACCTGTTTGCTGATACCATCTTCATCTGTGCTGTTGTGATGGCTTGGTGGTTAACAATTGTGACTGTAATGTATAGGGTTCTAGGTTCAAGACCTGAAAGGCTGTTTATTTTGTTGCTGGAAAGAACAAGTGCCATTGGATACAGAGTGATTAAGGCACTTTTTGAGCAGTTGTAAGTGGTATTGCAGTGGTTTGCATGAGGGTAAGCACTGCTAACCTCCGGTTAATGATGCTTACAGAGAGTTAACTTCTAAATTGCTTAACCTGTGTGCGCATTGCTTACCCCCGCACAAACGGGCTTAAACCCACATACTATTGCTTACATATGCTTATTGGTGCTTCATCTTGCTTACTAGTACTTTATTCATTATGACACTGACACGTCACATGTGCATTTAACGCAGTACTCCACTTCACAAATATATGTTATTTAGCGGGTTATGCAACAAAAATATTGGTCATAATGTGCTTTACCATGGAAAATGGAATGTGCTGCAGTGGGACTCAAACCGGGAATGTCTGCTTGTAAGGCGAATGCTCTCCCCACTACACTATTGCTATGCTGCTTCATTTGCATATATCTTCCTTGTCATCCTCTTCAGCGATTTAAGCTGCATTAACCATAGCTAAGCGATGGGCACACCCGCACACCTATAGTTAGTTTTAATTGGATTTAAAAATAAAAAAAATAAAAAAAATTGTTAATTTTATTCATAATTACTTGCTGTTGTACACGAGGGGGAATGTTGGTGGGGATATGCGGACACCTATGAGTGGTCTCGCTCATTTCTTAGCCCTTTCTGCTGTTCTTCATTGCGGGGGCATGTATATTCTGAGAGCTCTGCTCTCAGACACGCCCCCTGCACTCTTACACGCTCCATGTAAGATTAGGAGCTCAGGCAACGTGCCTAATTAATACGCATGGCGCGCTGCCATCCTGCTCTTAAATGGCCACTTCCGTGCAGGATTAAGATAGTCCTGTACAAAATATTTGTAAATCTGGGGGATAGAATGTACATTTGACCTTTGATTTGACCTTTGCTACATTTTGAAATATTTAAGATATTTAATGGCAACTGCAGTAAAAAGTTTTCATTTGCTTGCCTTTGGTTCACTGCATGCATACCATTACGGTTACTTGCTTTATTTGTACTATAGGTATGTTTTATTGAACTACTTTACATTAGTTATAATAAATAATAATTTAATAATAATAATTTAGTACTATCTTTTTCAGCTGTGGTCATAAAGCAAGGTCTGTCACATTCATAAGTCTAATGCATTTTTTTTAAACTCTCTCAGAAGTGGTACATCCATAAGTAAAAAACTGCTTATTGCATTGTTACCTAGTCCTGTAATCAGTGCTAATGAACATGTTCCTTTGGGCTTTTCCTGTTACTGTATTCAGCCTCTTGTTTAGTTTATTGATCCATAATTTCTAAGATGTGTGTATTAGTGGCTTTGATGTCAAGAATTCCAACTTCCTCCTGCCTCATAGCAAGGTAACTGTAAACTGCACTGAATAAACCTCTTCTGCTCTTTAATGTAGCTAATGCAGATGCTTAAATTTGTGAAATTGTCAGTAAAATGATTTCCCTTTATTACTGTATTCATCTAATTTATACATGGTTATTTGGAAGCATACTCTATTTCAGTACATCAGATAGAAATACTGGAAACTGCTATGAAATGGCCTGGCATACCTACGCTACATCCTAGCATTGCCTTGTAAATATTGACTGGTTTTGCCTCCCAAATCTCAAAGGCATTTTTGAAAATATGCTTTCTTATTTGCAATATAAATAATAGAAATCCTGTTTAAAAAGGAATGTCCAAATCAATTGTTTCTGCTGCAGTGCAGAGATGCAGTGCTTGAGCTGAAATGGCTTCTGCATGTAAGATGTAAGGTCTGAGCTGTCTTCCTTTTCAAAACTCAGACCCAGTACTGTGAGCCGTAACATTCTGAAAATTACTATACACGTTCCAAAGTATCTTATACTGATTATTACACCTTTTAAGTATTTCTTGCAAGAGGGCTGCAACTTATGCACACTAAATCTGAGATCATTGCTCACTGGAGGAGGGAAAAGTATTGAGGTATTTAGTACTTGATTTAGTGTATGTGTGTGCGTGTGTGTGTGTGTGTGTGTGTGTGTGTGTGTGTGTGTGTGTGTGTGTGTGTGTGTGTGTGTGTATATATATATATATATATATATATATATATATATATATATATATATATATATATATATATATATATATATATATATATATATATATATATATGTATATATATATATATATATATATATATATATGGGTCTATATTATAACATCGAAGTCTTAAAACTTTGAAGGTATAATTTCGAATCATTTCAATCGAAAGACTATAACATCAAACACTCGGAATAGCAAATTTTTTCCCAGGGGAAAAAAATTTGCTTGTCTGACAAACATACACACAACACAAGCACACCAAAATAAATAATCCACATGCATACACTTCACAAAACCCTACACTAAACCATACATACACTACTAGCTATCCACTTACCTTAACCCAACCCTAACCCTAAGGTCCGTAAGTACCGCACACTCACCTTACCTGCTCCATAACCCTAAAGTACCTATCGCACACTCACCTTACCTGCTCCCTAACCCTAAGGTCCCTATCGCACACTCACCTTACCCGCTCCCTAAACCTAAGGTCCCTATCGCACACTCAATTTACCCACTCACTAACCCTAAAGTCCCTAACTATCACACACTCACTTTATCCCGATCTGTTCACATACTTACCTTAACCCTGTCCGTAACCTTCCATTCCACAGTTGAGGAAATAGTGAAGCTGCAGAAATGGCCCACCAAATACTTTCCCTAGGAAAGTATTCGATATTCAACAGCTTTGCTATTTTCAGCGTTCGATTCATAGGGTTCGATATTATAACATTCAAAGTTTTAAGACTTTGATGTTGTAATATAGACTCATATATATATATATATATATATATATATATATATATATATATATATAGTTACTTATTTATTTATATATACACCTCTGTCAGTATGTGTATATATATATATATATATATATATATATATATATATATATATATATATATATATATATATATATACACACACACACACACACACACACCTTAGTCAGTCACACTTGTAATTCTGAAAATTGCAATAATGACTTTTAATGAGCACCTACCTATGTTTGGTGTGGATGGCCCTTTGTCATGTCCCCACAGAGGCTGACTGTAAAAGAATGAGATAAACAAGTCATCATCTCCAAATACAGTTAGGTTCGCAAGTTCATATATGTTCATTAAGTTAATTACCTCAAGGGGCTTTTTAAATCGAACCATGCATCCCAAATCCCTGACAAGTTCTGATACCCTTGAAAAGTGTAAGCAGGGATTTGAGAAATGAAATCTTTACAAGCAGGATCCAGGGACATTAATCATTTACAGGCTGCCTGTGTCCACTAGAGACATAGCATGTGTCCACTAGAGACACAGGTGTCAAACTGGAGATGACTTTACCTTTTCCCCATCTAATTATACAAGTTACAGTTAAATTGGGTTAGGGAGGAACTATGCTTCATATGGATGAGGAGCCTGTTCCAGAGAAGGGTGGTCTCTAAGATGTGTACCTGTCTCTCCAGCAGGCCCTATTTATATCATTGTAACAGCATACAATGATTTCTTCACTGCTGTAGACATGTGATGGTCAATGGCTAGATTACTGTTTCTGTGTGTCCCAAAGTCCCTGACTACTGGACTAACTCTTAGGGTGTTTTGTCAATATGATAGTTACCAGGGGTGGACGACTGTCTTGCACCTAGACTGCTCTCACCTGGAATGATAAGGTAAACTGCTGGGTAGCTACATCACTATGGCTGGTGACTTCATCAACAGTATTTTAAGATGTACAAATCAAAATATGCATTCCCTTATGATAAGCATGAAAGTGGATGAAGTGACTGAGATGTTCATGGCCATGAAATTGTAATTGACCATAGAGAATTTGATTTGGCTGTATATATTCACTTATGATAAGCATGACATTGGATGAAGTGACAGAGATGGTCATGACCATGAGACTGTAGTTGACCATGGAGAATTTGATTTGGCCATATAGTACAAATAAGAGAGCACAGCAAATTGCTTCTTCAGCACAATGCTCATAGTTCAGACTTGAAAATACTTAGCTAGTCTTATTGGGTCTTAGCCAGTCTCAAGATTCCTAATCACCATAATTCTGCAGGTGCATGTAAAAAACTTCCATCTGGGATCCATATTTTGCAAGATTAATTTGGTTTCCATTCTGTACTTGAAGATATATATATATTTTTTGCACAAATTGATGTGCTTCATTTTGCTCATTTTCATTATTACTATATATTGTAGCGACTGAGTTTTGTTTGGTATGACAGTATCATTCTTTCTACAAGACTAGGACTTATCTGCGAAAGACCAATCGTTTTTTTTTTTTATTTATTCTACTTTTTTCTGAGTTATCTTAACATAATAATAAAGAAAGGAAAATGTATAGTTGTATGAAATTGATTCTGCTTTGAGTTGGCAGCTTCAGATATATTGGTATGAAGGAATGTGTTTTTGCCTGAAAGGGAACTTAGGTGACATGGTAAACCCAGCTCCTTCCACTATACCTTTTGGATGATAACAAAAATTGAGAAGCTGCATCTCTCATGACTGTGGGTATGAAGGAAGGAATATATCCAGAAATACTTAGCATACTGTCCAATTCTGTTTGCAGAAGTATTGCTCAGTGCACTTCAAGGGAGCAATAATACATGGTTATGCCAAGTGAAAATGGAGCAGACAGTGGGGCACAAGTAATTCCAATTAGACATGTGATATACCTCAAAACCATATATTGGTATCATAATAGTGGGGTAGAAAGATTCAGAGCCAACCTATACCATGCTGTCTTGGAGCAGAGCAGTGGGAAGTTAGCATGCTATTTGAAGAATAGGTGGTCAGTGTAGTGGCTAAGGTGTTTACCTCACAGACACAAGGTGCAGGATGTGATTCTCACTTTGGGAAGCATGGCTAGGTTTGTAGGTTCACAGGTAAATACTAGGCAAGCTGCCTTAAATTCCATTATAAGCCTAGCCAATTGACATTTTTGAGCTCAAAATAATCTATCCCCTTTGATTATAGACTGACCTTACTCATCCCATGGTTGATAATTATATTGCACCTAATAAGCATAGCTGGGATCATGCCATATATAATTTGAGGAGACCTGCACATTGGATGGAGCATTTAGGGGCTGCCTCTGTCTATTAGTAGTGCAGGGGGCTGTTGTGGAATAAATTTTCTGTTTCCCAAACATAGATCAAAATCGCACTTCAGTATGGGCAGAGATGAACTTTGTTTTATGTAGATGGGTGTCTGTTCCACAGCAGCAGTATCTCTGTGAGATATACCTGCCCCTCCAAACCATTCTGTTGATGTTGCAGAACAAGATTAAATTTATTATTTATTTTATTTTACATTTGTTAACCGGGCTAGTCAAACTGGATATATTTCCATATTCAGTAGAGGCCCGGGGAGAAAAGCTCCAAAAGTAGCACACAGAATTTACAAACAATATTTACACAGTGTAAAAAAGATACAAAATATGAACGAAATAATAAAATGAAGTATTACACTAAACAGTGTCAGACAGTATAAGACAAGTCGATAAATAATATAATACATAGATCCATAGAATAAGTATTTCTGATGACATTTGACTTGCTGATGTGCAGTAAATTTATCAGTAATGGGTTGGAAGATACCTTGTATGCCAGACACAGGTAATTTCTTAGCAGACTGTGGGATGCCAAGTATTTTGATAGTGCTTTGAGTTGGTTCATGCACTAAATATTGTTTAGGCTTTGTATCCTTTTACTACATTATCTCTATGGGCCTTCCAGTTGTTGCATATGTCTGGACAGATGCATGCCAAAGGGGCATTATATTCAGAGATTGGCCTAATTAGGGATGTGTAAAGGGGGCAATGGCATCCCTAGATCTAGACAAAATCCCTTTGTTTATAAGCTGTACAGTATAGATTTATTTTCATGCAAAAATAGGCACATGGTCAAAAGTTAGGTCACTATCCACATAAATTCTCAAATCTCAAACATCTAGATCAACTCTTAAGGATGTATTGTCAATATGGTAGTTCCATGGGGTAGATGACTTCCCAAAGGATAAAAGAATGCATTTTTTGGCATTTATTTTCATTCCGTGATTTTGGCATCAGTTATTTATTTGAGACAAACCTTCCTACAGGATGCCTAAGTCATTTGGGGATTCAGTGACTGCACCAAGCTTGCAACCACCTGCAAAATTAGTCAGCCAGAGCCTTTTGGTATTGGATTGTACTTCAAAAAAGTAGATGCCAAACCTGAAAGGTCCCAGCACAGAACTATGGGATACTCCACTGGTGACTGATCTCTTTGTAGAGGTATCTTCCCCCATTTTGATTATCTGCATCCTGACGTTGAACCAGTTGGCAATCCAGAAGTGATATAGAGGTTTATTCCCAGTTTATTTAGCTTTTCTACTATATCTGAGTGTGGAATTGTGTTGTTTGACCAGTCTGAGTTATGTGGTGTTTACCAATTTGCATTCATCCATTGCTTTGGCAACCTTTTCAAAAAAATCCACCAGTTTGAGTAAGCATGACCCATCCTTGATGAATCCAAATTAAGACTGAGCCAGTGTTTGGAGTTTCCCTGTAGTCTGACTGATTACTTCCATGATAAGTCTTTCTATGACTTTGCATATGAGACTGGTCAGACTTTTTGGTCTGTAGTTGCTTGGGTCTGTGGAAGCTCCTCTCTTTTGCATGTGAATGGCTTTAGCTCCTCTCCATTCTCTTGGCACAAAACCTGTATGGAGGCTGAGATTGAACAGTGTTGTTAGGGCATGAATTAACCATGCTTCATTCTATTTAAGATTCACCAAGGGATATTGTCTAGACCCATTGATGCAGTATTTTTAAATTTTAATAACACTTTGGGGATTTGGTCTTATGTGATATATGCAGGTGAGCCAGTTTTGGGTATTGCTTGAGGGATAGATGGAAGGGATAGATGGGTAAAGTTAGTGCTAAATTTATGGGGCAGTAGGTTTGCTATATTTTCAGCCTTAGTGTAGATACGTTCATTCACAGTCAGCTCAACACATTGCTGCGTTTTGTTTCTGAGATTACAAACATGACTAAAATGCCATGTGTGGCATTGGTGGACTTTATTAAGCTAATGAGTTGTTTTTATTTCATTGACTAAGGCTCTAACATTCTGCAAATTGTTATTCTTACTTTTGGTCAGTATTCTTTTCCTTTTATTACAAATTATGCATTTTATTCTAAAGGCCCTCTAGGTTAATTTGGCTTTTAATCATTTAGGTTTGTCAACTGACATAAGGGTTAAGGTGTTTATCACACATGTAAGAAGTTCAGGGTTTGATTCTTAGCAACGGAAATTGGCTAGGCTTAATATGACCAACACAGCTGAAACGGAGCAGGAAAAATGGTACTTCAAACGACCAAAAATATAAGGAAATTTATTAAAGTTTGTTAAAATGAAGCGCTTTTCGTCTGGTTTAATGACACAGACTTCTTCAGACAATTACTTCTAAAAAAGGCTTGCTATATACACACACAGTTGCAAGGAGAACCCAATCAACAGGCAAAAAGCAATTAAACAATTAAGCAATGAACTACTACATACTGTTTTTTAAAAAGGCAGCCACAAATTCATAGCAGCAACAAAAAGTGATGCATTAGCATTTGTTACTAAAACTATTTTGTCAAAACCACACCTATTAAATTAATATAACTTTGACTTCAGAAAAGCTAAAGACAAAGATGTAATTATATAATATTGACTATAAGAAACAGTAAAAAGTCACAAATGTTTAAACATATTTAAAAGTAATGACATTATAAAAGGCTTAAGTGAATAAAAAACTAAGAAACTAAAAAATTAGTAAACACACAAGCATTTACCAGGATGAAAAGTCTACTAGCAATAGACCTGTACAAACAAAGTTGTCATCTACATAAACGCTTGATTTTCAAAATGCTGCTTATTGAGCAGTTTTCATTGAGACCAGTGGCGTTAAAGGCATTAAGTCTAATCTGCCAAAGCAGTTCTAATTCCTCTAATTTAAAACCTGTTGGACCACCCCTTTCACTTGCTATAACCTGGTCGATGACCATGAATTTGAAGGAATGGTTGGGAAAAAGAAAGATATGTTTTGCTAGAGCATTGTCATGTTTATTTTTTCTAATTGCATAAGAATGCTCGTAAATGTGGTCTCGGAGACGGCGCTCCATCTTGCCTACATAAAATGCAAGACAACTTGTGCACTGGGCCAGGTAGACCACCATTTTCGAGTTGCAGTTAACCCTATATTTCAAGTTGTAAGTATAGTCTTTAAGTTTGAACATGTTAGATTCTGTAATATACTTGCAAAAATTGCAACTTTGACATTTATACATACCCACTACTCTACTTATAGGTCTCTTTTGGCACTCAAACAAGTCTTTTAAGTTTTTTGCTCTCCTAAAAATCACTTTTGGTTTGATCCCCAATTTCTGACACAAACACTGATCAGTCATAAGTACCGCCCAATTTTTGTATAAAATCTCAAGACAATCCCTACTGTTTGTACTGTAAGTTGTTATAAACATGGAGCTTTCTTTAAGTGGGTCAGAAATGGATTTAGACATTTGAGAAGGATATGGATCTAAGTCAAGAATAGTATGTTGGTCGAAGTGGACCTCATCTAGAATAGGTTTATAAATATGTTTATCACGTTTTTGGACCACTTCTTCTACAATGTTGCTGACCAAGCTGTCAGGGTATCCTCGATGAAGGAACATGTTTTTAAGAAAAGTACATTCATCGAGGAAATCCTGGTTGAGTGTAACAATACGGGCTGCTCTAACTAGTTGGCCTTTGACCACAGCTCACTTTTGATGATACGGGTGACAGCTTGTATAATGCAAGAAAGAGTTTGAGTAAGTAAGTCTCTGAAGTTCAATTTTTTTCTTCAGCTGAATGTCCAAATAGGCAATGGACATGGTGTTAAAAGTAGATGTGAACTAATATATATGTGTGTGTGTGTGTGTGTGTGTGTGTGTGTGTGTGTGTGTGTGTGTGTTTGTGTGTGTGTATATATATATGTGTATATATATATATATATATATGTATGTATATATACATATATATATATATATATATATATAAAACCTACTGTGTGTGTGTGTTCTGCTGTGTGCGTTATTAAGCCTCACAGTAAGACTCTCTCAGGTTCCTCTCTCAGCTAGAATAAGTATTTCATATCCTCTTTACCGCTGTTGGCTCATTCATACAACTGGTTGTGCTCCCAGTACTTTACTTATGCAGTTGTATAACTCTGTCTTAACATATTTTGTGTCTGCTGTTTTTGAATTTCTTTATATTACTACTAAATGAAGTTAAGAGTTCATTATTTGAGTCTAGTAACAATAAGTTGTATAGTTATGTTGTAATTTTACTTGTACTTGGTTAAAATATGAATAAACAAAGTAAACAACTTACATAAATGTATAACATTATATAAGAATTGCATATAGTACTGTTTTCTTCTTTAATAACATCAGTCATTTCATGCCTCACAGTAAGACGCTGTCCGGTTCGACTCTCAGCTAGAGCGTCTTCTGCGTGGAGACATGCGTGAATGGGCATACCTTCGTTGAAGGTTGTGCATCAGGGCTGGCAACTCGGCATGTAAAAATCAATTGCCATTCATTAGCGGACTGGAGTTCCGCTGTGGCAACCCCTAATTGGGAAAATCCAAAAGACACAGCAACATTTCATGTTAGTTAAATACCACAGAAAAACCTCTTCATAGACTGCTTGCAGAAAAAAATGGAAAAATGCCACAAAGAATAAGTAATCATTTCTATCATAGCAGCATTCTCTCACAGATTTACAACTAGAGACATTGGATTTGCTTACCATTCCTTGAATTTCTGTCTAGAGTACAAACAAATTTAAATGTTCACTACAGGAATTATACTAACTGTCCACTTGTATATGTTTTAATCATAGTGACTATGACAGCAAACATATAAAAGCAATTGTCAGCAATATGTGGAAATAATGAAAACAGTTTATCTAAATATCAATCAGTATGAGGTACTGTTGTGTCCACTAGGAATTACCACATCTTGTTTATAACCTTCCATTACTATTCACCTGCCATCTTACAACTAAAGACATAAACAAAACAGAGAAAATGGCAGCCATTCCTGGTAGTGTACTTGTGTATTTCCTCATGGCTGTTTCTGTTACCATACTTACAGATATTTCTAGCAGACTACTTGTCATAACAAAACAACAAATACAATGCAGCATTGACTACACACATGTAGAACTTAGTCTTTCAGGGGTACACCTAGAATCTTGGATCTAAAGCATAAAGAACAATTTATAGGATGGGTCATCACTATTCCTGATGCCACACTTGCATTATTTCCTTGCACCTGTTCCTGTCAGTGCGTTTGCATTTTTCCAACTTGCTTAAACATGAATAGGTCAAATGACTGGGCACAGATCCAAATTAGAAAATACGCATTTAGCTATAGCAATAAGTGAGCAATCTGTAAGCTTGCAGATACTGTTACCTTTTTCATCTGAATGCCTTACTTCATCTGTATTATCACCATTTGCTTTTATAAAACCCTCTCTCTTCAATGGCTGGTGGTCCTATTTGCTGCTACTTCTTTTAAATTATAGCATGTGTTTTAACTTATTTAGTAATCATACTTCCACAAATATTCTCAGTAGAATTCACCTCTTCATGCGACTAGCTTACACCCCAACATATCATCCGGTATATACCAAAGTCACAATTTCTACAGATTAGAAGGGTGTGCTCTGACTCACAAACTTATGAACATTATAGAGATTATCTTGTTCATAGATTAAGGAGTAAGGGTTAGAAATCAGGAAACATCACCATGGCATGCCAGTGGGCATCTAGCCAGGATAGGCAAGGACTACTTAGTTACAAGGAACCCCAACCTGGGGATGCCTCTAAACTGAGGTTTGTCACCATTTATCAGGAACACCAAGTTAGTTATGAATATTGTTAACAGATACTGGAACATCCTATTGGAGGATGACAGATTGTCGGATTTCCTTGGAGAAAGGTGTTAATTTTCTTTTCGCAATGGGCCAAACACTGGGTTCATATTTCAGTCATTATAAACATCACCAGGATACCACTGGACAATTTTGACAATGGACTATAACAGGAGATATAGCATGTGGATGTACACCTTGTGGACACAGTTCACATTGCCCCAGGGGAGGTAAGACTATAGAGCTCACCAGCAGAAACACTGCTTCAGTTTTTCACATGAAATTCCTGGCTAATTGTAGTTCTTATTGGGTTATATATTTGGCCACATGTTCGGGATTTTATGTTGGGCAAATGTACAGACTACTTAGGCTGAGGATCAGTGAACACATTAGTGATACTAATAACAAAAGACCTTAATGCCTTAATCAAACACACTTTAAAACATAATTCTGCATCTTTTAAATTTACAGTCATAGACAGAATAATTGGGGATAGAAGGAATAAGTCTGGGTAGAACTCCATTCTGAATTGCAAGTAGAAGAAGTGGATAATCAAACTGGGGAGCCTTTTTCCTCCAGGATTAAATGAACATTTATAATTAACCAATGGGGACTGATACATGCTAATTTGGATGGGTATATAGCTGTTGCTATATGCATTTAAGTTTATTGGCTCTGTGCACTCACTGAGGAAGGCTGGTATAGCCAAAACTGGTTTAGGTTTTTTGGGGGTTTGAGGGTTTTTTCCACTACCCATTATGAATTTGTGTTTTTTACTTTTGTGCCTTTGAGCCTATGTATTTAAATTAAAACTTTTTCTGTTCCACACTTTGTGCTGGCCCTTTCTTTTTTGAAATGTGTTTGAGGCGTATGGGGCCTTTGCACTTGCCATACTTGCAAAGGTGTTTTCTTTCATCATTTCAAGTGTTTGTGCAGTACCTAGAGGAACC
Organism: Protopterus annectens; assembly: GCF_019279795.1. Lineage (NCBI taxonomy): Eukaryota > Metazoa > Chordata > Ceratodontiformes > Protopteridae > Protopterus > Protopterus annectens. The sequence goes on along the minus strand of NC_056733.1, from coordinate 448,600,269 downwards.
ATCGATTTCTGAATATTTTTTATTTTATTTAACATTTGTTTACCGTGAAAGTACAACTGAGACATAACCCAGGCCCAGGGAGAAAAGTTCCACAGACATTTTACAACATGAAATTAAAATTAAAAGCAGTACAGACTTTTGACAACATTACATAGTGGTGTTATATATTAGACATTATATTGTTTGAACATCCTTCCATAGATTCAAGACAACACAAGACCCAACAGGTAATGTTGAGGGAATGTTTATTCTTATATTACCAATTCCAAAGTAAAACTAAATTATAAGCACTAACAAACTCCACTCATAAACTTTATAAACCAAAAACAAATCATTTTGCAAGATAGAATTCATACCTGTGGCAGATATGTCTGCTTTGGTAATGATGAGATCATCAACACATAGTAAACAACCTGGGCTAGTTAATTCCCAAAAGATGCTGTTGAGAAACAGTAACAAGAGCAGCAGACCCGGATGATAGATTGTCGGAGTTCGTTGGAGGACGGTTTATTAGTATATTAGTTATTAGTATATTAGTTATTTGCTGAGATGACATCTATTCTGTTTGCTTGATTGTCAGCAAACCAAGAACAGACTTCAGCTGAAAAGTCACAAAGATCAAATATGTACAGAATCACAACACAAGCCACTATTTTAAATGCTCTTTTTTAAGGTCATTAGATTTTTTTAAATATTACTAAAATGATAATTTTTAAGATAGAAAATGGCTATTAATACACTATATTTTTGCCCAAATCCTTAGTGTTCTAGCATCAGAATGCCATATGTCATGTTGTATGTACTCCACTTTTGTACATGCATACATCTATATCTGTATCTATATATCTGTATCTATTTCTATGTCTATATCTTTATCTATCTATATCTATACACACTCACACACACACACACACACACACACACACACACACACACACACACACACACACACACACACACACATAAAGGGTCAAGTTTAGTATTGGGTCAGCAATCATCAACATACCTCTCAACCGTACATATTTCCCAGAATGTACATATTTTTGCCTCATATTTTTGGTCTGTTTCTCATAAAATTGTGGCTTTCTGGCAAATCATTGGTAAATCATTAAGGGTTGAAGTAAAAAAATAATGACAAACATTTAAGTTTCAGACTTCATACCCTTCAGAAAAGTCATGCTAATGCAAAACCTGTTATTCTATCTACATTCTAAGTTGGTAAGAACAATATTTGTTACAGTACATTAAAAAATCACACAAAACACCTACAGACTTCTGATGACCTTTATTGTAAGTCATATATAGAATAGTAACATGGAACCTTTATTGGAAAACCAAATCAAACTCATTGCAACAAAATAAGATAAACCAACATAAATAAAGATAAGGGCAGTGTATCCGCTCACCCTTGGATAAGCATCATCCCCCACTTGCTCACTTATCATTGTAATAACAAGGCAGCATCCCTGCTCACCATATCATATCACCAAGCCAATCTTTTCACTCCAAGTCTTCCACCATCAAAATTCAAATTATCCTCATAAGGGGGAACAGAAGAGGGGCAAGCCTGTCCCTTTTCTCCGCCCACCAGCCCTCACACAATGCCCCTTTTAACTAGGTCCTCCACCATAAACCCCAAGTTAAGGTTAAACAAATCTAAACCAAATTCGCTTTGATGAACCCCATCTGACCTATACCACATGGGATCTCTGTCCTCAAACTCCACATGCTATATAGTATGCACCCCCATTTCTTTCAGATACTTTGCTAACGTATAGTTAACATACTTCCTAGCCCTCTCCTCCACAGAAAAATTATTAGCCTCCCTCCAGCACAACCTGGGAATAATCTCAGACCACAGCAAAACCACTGAGGGATAAAACCTTCTCAATACTAATACAGCCTCACAAATTTGATAAACCAACTGCCTTTTTGGAATTCTACTTAAATCATTCCCCCCTAAATGAATCACCAAAATATGTAGCAATCTACACTGACTCTGCAACCTAGTAAATATCTGGAATATCCGGCTCCACAATAACCCTCTCGCACCATGCCAGGTTACCTTCAGACCAAAATGCTCCAAACCCAAATTCATTCCATTGCATCTAATTGCTGCATGCCTAGCGACCCAATATTAGAATGAATGACCCAGGATGAAGACCCTTTTTTCACCTAAGAGAGGAAAAAACAAAATTTAACCAACACTTTTCACCAAGCTACTTAATATAAGCTAAAAAGGCATTGGAAGACCATCATCCCACCCTCTTGATAACTTCAATCGAACTCCCTCACTTCGCTAAATCTGACGCCCTATCCATCCTGAAAGAATGGGAAGAAAACTTACCCACTCTAGACTAACGCTACTAAGAGCACTTCTCATAATCAAGTTCAATTGCTCACCTGTCAACGCCCTACCACCTACTGATGTGAAAACTAACCCTTCAACTCTATTTCCTCTAGCCATCCACAACCTCTTACCCCACTCCATAGGACATCTTCAACTAGACTCACCCTTTTCCAATACTATCGGCATCACTTTCCCTTCGTGATCCATTTTTGAAGATCTCAACCTAATATGCACAGCCCCAGGCAATATACGCACATCATACCACTCCAAAGCACCCAGCAACTCAGACACATGAAATGCCCCACAATACATCCACACACTAACCGTACTCCACACCACATAATCATCCATACATCCACATACCCTCCATAGGTCCCTTAACAACATCCTTAAAATCCCCTTAGTCACAGGCGACTGCTATCCATAGCAGGACCTTCAATTCTTCCCCATCCCTTTATGACATGCCCCACCAACCATGACCTAGTCCAGTCCTCTAACCTGGCCAACCAAGCAAATGTCCCTATGGCTGCCAATGCCACTCTCACTTTGTGAAGCGCCTTACTCTGCTTCTGCAAACTGGCTAAATAATACAATAACAAACTCTCCAACCACTCTCAATCCTGCTCCAGTAACTGCCTCAAAAAAGTGTCAAAATGACACAATGCCCTACTGTAAGATCTCCTTGTAGTTACCGCCCATGACTGCTGTACCAACCTGCCAATTATTACAGGCCAATCTGCCACCCTTCTTCTGGAATAATTGAGGGATGTAATGCTGCTGTTTGGGCCACTTGCCAGAATCTGCAATGCTGAAAATGAGACTAACTGTCAGCTTATCTCATTTCTAACTCCAGCCACATGTAACCATCTAAATGAAAAATGAATCAACAAACTTTGTAATACAAGTTTACGAAGAACTAACAACAAATGGGGAGATTTAGCCGTTTTAGCCTGCAACACTCTAAACACCACCCTCCTACCCTTTAAACGGTCCTGCCATACCAATGAGGCTGCCCAGATTGGCATCAACTCCAAAAAGGCAATATCTCGTCTCCAATCTTCAGGCCAATGAACAGACCATGGCATCAAAAACCATTGCCCTGCAAAATAAGATCCCATGCCCAGACCCCCGGCTGCATCTGTATACAACTGGAGCTCTCCCTGTCCAACCCAATCCAGCTGCCAGAATGATATTCCATTAAACTGATGTAAAAAATTCAACCACAAAGCTAGATCCTCCTGAACTAACTTACTGACCCTTACTCTGCGGTGCTTACTTTTCCTCCCTTTTAAGCGAAAAGCTACTGACTGGCAATATGTATGTCCCAGATGTACAGCCCTGCAGGCAAAATTCATTACGCCCAGCAATTCCATCAAATCTCTCACACAAACCTTACTCTGGGACCTCACCCAAGAAACTCTCTCCTGCAGTTGAACCACCTTATCCTTTGGCAAATGAAACAAACCCTTACCAGCATCCACAGTCAAACCCAAAAAATCCAACACCTTTTCCGGACCTTCCAACTTATGCTTAGCCAGTGGTACTCCCAAGGCTTCACACATTCCCAGAAACTCCTGCATTGCCACCTGTGTCCCTTCTTTTCCTTCACCCACCAACAAAATGTCATCTAGATAGTGAACCCGCCTGCTGTCCATCAACCCTATGCTGCCATATCCAATGCCGTGCTTAATAAACTTCTCAAAAGTAGCACACACCACTGCACACCCCATGGGCATTGCAGTGTCAAAATAAAAGCTATCACCCACCACCATTCCCAATAATAGCCAGTCCTCCTTCTGCACCAGCAACAAATGAAACGCCGACTCAATATCTGCCTTAATCAGCCAGGGATCCTCAAAACTCCTAATTATATGGACCGCATCAACCAAAGACGCATATGTTACCTTGACCTCTTCCCCAGCGATGAAATCATTGACAGACTTGCCTTCAGGGTATGAGAAATGATGAATTAAACTAAACTCACCCTGCTTTTTCTTTGGGACTAAACCTAGTGGTGACCCTTTAAATTCAGGAAACGGAGGCCAAACAAAAGTGCCAAACAATCTCCCCGCCTGACACTCCTTCTCAATTAAAGCATGCAAAACATCCTCCCTCCCTCCCTCCCTCTCACAGATCTCAAATTTTTCCCAAGCTTACCCTCAACCACCAAAGAAGATTTAATCAAAAAACCTCTAGAAAAACCCTCAATTAATTCCCCCCTATATGGCACCAGATAACTAACTTGCCAACCCCTTCAGACCTGAACCTTAATATATGAATGAGTCCCCCCCCTCCCGACCCCCCCTCGAAGGACCCCCCCATTGGCCAAAGTTAAAATGACCACCCACCCCCCCTGCAACCCTGAAACAAACACATCCTCTTGGGACTGTGACATAAGGTACTACCTGCCCCCTGCATTGCCCCCACATTGTGCATGTGCCAGTATGAACTTAGAAGAATGGTCTCAATTGGCAAACTACCCATGAGCACTTCACTGCATTAGTCCAGGCCCCACCCTGTTTCACCCACCCTTCCTCCAGCACCTTTTACCCACCCATTCCCATTCTCCATCATGGTCCAATCCAAATAAAGCCAAAGTATCGGATTCCAAAGCTACGGATCCCAACGTCACTTTTCTTAACACACTTCTGATCATACCAAAGCCATGCATTACTTGGCCATAACCTCTGTGCCTCCCATATTGTTAAAAAATATGCCAAAAGTGGAAGAGCCATCACCCTAGCCCAATTCCTTTTGAAAGAAAAGGGGGAGAAGGACAAAAAAAAATGATGCAGTCTTTCCTGTAGCTATAACCCCAACAAACTGTGCTCACCTTTATGCCAGGAAAGCACCCAAGGCCTACCTTTACACACCTCAGGCAGTCAAGGATGTGATCTCACTTCAGCAACAAAATCACACCAAATGTGCCTTCCCACGCTAAATCCCATCTCAAAAGCCATTAAGACCCACCCATTGAAATTACCTCACTTCCTCCCTCATCTTCCTACTTTATTAACCCTTTTGTTATCTGTTCCCTAATCCCACACTTAACCCTTCCTACCTACTTCCTTACATCCTAATCCCTACCTCCCCTACCCCACACTGAAGCTGTCCTGTGACATCTCCGTCTGTTCCCAAACTTCATTTAAAAAGTGTCCTTATTTTTGGGCCCCCCCCCCATTATTTATGGCTTTGTCCAGATTTCTTGTTCTAAGAGGTTGAGAGGTATGATCATCAGCTGTCTTGTATATAGGACTTTTGTATAAGGAGTGAATTGTAGCATACTTTAAGTATTGCGGTATAGTTTGTGGAGTGAGTGATAGTTTAAAAAAAGAATTTCACTAGTTTACATAATATATCACTACATAGTTTCAGTATGATGAGGTGAATAAAGTGGATGTTAAGGTCATATGCACCATGGTGTATTTCTGACTTTATTGCAATGAAACCCTACTACTGGAATGAAATGTATAATAATTTAAGGTAATCATTAAAAGAAAGAAAATATCATTTAGCCACTTTTGTAAATCATAGCCTAAATAATATTTAAGAAAAGTACAGCAAGAGTTTCCTTTCTGAAAATGAATGCAGTCATAATAAGGGACATATAAGGTTATTGTTTTAATTACTTTAACAGTGATATAACACAAGAAATAGCTCACAAACCCATTGAGATGCACCCAACAGGAAGCAGTGTTACCATTAAAGTTTTATTCACCTCTTGTATATTAATCAGTCATATGTGTTAATTAACTGACAAGACAGCAATTAATTTGATTAGTTTCTTGGAATAATAAATAATATTTATAAAATAAGTATGCAGTAGTGCAAAATTTTTATCTAACAAGCTAAATCTAAACAGTTTTCCAAGCTGTTTTAGAGGTTATAGCACACAGTAACCCAATGCCCGACTGTAAGAAATATGTGATATAAGGCCATATATAAAATTGAGATGTTATATTAGAAAGGCAGACCTCTGTATTAAAAGAGCTGGGGTAGTATCAGCTGGCCTTTTTCACTAAAATAATTAAAATGTTTAATCAAATACTTAAAATACTGCCCACATAAATGTAACTGTTATTCAACAATTCTGCTTTTTCCAAACATAGTACCACTCAATAAGATAGGCATTATTGAAAATAACAACAATGGGACATGTAACAACAATGGGGCATGGCCAAGATGGCTAACTGAATGCAGTACAGTTCCTTTGCTCTGCTTCATGCATTTTTCCTGACAGGAATATTTTGACAATCTCATCAGAATTCTATCAAAAATAATATATTATTGAAGTAGAAGACAAAAGGAATACTCTGGTGTAAAAATCTACGTATTTTTCAAACTTTTTCCTGTCATTTCATCAACAAAAAATCTTCATACAATAAAGAAGATGAGTCACTTGAAGTCTGAGACACAAGAGAGCTTCATAAAAAATTAAATACAACCACTTATTTATACCATCCAGGAATTAGTTAAAAAATTAACAAGTTGGATATAAAAATAGACAAAATAAAAGCAGACTGCTGTAAACAAATAGAACTCATGAATGAAATGATAAAGCAACAAAAATCACAAATAGAAGGCTTGGAGGAATCTGTCATAAATATAGATGGCAGGTTATCAGAAGGAGAAAAAAATATGAACTTTATTCTGCAACAAAATAACAAGCTATTGGAGCAGAAAGATGATTTAGAAAATAGAGCATGGAGAAACAACATCAGAATATATAGAGTACCAAAGAAAATGGAAGAAAACAGTATGATAAAATTTCCAAAAGCCTGGATTCCAAATGATATAAATCTGCCAGATGTCTTTTCCTTTGGAATTAAAAGGGCACACAGATATTTGGTGACTATCCTCCCAAACAAAAAGAATATTCATCCAAGATCCATCAAAGTCAAATTCATATCAACACAGGATAGAGACTTAATTTTAAAAACAGCATGGTCTGCTGTACCACTAAAAATTTAAAACGCGTACATCAGATTTGACAATAATTCTTCTTCTTTGGTAAAGAAGAAAAGGAAAGCTTGCATACCTTTGGTGAAATCTTTGAAAAAAGGAATCAAAACACCTTGTCTTCCCTGCTAAACTCAGACTTTTTCTACCTGAATAAACCAAAACCTTTGATAATCTAGAAGATACTCAGTCTTACAGCCAAAATAAAAACATTTTATCTTCTTCTGAAGCTGTGGATACCACCATATCATTAAAGTGACAAGCAATAGAAAGTGACTGGACTGTCAAAGAGAAGAAAAAGTGTAAGATTAAATAAATCTCTTATTAACAATGTAAGTTAGTTATAAAAAGTGATGCTGCTTTGACACTCACACAGAAAATAAACTAAAGGTAATCTTTTTCACTTTTTCATTCCTTAGATAATAAAAAAATAGTCTTATACCATCACAGTATTAAATAGCAGTTATAGTAATAGCATATTGCAACTAAATGCTTTTATCTTAATCTTTATAAATTATTACTAAAGTAGTTCAGTTGCACTAATTTCTTTTAACTTTTTTACGCTCATATTAGCAAGTATAAAACAACATAGCAGCATAAATACTAACATTTTAATTACAGAAATGGGTGTTTTATGTTTAAAAATGCTGGCTAATATAGTCAAGCATATGATTAAGTGTTTCTCATAATTTTAAAGTCCTTTTTATTTGCTTTTATTAAACATAGTTTATTTTGAATATTCGAAAGGTCAAAATCGACAATTTAATGTATTCTTTATAAATATGTTTAATTTAATGCTTAAAAAACATATCAGCCATTTTTTGCTTTAACTAATAATTTGACTTATAAAAAGCAGCTTTTTGACTAAATCATTGCTTTTTACATGCATCTGCAAGCTATTTGAACTAAAAGCTTTCATTTTAGTTTGCTTTTCCGGCTTAGAATACTTACAGTGCATCTAGGACATTTTTATGCACAGCACTAGCCTATAAAACTGTAAACAGCACTCTATTTTTATTGGAACATGCTCGCACATTCAAAAGGAAGTGTGGTGCAAACTCCGACCTCTGGAAAGCAGGAAGTGCACAGAACAGGAAGAAAAAAATCAAAACAGACTATCTTAATGTTTTTTATAAAGAAATGTTGTTTTTAACTGCAAGAATATTGTAAGTAATGTTTTATTTTTCTAAGTTAAATGTTATTTTAAGTATTTTAAGCATTCTTATGTTGAATTAATAGGAAAAACCTTTATAAGGTTACACATAGAAGGACACATTTTATTGCAACACCATTTGTAGTTTTTTAGTCATGTGCCGCAGTTATAACATTAAAACTATATATAATACTTTTTCTTTGTAAATGAAGACTATAAAATTAAAGAAGGTAAAAGAAATATCATATATAGCTATGTCTGAATTATTTAATGCTTGTAGCAGCCACTTCATAATATAACACAGTAGCAAATCAGTTAAAGCTGCAGCCAAACTGAATGACAGCACTCAGACATTTCATGCATATTATTTCATTCTAACTTGTATATACTATTAAGCTAATTTTATAACATTTTATTATAAATCAGTTGGATATAGATAAGTGATAACACTGTATTCTCAGCAACAAAAATAATACATAAGCATTATAATATAACAGAACATGTTATGTATGCCATTAGATTACATTATTTATATATATATATATATATATATATATATATATATATATATAAATGTTAATGTTTTTTATTTTTGTAAAGAGTTATGATGAATGGTTATTTGACTGATAGCTATACAATGTTGTCTTGTTTATACTTCTGCTGAGTAACAAATATTCTTATTAATATTATCACACTTAGGCTAATATAATAGCAGAGAGTATAAAAGCTTTAGTATTGCACATTACAATGGTGTTATTTTATAGACTTATAATCTTTAGTTAGAAACAAATAAATATATGTTTATTTCATAATTATCTACATTTATATTGACTGGTAGTTACCATCTTATCCATGAATGAAGTTTTCATGTACAGAAGAGTATCACTTAATATTTGTATGCTGTTAGTTTACATTTTCTTAATATATAAAATGTTTTATTCTACTTTCATATAGTATGGAGATACAGTGAGAGGCTATTCAACTGGTAGTTACCACTTTATCCATGAATTAAGTATTCCTATACAATAAGCTTATCACTTAATATTTCTTTATCTAAGTAAATGATTCTACTTTATTCACATATAATATCAATGGAGTCTTTAGATGTTTATTTGATAGAAGTAGTAGCAAATAGAGTTTGTTTTTGACATGGTTTGGTTTGGAAGAAGCTTGAACAGAAAATTCATCAAGCCTGGAATGTTATGTTCCATGTTGAGGTGTGTAAATGTTCATTATTCTATGGTTTCTTTTTTAGGTTCATAGGTTCATAGATTAGTACTAAGCTAACTGCCCTTGTGAGCCATTTCAAGCCTAGCCAATTATCCTTTGTGAGATTCGAACCCAGCACCTTGTGTTTGTAAGGCAAACACCTTAACCATTAGGCTACCCTCCCAACCCTTTTGATTTTTTTTTCTTGTCCATAACAAATACTTATATTAGTATATTCACATTTATCATTCAGTATTCACAAAAAACAGACTCTGAACATTATACTCTAAACAATGTTTATTTTAACACTACACAAATCTGATATTGTTTTCCTACAAGAAACACATTTAGTATCTGAAGATGTATATTAAAACATTGTACTGTTTTAGTGGGATCTCAGTTCTAAACTAAAAGAAGTGGTATTTTAACATTATGGAGGAAAAACATTAGGAATGCCTAAAATTATGGATACATACACAGATAACAATGCAATGTTGGGCATAGTAGTAATACAGTTAGAGAAAAATTGCTACACTTTCAAAAATGCATACTGGATACCAGGTATGGGTGTGAATGCTGTTAAAAACCTCTAGACATTATCACAACATACTCTAAAGGTGAGCTATTATTTGGTGGAGATCTTAATTGTATATTATCTGTCAATGAAACTACAAATAATAAAATAAAAAAAAATCATCTGTAGCAAAACAATTGAATAATTACATAAATTTTATGAATATGAGAGATGTATCTAACCTAAAACTATCAAATTCTTTGAAATTCTCATATTATTTATATAGATTTGGAACTCAAATTACTATAAAGTTATAGTATCAAATTCAATATATTCTAATATAGGTGAGGTATTGATTGCCTCAAGTTTATTGTCTGACCACAGTGCTGTAACATTTTAACTAACAATAAGCCAAAACAGCTTAATTCATTGTCAAATAATACCTGCTTACATTATGAAACTAAAAAAACTTTCAGGAATGGTACTTAAAAGAAATAAATCAAATAATAGCCCTTAACTATAATGGATACATTTCCGATTCTATTCTTTGGGATACATTGAAGGTAGTTTCATATGGCAAGATTAAAAACTGGTATATAGCAAAAAAGGAAAGAATGGGATAAGGAATTAACAAGCCTCAAAATGGAAATTGACAAATTAAAACTGAACAGGAAACCTAATGATATAAATGTAAATATTCAGTTAAAAAAATCTAAACAAGAAGTATACAGATTTACTTCAACACAAGATTTCTATTAACATAGAGAAAATTAAACTATAATCATACTTGATAAATTCCAAAAGCTTGCATAAAATACCAATTAGATCAAAATGCATGATCAAGAAAATCATATACAAAGATAGAGCTAAAACAAAAATAGTTACTGACCTGAATGACATATTAAAATGCTTTATTTTTATTTTATTTATTTAACTTTTGTTTACCGGGAAAGTCTGGATACAAGCCCTTTTTCAGCAGAGGCCTGGGGAGGAAAGCTCCATAAGTAACAGTAAATTTTCATGCACACATTACAATAATCAAAAAGTATAAAGTAAACAAAATGTAGTATACATAAGAAAATACAAATGTGTTACATCTTGACAACAAAACCTAGGCTTTGAACATAGCTAGTACTATTTGTACGTATGACATGTCAAGATACAAGGTTAAGAGTGATCGGTAGGGACAAAGGAGTAAACACCGGGGGAGAAGTTGAATATGTTTTGGATATTCTGTGATGTATCGGAGAACTCATGAGGGGTTAGTACAGGAACATAGCCACTTATTTTTTAGATAAGCTTTAAGTGATGACTTAAAGTGGTTAGTGGATGAGATTGAGATAATGGAGTTAGAAAGGGAGCTCCATATATGAGATACATAGTTGGAAAATAAATATTCTCCTGCAGTGTCATTGGCCTTGGAGATGGTGAGTAAGTTCTTGTTGTTAGAGTGAAGTGGTCTGCTGGAACTGTAAGGAAGGATGAGATTTTGTAGTGCAGGGGTTCTAGTTGGTTGTGTTACAATTTTGTGAGTTAAAGAGAGTTGGTTGTAAAGAATAATGGGAAGCTCAAGCCAATCTAGTATCCTTAAAGCTGTACAATGATGTGTTCCATATGGGCAGTCAGATGCAAACTTAGCAATTTTATTATAACATGTTTCTAGTATGACAAGTCAGTTTTCCTTAGATTAGTTAAAATTGGTGAGGCATATAGTAGAGCGGAGAGCAGATGGGTTTGTGCCAATGTAATTTTGGCCATTGTAGTAAGGAACATTTTGGACCTATATATACTTCCAAGTTTCTTATAGAATTTTTTTATAGTTAGGGAGACATGCAAGACAAATTTTAGGGTATTGTCTATTTCCACTCCAATAAACTTAGTATGGGTTGTCAGGGAGATCACACTATTGTCTTTGGCTATTATGTTAAATTTTGGGCATGAGATAGATGCCTTGTTAGGCTGGAAGAGTAATAATTTAGTTTTGTTTGGGTTCAGGATTAGATGGGCATTGGCAAGCCATGTTTCAACAGAAGTGAAAGATTCCTGTGTTTGAGCATGAAGAGTTCATAGGTTCATAGGTTCATAGGTAGGTACTAGGCTATCGGTCTTAGGGCCCATACAAGCCTAGCCAAAAAATGTACCCTGGCTTTCGCCACCCAAAAAAATTATTTTCCTGTGCCCCTGTTGAGCAGAGCCACAGAAGTGATCCCCAGGATGAATTTCCCATTTCCCATCTAATCATCAAGATTTTTCTTGAAGAGTGCTAATGAGGAGCTCTGTTTGACATAGATAGGTAGTCCATTCCAGAGTATGGGAAGTCTCTGGGACAGGAATCTATCCCTCCAGCATGTTCTGTTTATTGTGGTGACAAGGTTAAGGTCCCTAGAGCATGTAGCGCGGAGGGATTGGGATTTCTTTAAGTGAAGCATGTCCAACAGCTCTGGGTTTGACATAGCTTTGTATGTTAGGCAGAGATCCCCCCTGAGTAGGCGATATGTGATGGAGTAAAGCTGTAGTTTTTTGAGACAGTCTGCATAGGGTATCTGTTTGAGGCCAGTAATCCTCTTTGTGAGGTATTTCTGTGGTCTTTCCAGTTGTTGTAGATGTCTTGTGAGGTACATACCAAAAGGGGCGTTGTACTCTATAATGGGTCTAATGAGTGATGACTAGAGGAGAACAATGACCTCTTTTTTTCTGGATGAGAATTCTTTTGTGATGAGATGAGCCACTTAAAAGGATTTCCTGACCACTGCGGTGATGTGATTATCAAAGGAGAGACTACTGTCCACATGTGTCCCAAGGTCTCTTATCACATTTTTGGCATTAAGTAGACTACCAGTTATGTGGTAGTTCATGGGTACAGAGTTTTTACCAAAGGGGATGACAATATAATATTTGGCATTGAGCTTCAGGCCATGGCTTTGACACCAGGTATCTGTCTCAGTGAGGCCCTTTTGTAGTTTGTCCACATCGTTAGGAGTTTCGATTATGGCTACTAGTTTGCAGTCATCTGCAAACTTTGTTAGCCAAAGACCTTCTGTGTTGGCCTGCACTTTAGAGAAGTAGATACCAAACAGGAGAGGACCCAGGACCAAACCCTGTGGTACTCCACCTGTCACTGGTCTGATGTCGGATTTGGAATCCACTACTTTCACAGTGTGGGTTCTGTCCGTGAGCCAGTTGGCAACCCATATTGTGACATAGGGATTTATACCTAGTTTAATGAGCTTATCTATAATTCCAGAGTGGGGGATGGTGTCGAAAGCCTTGGCGAGATCTAGATAAGCTGTGTGAACCATTTTACCCTCATCTATGGCTTTGGTGACTGCTTCAAAGAAGTCAATCAGGTTTAGGAGACATGATCTGCCTTTTACACATTCAAACTGAGTAGGGTCCAGAGTTTGGAGATTACCAATGTCTTTGTTTATGAGTTCCACGATGATACATTCCATGGCCTTGCAGACCAGGCTCATCAGGCTAATGGGCGGTAGTTCCCAGGGTCCGTCGTGGCTCCCCCTTTGTGGAGTGGGATAACTGTCGCTGTGTGCCATTCAGTGGGTACAAAGCCTGAGGTGAGGCTATGATTGAACATGGTACTTAGGTAGGGTGCCAGTTCATTCTGTAGTTTGTGTAGAATGCAGCCTGGGATATTGTCAGGTCCAATGGATGCTGTGTTCTTGGCTTTGGAGAGTGTGTTTTTTACCTGTGCAGCCGTGATTATAGGCACTTTGCATTCTTCCGGTATAGAGATGGGCCCTCTAGGGGGGTGAGAGGGGGGTAAAGTTAGTACTGAACCTATCTGCTAGGATGTTGGCAATATCAGTTGGTTCTGTATATTTAGTGCCATTATGCTGCAACTCAGAGCAGATCTGAGTGTTCCCATTTAGATTCTTGACATAGCTATAGAATGCTTTGTGGTTGTCTTTAGAGTCAGTGGCAATTTTGTTTTCGTAACTAGCTTTGGAGGATTTTATGAGGGATCTCAGCTTCTTACTGAGGTTGACCAGGAAGTTCCTCCAGTCATGGGATTTTACTCTTTTTTGCAACACTTTCTTTCTTCTGTTGTAGAGTTTGTTTATGGCAGAGGATCACCAGATTGGCTTCCTTTTTTTGGAGGATAACATCTTGGTTCTATTAGGGATAGCATGATCCATGCACTCGTGTAAGTGCTTATAAAGTGCATTTGTGTAGGATTCGGCAGTCATACCTCTATTGTCCGTCTGCATGCGTGTCATGAAGTTTGCCACTTCTGTCTTAAGAAGTGTAAAGTTGGCTTTTGAGAAGTTTTTTACGATGGTTTCCCTAATTGGGGCTGGGGGTGGGATGTGGATGTCTAGGCTGATTAGCTTGTGGTCAGATCTGACCAATGAGGAATTGACCGCTGGTGTGGAACACCGGTTTCCCATGTTGGTAATGACCAGGTCTAGGATATCGCTTCCCCTGGTGGGGGTGTGAATAAGTTGATCCAAGGTGTTGGAATTTATGAATTCTAGAAAACGTTGAGCAAAAGAGTTGGTACATGAGTAGTTTTCCCAGTTAATGGTGGGGTAGTTGAAATCGCCCATTATTAGGGTGTTGGGTTGTACCCTAATACTTTCCAGTGTATCAAGAAATGAGGAGTGTGAATCCTGGGGCATGGTGGGGGGGGGTCTATAGCAAGCTACAATTTGGATTGCAGTCTTTTCCAGGGTTAGTTGTACTTGGATAATCTTGGATGCATTATGCTGTGCAACTAGCCTGGAGGTGTGGATATCCTTAATGAATATGGACACGCCTCTGCCTTTAGTGCTTCTTTCTGAGTTAAGTGGCCAAAAGGTGTGGTATGAATTGAAGCCTGGTAATGCAGGGGTGCTCTCTGGAGCTTTGAATTAGGTCTCTGTCACTGCACAGATGTCAATGTTCTCCTTTTTAAGGAGTGCCTCGAGTGAGTGCATTTTGAGATTTAGACTTCTAGCATTGAGTAGCATTACCCTCAGA
Organism: Protopterus annectens; assembly: GCF_019279795.1. Taxonomy (NCBI): domain Eukaryota; kingdom Metazoa; phylum Chordata; order Ceratodontiformes; family Protopteridae; genus Protopterus; species Protopterus annectens. The sequence continues at coordinate 448,585,107 of NC_056733.1, read as the reverse complement.
CTTTGCTTGCTTGTACCTGTTACGGTGGTGAATTTGTCATTTGAATCTTGCCTAAAAAAGGCACTATAGGGGTGGCAAGAGCCTTAGCCAGTATCCGGAATCCTAAGGACGACAGGTGCAGGCCATCTCTGGCAAAGCATCATGGACTGTCGGTCATGTCGTCCCAGGCAGACAAATACTGGATCCCCTTAGAATGACACCCGAAGCTTAGCCAATTTTTAAGTCAATCATTTTGTCCTTGTACTGTGGTATAATTCTGGGTGACGGCAGGATGCTACTCAGGGTTAGGGTCATACCTGCCTGGGATACAAGATCGGAGATCTCCTCCATGTCTCTTTTCATGTAGTCCAGGGAGGTACATTTCAGGTCATTCACACCAACATGGACAATGACAGTGTCATATTTGTACTTATTGTGGAGTGACCTGAGTGCATGCGTTATGTGGCGGATCCTGGCACCTGACAGTAACTTTCTCCTTGTTTAGTCTAGTGAGTGGAACATCAGTGTGCCTGACTATAGAGTCACCTATGACTAGAGTGTTGGGTACGTTGTTATGCCTTATGGGCTGTGGTTGAGTGGCACACTGAGTTTGTGGGCTATGTGTCATTTGGGTTGTGTTGGGGGGAGGAGTTTGCTTGCGTTTATGCTTTGGATGTCCCTGATGCTTGGGCAGGTTTTTATTGAGAGGCTCCGTGAATGTAGGTGTGTGTTTTGTGTTTCTATATGTGTGTTTTGGTGGTGTAGGTTTTGAGGGACTATGTGATGAGTGTGGTGTGGTGCAAGTGTTTACCTTCTCCTCTTGAGTGTCTAGTGCAGTCTTGGGTGTAGAGAGCTTTGCTTCCAGTTTGGCAATATAAGTGCATCTTTCACAGGTTGTAGTGTTGGGTAGTAGGAAGAGAGGGTTGTCTGTGTACATGAGGCAATAGCTGCATTGCCTCAATATGACCAGATTCATCAGATAGACAGGAGAAATCACTGGGAGCTGACCCTTAGACATGCCTGGATAAGTGCTTATTTATTAAGTACTAAAACTGCTTTCCACTAGACAACAAGTGGGAGGAAAAGTTTTGGGGGAAAAGTAGCTGGTGGTTCACCATATTGAAGGCCTTTGATAGGTCAAGAAATAGTGCTGAAGATATTTTTTTGTCATTTCGGTTGAGATTAATAGTGTCGGTAAAAGAGAGAAGAGCAGTGGTTGTACTGTGGTGGGGTCTAAAACCATGTTCAGAATTGGTTATTAAATTGTTCAGGGTAAGATAGTAAAGCAGTTGTTTGTGTATACACTTCTCCATGATTTTGGCCAATGGTGACAGTATTGCTATGGGCCTGTAGTTTGATAGTTCCGTTGATAAGCCATCTTTGTGGAGAGGTATGACATGGGATATTTTCCATATAGATGGGATTGTAACTTCTGCTATGGTTCTGTTGATAAGAACTGAGATAGGGTACGCGATGGTATCTGCTGCTATCTGTAAGTATTCAGCTGGGAGAAGGTCTGCAGAGAGAGTGGTTGGTTTTAATTTCTTCAGTAAGGATCTTATATAGGCAGTGGAGACAGGTTGAAATTTAAAGGTGGATTTTAGCTGTTGGAAGTTTTCCATTTTTATGGAGTTGGTGGATGGTAATTGATTAGCTAGGGTTTGTATAGTGTCAGTAAAGAAATTGTTAAAGGAATTTGCTATGTCTTCAGGGGTTTTGTCACTTAGTTTTTCTGGGGTAGGGGTAGAGGATTTACCTGGGTGGAGAAGATTATTTAGACCAGTCCAGAATTTTTGAGGGTTGTCTTGGTGTTTATTTTGGAGTTGACAATAGTCATTTTTTTTGTCTAGTAGTGTTGCTTTTTTGGTCTCATTTCTTAGTTGTTGGAATTTTATGCGGTCCGAGGTTGATTTGGTTAAACAAGACTCTTGACATAGCTATAGAATGCTTTGTGGTTGTCTTTAGAGTCAGTGGCAATTTTGTTTTCGTAACTAGCTTTGGAGGATTTTATGAGGGATCTCATCTTCTTACTGAGGTTGACCAGGAAGTTCCTCCAGTCATGGGATTTTACTCTTTTTTGCAACAGTTTCTTTCTTCTGTTGTAGAGTTTGTTTATGACAGAGGATCACCAGATTGGCTTCCTTTTTTTGGAGGATAACATCTTGGTTCTATTAGGGATAGCATGATCCATGCACTCGTGTAAGTGCTTATAAAGTGCATTTGTGTAGGATTCGGCAGTCATACCTCTACTGTCCGTCTGCATGCGTGTCATGAATTTTGCCACTTCTGTCTTAAGAAGTGTAAAGTTGGCTTTTGAGAAGTTTTTTACGATGGTTTCCCTAATTGGGGCTGGGGGTGGGATGTGGATGTCTAGGCTGATTAGCTTGTGGTCGGATCTGACCAGTGAGGAATTGACCTCTAGTGTGGAACACCGGTTTCCCATGTTGGTAATGACCATGTCTAGGATATTGCTGCCCCTGGTGGGGGTGTGAATAAGTTGATCCAAGGTGTTGGAATTTATGAATTCTAGAAAACGTTGAGCAAAAGAGTTGGTACATGAGTAGTTTTCCCAGTTAATGGTGGGGGGAGTTGAAATCGCCCATTATTAGAGTGTTGGGTTGTACCCTAATACTTTCCAGTGTATCAAGAAATGAGGAGTGTGAATCCTGCGGCATGGTGGGGGGGGGGGTCTATAGCAAGCTACAATTTGGATTGCAGTCTTTTCCAGAGTTAGTTGCACTTGGATAATCTCGGATGCATTATGCTGTGCAACTAGCCTGGAGGTGTGGATATCCTTAATGAATATGGTCATGCCTCTGTCTTTAGTGCTTCTTTCTGAGTTAGGTGGCCGAAAGGTGTGGTATGAATTGAAGTCTGGTAATGCAGGGGTGCTCTCTGGAGCTTTGAACCAGGTCTCTGTCACTGCACAGATGTCAATGTTCTCCATTTTAAGGAGTGCCTCGAGTGAGTGCATTTTGAGGTTTAGACTTCTAGCATTGAGTAGCATTACCCTCAGACTTTGCTTGCTTGTACCTGTTACGGTGGTGAATTTGTCATTTGAACCTTGCCTAAAAAAGGCACTATAGGGGTGGCAAGAGCCTTAGCTAGTATCCGGAATCCTAAGGACGACAGGTGCAGGCCATCTCTGGCAAAGCATTGTGGACTGTCGATCATGTCGTCCCAGGCAGACAAATACTGGATCCCCTTAGAATGACACCCGAAGCTTAGCCAATTGTTAAGTCAATCATTTTGTCCTTGTACTGTGGTATCATTCTGGGTGATGGCAGGATGCTAATCAGGGTTAGGGTCATACCTGCCTGGGATACAAGATCGGAGATCTCCTCCATGTCTCTTTTCATGTAGTCCAGGGAGGTACATCTCGGGTCATTCACACCAACATGGACAATGACAGTGTCATATTTGTACTTATTGTGGAGTGACCTGAGTGCATGCATTATGTGGCGGATCCTGGCACCCTGACAGTAACTTTCTCCTTGTTTAGTCTAGTGAGTGGAACATCAGTGTGCCTGACTATAGAGTCACCTATGACTAGAGTGTTGGGTACGTTGTTATGCCTTATGGGCTGTGGTTGAGTGGCACACTGAGTTTGTGGGCTATGTGTCATTTGGGTTGTGTTGGGGGGGAGGAGTTTGCTTGTGTTTATGCTTTGGATGTCCCTGATGCTTGGGCAGGTTTTTATTGAGAGGCTCTGCGAATGTAGGTGTGTGTTTTGTGTTTCTATGTGTGTGTTTTGGTGGTGTAGGTTTTGAGGGACTATGTGATGAGTATGGTGTGGTGCAAGTGTTTACCTTCTCCTCTTGACTGTCTAGTCCAGTCTTGGGTGAAGAGAGCTTTGCTTCCAGTTTGGCTATATAAGTGCATCTTTCACAGGTTGTAGTGTTGGGTAGTAGGAGGAGAGGGTTGTCTGTGTACATGAGGCAATTGCTGCATTGCCCCAAGATGCCCAGATTCATCAGGTAGACAGGAGAAATCACTGGGAGCTGACCCTTAGACATGCCTGGATAAGTGCTTATTTATTAAGTACTAAAAACTGCTTTCCACTAGACAAGTGAGGAAAGTTGAGTGCTGTAGTAATTTGCAGCTTATGGAGTGCTTACACTGAGTTCTGAACAAGTGCTGAGTTCAAAGAAACAGATTTGAGTGCTGAAACTAGAAGACTGGCTAGTTATAAGAAAAAAAAAAGCTAAGCTAAAAGGCTTCCCTCCAACACAGAAGAGCTTGGGGGCTCAGAAGCCTACAAACAGTCTATACCACTTAACAGGAAAGGCAGGAAACAAGCTTAATTTTTTTTTCTGTTTCCCAGATGCTCTCTTTGTACACAGTAGGAGTGCCTGAAATCAGAATATGATCTCACTGCACTCAGTTAAGTGAGCAAATGAGATGGGCCCAGAAGGAGTATCCAAACACAAATTTACAAGAGGGGCAGGCAGTTTCAAGGCCACTAAGATTAACACCAAAACAAAAACAGGGAGGGTGGGTAGGACTAACTGAAGAGCAGAGTCAAAACTTCCAGTTCAGTTAATATTCCTGCAACACAGTTAAATCAATTTAAATACTGTATTATTTGAAAAAAAGTGCAGATAAAGGTACTTAAATTCTCTTATACATCCAGTTGAATACAGCTAGATCTTAGCTGGCCAAAGCTGAGGTTTTTAAGCAGAAAATATTTCAAACTGTACCACTTAAATAGGCAAGGACAGGAAATCAAAGAATGTGGCTACCCCACACCTGCAATTACTAACAAATAATAAAATTCAAGCAAGCACTGACTGAAGAGCAAAGTCAAAACTTCCAGTTCAGTTAATATTCCTGCAACACAGTTAAATCAATTTAAATACTGTATTATTTGAAAAAAATGCAGATAAAGGTACTTAAATTCTCTTATACGTCCATTTGAATACAGCTGTCCAAAGCTGAGGTTTTTAAGCAGAAAATATTTCAAACTGTACCACTTAAATAGGCAAAGACAGGAAATCAAAGAATGTGGCTACCCCCACACCTGCAATTACTAACAAATAATAAAATTCAAGCAAGCACTGACTGAAGAGCAGAGTCAAAACTTCCAGTTCGGTTAATATTCCTGCAACACAGTTAAATCAATTTAAATACTGTATTATTTGAAAAAAAGTGCAGATAAAGGTGCTTACATTCTCTTATACGTCCAGTTGAATACAGCTGGCCAAAGCTGAGGTTTTTAAGCAGAAAATATTTCAAACTGTACCACTTAAATAGGCAAGGACAGGAAATCAAAAATGTGGCTACCCCCACACCTGCAATTACTAACAGACAATAAAATTCAAGCAAGCACTGACTGAAGAGCAGAGTCAAAACTTCCAGTTCAGTTAATATTCCTGCAACACAGTTAAATCAATTTAAATACTGTATTATTTGAAAAAAAGTGCAGATAAAGGTACTTAAATTCTCTTATACGTCCAGTTGAATACAGCTAGATCTTAGCCGGCCAAATCTGAGGTTTTTAAGCAGAAAATATTTCAAACTGTACCACTTAAATAGGATGGACAGGAAATCAAAGAATGTGGCTACCCCCACACCTGCAATTACTAACAAATAATAAAATTCAAGCAAGCACTGACTGAAGAGCAAAGTCAAAACTTCCAGTTCAGTTAATATTCCTGCAACACATTTAAATCAATTTAAATACTGTATTATTTGAAAAAAGTGCAGATAAAAGGTACTTAAATTCTCTTATACGTCCAGTTGAATGCAGGTAGATCTTAGCAGGCCAAAGCTGAGGTTTTAAGCTGAATATATTTCAGACTGTACCACTTATGTAGGCAAGGACAGGAAATCAAAGAATGTGGCTATCCCACACCTGCAATTACTAACAAATAATAAAATTCAAGCAAGCACTGACTGAAGAGCAGAGTCAAACTTCCAGTTCAGTTAATATTCCTGCAACACAGTTAAATCAATTTAAATACTGTATTATTTGAAAAAAGTGCAGATAATGGTACTTAAATTCTCTTATACATCCAGTTGAATACAGCTAGATCTTAGCCAGCCAAAGCAGTTGATAGAGAAGTGGCAGCACAGAGAAGTGCTGAAACATCTGCATACTTTATTATAGAACCATGTGGAGTAGCTGTGTGTAGGTTATTAGTGAAGAGGGAGAAAAGGAGAGGGCCCAAGATATATCCTTGGGGAACACCAATAGATAAGGGAAGGCATGGAGATAGGTCATCCTGCCATAGAACAGATTGTTGACAGCCAAATAAATAGTAATGAGACCATGCTATGGCAGATGGTGAGAAGGATAGTTTGGTTAGTACATCTATTAGCTTGGAATGGGAGACCATATCAAAAACTTTTGATAAGTCTAGAAAGATGGGAGATACAAAGTTGTTGTTATTCCTATGATGGTTTACGGTATTAGTGAAGGATAGAGAGCTGTAGTGGTACTATGTGATGGGCGAAACCCATGCTGAATGTTTGCGAGAAGGTTATTTGTTAGTAAGAATTTCATGACCTGGAGATGAATACACATTTCGAGTAGCTTAGAAAGAGGTAAAAGAATAGCAATTGGCTGATAGTTTGTCACTTCTGTGGAAGGTCCCCCTTTATGAAGTGAGATTACATAGGAAATTTTCCACAGTTGAGGGACCTTGTTTTTGAGAATGTATCTATTTATAACAATTGATACTGGGAAGGCTATAAATTCAGCTGCAATTTTCAGTTACTCACTGGGTAAGTTATCTATGGCAAGTGTAGTAGGTTTTAGTTTCTGTATTAGTTTTTTTATAGTGGCTGTAGGAATTGGGGAGAAAGAGCATGAGACATTGCTAATTGTAGACTTGGCTGGTTTGGTATGAAGAGTAGGAGTTTGCTGTTTGGAAAGGGCAATTACAGATTCAGTAAAATGTTTGTTAAAAATGGTAGCTAAGCTATTGGAATTGTTAGAAATTATTATGATGAATTCAACAAATCAAAACCAATTTTAAGCAGCAATAATCTTTTAGATGGATTTTAAAAGATAATATACAACAAAAACTATCAATAGAACAAATAATTAAAATAGATAACCCTTCTCCATTAGCGAATTAAAAGAACAAATTAAAAATATAAATCTTAACAAAGCACCAGGACTAGATGGGATAAATCCAGAATTGTACAAACTAATGCCTGATACTCTAAAAAAAATCTAGCTAAATGCATTTGAAGAAGTCAAAATTATGTCTAATCTACCTCCCTCTTGGAAATATTCCCTTATTTCCCCCGTATTAAAACCAAACTATGATCCAGTTTCTTGTTCATCTTATTGTCCTATATCTCTTTTAAATGTAGATTATAAGGTATTCATGTTGATCTTAACTAAGACATTAAACTCAGTACTTGCTTGCTTAATAAAGGAATATCAAACTGGCTTTATAATTAATAGGAAAGCATATGACACATTATTTAAGTTATTTTATTTGATTGACATTGCAAATAAAAGCAATAATGAATTACCTATAATAAGCTTGGACATAAGTAAAGCATTTAATTCAATAAACTGATCCTATCTGTTTAGAACATTAAGAGAATATAACTGTCCTAATGAATTCATAAAACTAATTAATAGGATTTATGCTAACTTAATATTGTATGTAAAGATAGGCACTTTCATATCTAGTTCCTTTAAAATTTTAAAAGGAAGAAAACAAGGCTGTCCACTATCCCCTTTATTATTTGCACTTGCTATAGAAACGTTTGTGAACTTCATAAGGCATAATAAAATATAAACGTTTCTAAATTAAATGAAAATCTTTCCCCTAAAATCCAGTTGTTTGCTAATGATATTTGAATCACTAGTGGAAATGTTGAAACATCTTTAGAGCATTTAATACAATCTATGGACTTCTTTGAAAAACTATCAGGACTACTATTCAATCAAAATAAAACAAAGGCATTGCTAATAAATAAACATATAACTGATGGGCTGACTACATTTAAAAACTTCAACTGGGTAAATTCTCAAATAAAATATTTAGGAATAATCATTGAATCAACCTATGAACAATCAATAACAACTAATTATTAGCAAATAATCAATACTATAACAAAATTAACAAAAGCATGGAACAAATTATTCTTTACTTTTGAGGACAGACTAACTCTAATTAAAATGATAGTATTACCAAAGATTTTATACATCAGACAATCATTAATACTCCTCCATCAAAAGAAATTATAAAAAAGTTAAACTCCATATGATTACCCTCCACTGGATCAGTAATCAAGGAGCCTCAATCCTCACCACTGGCAACAGTGGGGGACATTCACTGCAGAGGATGACAAGTACACACACAGTATTTACAGATGCAGCCATCTGCATCAAGTGCAGTTTTCCTTAAGAGCACACAGTGACCACGGTCAGTCTGGGGCTGGTTTCTCTGTCTTCCTCCAGATCCCCAATAAGACTCCCCACTGGCACAGCTATAGAGTTGAGATCTCTGCTAAATGACCAAGCCAAGACTTCCAGCAGGCTCTCTGTCCAACCAGTGCTTCTTGTTCCTGCCTACGTAGCTGACACACACTCTCTTTGAGGTTTGTTTTACACATACATACACACACACACACACAGACAGACACACACACACACACACACACACACACACACACACACAAACACACACACACCCCTAGCCCTGGGCTATTCCCCCTTCTGCCCAGTCTATAAGGTAGTTTGCACTGCCACCAGTCACCTCCTTTTCAGATACTTTAAGGCCCTTAATAAAAGGTGTCTAATTTTACTGTGTAAAATTAATACTAATACAAATGTTAGTTTGACCAAGAGCAAATAATTATGCAAGTACTCTCAAAACTTAAATATCTCTACACAGATCAGTCACAATGAAATGTTTAAATATATTTAATAATAAATAATAACATAACAAGATAATACTAAATACGTATTCCCAATGACATCAGAGCTCAAAACCACTGGAAATATTTAAAACAGCATTGCAGGACAGTGTCAAATAAATAAAGAAAAATAGCTAAACAAGTCTCACTTTATTCCTGACTGAATCTAAGAGAATTATACTATAACCTAAGAACTTACAAATGGAGCAAGTCAGATGTATTAAATGGATCGTCTAGTTGTCAGGTCCAAGACAGAATGTAGAATGCTCTGTATCACTAAGATACCTCTCAAAATAATATCTCAAATATTACTGCTGGGATAACTTGCAGAATGACATCACTTTTTGTCATCTGACTTGTGGTCCCCAGCCAAAGCCCCCATTGATGAATCTGGCAGTGTTTAGCATCTACCTGTAAGAATATACAGATGAGGGCTTCTCCTCAGATCTCTGGTAGATGCTGGAAGTCATACAACAATTGCATTCCTTCATGCTTTCAAGACTAGTAATTAGTTTAGCCTAAAGAAAATACAGAAAGATTCCTAGTACAGACATTGTGTCTATTACTGCATTGAAAACTGAAAGATGCCATCTTTTATGACCTAGCCATAAAGTAATTTAATTTCAGTTATTTTTTTCTGAAGTTAACCTCCTGTATTCTAGTTTGCACTGTTAAAATATATACACTTAAACAGTTACAATAGTGAATGTACATTGCTGTTCTCTTCCAGTAGAGCACACCATGGATCCATTTTAAACACAAGCATTTTAAAAATACCTTTTCAACACACAAATGTCTTTACAAGCAGTTTGATATGCATATGACATACAATTCTAATGCATTTGTAACAAAAGCATCTTATATAAATCAGTTCAATATTCACTGATGACATATAATTATTTACGAAATTCCAGCTAGCTGGTCTAACAGTACCTCCTTTTGTCACACTCCATTTTAATAAAATTCTTGTGCACCCCCCAAAAAACTAGAATTTCTCAACATTGGCATTCTTTAGGTTGGGAAGAGGGAGGTATTGCTTTTCCTAACATTGGACTATATTTTAGATCTATAATTATGCAAACAGTTTACATGTGGATAGATCCTTCTTTTATCCCATGCTGAAAATCAATTTATAAAACATTAGTAACAAAAAATAATAAAAACATAATTGAGCCATTTATAAATACTGATAGAAATGTAGTCATATCAATTATAAAAGGTTATTTATTGAATAAAAAAAAACAGTATATTTATTTATTTATTTGAATTTGTTGACCGGGAGAGTCCACTGAGTCAGAGCAACCCATTTTCAGTGGAGGCTCGGGGAGAAAAGCTCCACAAGTAGTTATATTCATGGCAAAAGAGGTTACAGTGTTGAAAATTACAGTAGTAAAGGATATATAATAAGCAAAAGTCATTCTTGCATAAAATTTCTTACAGAAAAATATAAAGTTACATATTAGATAAGAAAATATAATATGAAAATCAATTTTCAGACATTTGAGAAACTTTGGAAAGATAGGACATTTAAGATAAGATTATTTTTAAGATTAAGTTAGAATTATTTAAGCATTCCTAGTAAAGAATAGTATGTGGGTTACTTATTGAATTAGAAAGGTCATTTAAGCATTGTGAGATGTTAATGCATACAGAGTGCAATTTAATAGATTATACCATATAGAATACCACTGAGAAAGGGGGATATCTTTATTACCAGAGAAAATCAGATGTTCTGTTGCAGGAATAGTGTACTGATTCTACAGTATTATAAAGAGGGATCATGGGTCTAAGAGTATGGGGGGTGTTTAGTTTAGGTAGGAGCATGATGTTTTGTTAGGAGCATGAGAAAGGCATTCCCATTTGGAGGACAGATGGGAGTGCAGGGCAGATTTAAAGTTGTTATGGCTTGGTATAGTGCGTAGTGGAGGAGAAGAGAGTTCCATAGTTTGGCTATGGTGTAGGATAGTAGTAATTGGCCAAGGGGATGTGAGGGATTGTGCAGTTGTAGGAGGTTTTGGCTGTCAGATCTGAGGGAGCGGTTGGGTGTGTAGGGTGTAAGGGATGAGGCGAGAGAAGGCCATTCTGCCAGTTTGTAGATGAGTTAGTAGGCAGTGGTAAGTTGTAGGTATTTTAGGTAGTTGGGGAGTTCTAGCCATTGGAGGGTGTGTAGGGAGTAGCAATGATGAGAAGAGTTATTAGAATTGGTTGCAAATTTGCAGATTTTGTGGTAGCAGGATTCGAGTTTGGAACGAAGACCAAGTTGAAGGTTGGAGAATAGGGGAGCGCCATACATGAGATAGGGGTGAAGGAAGGTAGATGCGAAAGTTTGTGGAGGGGCTGAGGTAACGGTTGTGTCTGTAGAGGAGACTGCTTTTTTTGATGGGTTTTCTTAATTGTGGAGTAAATGTGGGAATCAAATTTTAAGTTTTCATCAATGTGAATGCCCAGTAGCTTGATACTGGGAACAATTTCTAGGGGGGTGCTATTCTGGCTTTTAATGGAGAATAGTTTTTTGTTGAAATTGGAGTTTTTGGTAGAGTAAAAATCATTAGTTTTGTTTGCATTGAGGTCTAGGTGATTGGATTACATCCAGGATTCAGTTTTGGATAAGGCTGTTTGAGTTTTTAGTAGCAGTTCAGAGGGGCAGGAAGATGAGCAGATGATGGTGGAGTCATCTGCATACTGGATAACTGAGGCTTCGGGGATGGAGTGATGGAAGTTGTTAATAAATATGTTAAAGAAAAGTGGGCCCAGTACAGATCCCTGGGGAACTCCTGTGGGAGTTGGTAAGAAAGGAGAGGTTGATGCTTTCTATTGGACAGCTTGTTGGCAGTGGGATAGGTAGCTGGAGAACCAGGCTAAGGTAGAGGAAGAGAGATTTAAGTATGAGAGCTGGGGCAGGAGTAAGTAGTGGTAGATGGTGTCAAATGCTTTAGAGAGGTCTAGAAACAGTGATGACTCGTATTTGCCATTGTCACGTGCTAGGTTGATGGTTTCAAGAAAGGATGGGAGGGCGGTCATGGTGCTGTGGCTGGGTCGAAACCTGTGTTGAGTAGGGTAGAGAACTTTCTCTAGGATTAGGTATAGCATAAGCTGTAAGTGGATAGTCTTTTCGAGTATTTTAGAAAGAGGAGAGAGTATTGCTATGGGTCAGAAATTGGTTCTGACTATGTTTTTACCACCTTTGTGGAGAGGGATGATGAAAGCATGCCACCAGATAGTTGGGATGTAAGATTCTTGTATGGATCTATTTATAAGAATAGATATGGGATAGGCTATGGCTTCAGCAGATAATTTGAGGAAGGTCGGTGGTAGGTTGTCTGGTGCATTGCAACAAGATTTTAGCTTGAGGGGCAGTCTTTTTATTATGTTTGTGGGGATGGGTTTTAGGCTGAAAGGGTGAGGGAGGAGTCTGATTGGGAGGATAAGGGGGCAGGAGAGGGTGGTGCTGAAGGGGGGTCAGGGAAGGAGGAGGATAGTTTTGCTATGCAGTCAGTAAAGAATGAGTTGGATTTAGTGTCAGTTTCAAGACTGGTAAGGTTAGGATCTGGGCAAGGGTTGTCTTTACTACCTGGGTTCAAAATGGAGGAAATGGAATTCCAATATTTCTTAGGGTTGGTTGAGTGCATGGTTGGAGTTTGCAGTAGTAGGTTTTGCGATCTTTTGTTATTATATCCTTTTTCCTTTTATAAATCAAATACTTATATAATTGAAAAACTCATTAACTCAAATTATTTATGTAAAGGTCTATCAATAATATTATTCCCTATAGCTTACATGAGTGGATGTCTAATATATTTTAATACCAAAAAAAAAGAAAAGATACATCTGAAGGAGAATGGGCTAATACATTGGCATCAATTCTTATCAGGAAACAAAATACAGTCTGCAGATTATTTGATTGCAAAATATAGCATAGAAAATAATAGCTGGTTAGACTTGCAAACATGTAAAGAATTTATACAAGAAAAAAAACAGAGTAACATTCAATACACACAATACTCAGATTCCGAAAATTCTAATCCTTCTATCTAATATCAGTAACAAATCAGATAATAATATTTCTTCATTATCAATAATTTACAAAATCCTAAGAACTGAATTCGCTTTATCTGCTCATTTTGGTCATATTCAACTAAAATTAATAAAGAAGAATTTTTGGATAATAATAAAAAAGTAATATTGAAATCAGCAGCAAAAACATCTTCCTCATACTGGAAAGTATTTACATGGAAATTTATGCACTGAAATTTTCTCACACATGAAAAGATAGCAGCTATATATTAATTGCATAACACAAAATGTTGCAGATGTGAGATAGTGCTTAATGTTGATTGGTAACATATAATTGGATGTAAAATAGCTCTTCCATTCGGACTGACTTCAGAAACCTTTGTAGAACATTGCAGTTGGATAAGTGTAACATCTCCGATTTTTTTATTATTTAATGCACCTATACCTGAAATGATTCCTGTATCACAAATACCTCTTATTTGGAGTATTTTAGCAATAACTAGAAAAACCATTACAGCAAAACTGGAAAGCGAAGACTACTATCTCATTCAATAATGAATTGATCTGTTTAACAAAATCAGTATATAATAACAAAACACTTACTGTAAGAATGGGAACTAAAACGTGACACAAATTATTAGCTTGAGAAATATTAAAGAGTTTACTAGAAAAGTATTAATTATATATATTAGAAATATTTTGAATTTTGTTATGGACTTTGTATATTATGTGCATAGTTTCATGAGGTTGTTAATTAATTATTGTGTAAATGATTATTGTTTTGTTTTAAAATCAAATAAAAAGTTAAAGAAAAAAGAAAATAACAACACTGAACAAAAACATAAAACTCTGCTATGCCACTAAGTACTTATACCAACATAAACATAGAAATAGACACATTTGCAAGGCTACTGTGCTAATCAATACATGTATCACTTTAATGCCATTCTATACAAAAAGTAGCTGCAATTTTGACTCCTCTCACACTGACAATTCAACACACCAGTAGTTAGACTTGCCTGATTGGTTGCTGAACTAGAGAGGTGCTACTTTGCTAGACAAAATGGGGAACTAGCAGGTCATAATACTGCAGTCATTAGGTCTCCATTGTTATTCACAAAACTACATTATGTTTGTGGAAGAACAACAATAATTGTGTAAGTCCAACAGGAGAACATCAACACTAGAAAGGCTTACATAATTCCCTGCTTGAAGGGACAGCAACATGGCAACTTTGTCAAGTAGTTACAACAGTCTAGTAACACTGGACACTGGTGCAACTCAACCCAGATAATTTCCAAACAAAATTACAAACTTCATTGATAAGGAAAAAGATGTAATTGCTTGCACAGATTCTAGGAATTCAAATAAATTTGCATGGTATGGTCATGGACGTTTCTTGAAATGACATAAATTCTTTGGCTACAAATGTCCAACAACTCAGGTGACCAGCAGCAAAAAAAAAAAAAATAATAAAAAAAAATATTTAGCCTCTATGCTGTATGCTGCAGCCAAACCAGTGTAAGAATGGGACACTTTATTTTAGGATTCTAGTGTAACATCCTTACACCTTCCTGAAGGAATATAGGAAGGTAGGACAAGGCTGGAGAAATAGTGACAAATGGTTTCCTTTTTTACAGCTGTAAGACTATGTGGGCAATATTCAATCTATCACACAAACTAGACCATGAATTTTAAAAGTTTAATGTAGACCTTTTACAAGTATACTGGGACCGCCATCTGCATGGAGTTGGCTGCAGGTTTAAAATACTCTGCTTTCATGTGTATATGTTTACATTTTGGGGATGATGGTTTATTGTGTGTATTAGTGAATGGGGGGATTAAACTATATCTTTTTTGCTTTGCTTCTCTTTCTTCTTTTGTGCTTTCAAAATAAAAAAAAATAAAAAAGTTCCACCTTCACTTTTTGTTGTTATAGTGGAAAATTACTAATCAAAAAGTGTGCATTGACTTCTCAATAGAATACTGAATTTCTTGCATCAACAGAAAGAAAAAAACAGTTTCATGTCCATGTTTTATTATTATACATTAAACTTACTCAAAGTGTTTAATATGGATCCCATTTTAAACGCTGATGAGTGGAACTTTCTGAATTATCTAAAAAGAGCATTTATGCATTCATGTTTTATTATTATTATTGTTATGCTTAAAAATCAAAACATTTGATAAGGCTTCCTTTTGAAATATGACTAGAATTCCAAAAGACCCCTGCAAAAATGCACTTAAAAAATTTGAGTTTCAGAATTATTTTCTTTCTAAATTATGGTCTTCAGATCTTTTATGGGGAACTATGAGGTACGTCTTTACTAGTTTACATTTGAGGGGAAGGGCAGACAGGTGCCACTATTGATCATCAGACTTTGTGAAGTGTGAAAAAAAAAATAAAGATAAAAGATAAAAAAAAAAAAGAAAGTATGAGATCTGAATCAATGCTGGAATTTAGTCAGCAAATAAATCAGTTATTTACGCTTCCTGTGGAAAGTATACTAATCTGTTAAGTGTCTGAAAAAAGAATGTAATGAGCAAAGGTTATGTTGTCACAGCACATGTAACATTTTCCCTACAGGCAATGTTAAAAAGCATATACAAGGTAGAAATGATATAGTGATAATTCTTCAAAACAACCCACCCAAGGTATATTCAGTGTCGCAAGCAGCATCACTATTAAGTCCTGTAAATATAGTTAATATTATAAGTAGTTGCTGAACATTAAACCCTACATCTATGATAGTATAGAATCCAGTTATTAAATACTTACAAATGTATTGTGTTCACTTGTTAAATGTACAGCATCAGAGCTGTAACTAAGTGGGGAGAAGAGGGTAGATACCCTGGGTACAAGCTGTTCCAATAGGGGATGCGTATATTCCTGGAGTACATTAAAGAAGTTGCAAGTGATCTTATGGATATTTATATGAATGCTAGCACTGTAGTCTGCATTTGCCTGTTTACATATTTAGTTTTTTGCTTAAAATCTTTTTTTTTTTTTTTTTTTTGTTATTTGCCATTTTGTTTAATTTTATGATCGTCTACTTTCTGTTGAGGGAAATTCAGGTCAGAGGAACTGCCTAAGGTACCAGGTGACCTATCTAATGCTCTATTGCACAATTACTAGCCTATATTACAAAACTAATTCATCAAAAGGCAGGTTTAACAAAAAAAAAAAAAACAAACAAACACATAAACTCACCAATTAAATGTAATATCCATAACCCACTCTGAGATGTGATTAATGGACAGATAATAGCAAACCTTATGGGTATAAAGGAACTGCACATCTTAATTTGTACTTGAAGCATGTTGTTACCAGACCAAGATCCTGACTCATTTATTATTCCTCAGGAAATATATATTTTAATGGATAACAAAAATTCCTGTCTATTGCATTGAGACTTCAGTAACCTAGACAATCCATTACTTTCCCATAATACAAACCTGATTTTAAAGACAGTAAATTGGATTTGATGTTTATCCAATAAAAGGGTTTATGATTGGAGTATTTTGGGTTATTAACAGAGAGGTATAAGAAGAGACGTTCACAGCAGTCTGAAGATTGAAATTTCTTTTCTGTTTGGAACCTGCACAAAAAGTCTCTATTCCAGAGACAGTTTTTATCATAATTACCTGAAAGGATCAGTAGGAACCCACTCATTATCTCTCTCTCCCTCTCTGTCTGCTGTAGTCTTTTTAAAGAATGTGTCAGCTCGCTTTTTTCTTTATGGAGTGGATTCCGTCTTTTTTAATGTGCATTAGTGTACCTTTGATATTAATGGTTTGTGGAGAGCATTATGATTCTATTTTCCATGTTGTGCAGTTCACTGCTTCTAGGTCAACAGCAGTAGTGGCAAGTATTGGCTTATTTGTCAGGAATTTTATTGTCTATGAAGATGGATGAAGGTTTAAATTTGTATAGTGGCTAGTAACATAGAGCCAGTACTACCTGAAGTAACTATTACAGTGTTATAATATTCCAATCTATATAGGGGAACTAATAGCAACACAACTGTATAGGTGAGAAATCCCTGATAAAGAGCTCATTGGAGAGCAGTGTTGGCTGTTGCACATGTGGGTGTGTTTTTATGTGAACATACAAGTCTAATTATGGCTGCACCAGAGCTGTGCATAAAGCATAGGTCAGTGCATTCCATAATAGTGAATATAAACTGATCTTCCTCTACCGCTGTCTCACTGTGGCTAATTAAGGTATGGCATGATTCCAACATTAATAGTGTGGCTGGGAGGTCTTGCCTTATCTGGCAGTGTGACAGTTACCTCATGAAAATCAGGGGTCCTGCAGTTGTGTTTATTTGTGTGCCTGTGTGTTTGTGAGAGATGCATGTTCACTATGGCACCAAAGATCAAGCTATGAACAAGCCTAGCAGACTAGATAAAAAACAAGTATTAATAAAAACAGACACATCTAACAGATTAGAAGTAATTTAAAAAAAATAAGTGTTCAAGTCTCTAATAAAACACTCAAATGGAACATAAGCATAAATGATTCTATAAATAAAAATGGCTAAGACCTCTGAGCACAGATCCAAAGAAGGCAACAGGAAAAAAATGAGTTCTACTGCTATCCATATTTTCCATCGGTGTCAGCTTAAGTTAACACCAGCAAGAAAATGTATATGTCTGTGACTAAGCACCTGCCAAAATATCTTCAACTAAGTGTGAATAAAGTGTGATTAAAACTAAAAAGCAGCCACAGAGTTTTATGGATGCTAAACATTATAAACATAATCTAATGTGTATTAATCTTGAGGTAGCCTTAAGTTTTAAGTTCAGTTTTGTACTATTAACTGAAGATCATACAATAATGTCAACAAGTACATGCTATGGCCAAGGACAATGAATACTGCTTATGCATCTCATAGTCAAATCAAGACATCTTTTGCTGCAGCTTCCTGAATGCAACCATTGTAATTCAGCCTTCTATTAAAAAAGAAGAGTAAAAAGTTTGCACAATTTATAGTTTTAATGTAGAAGTGAATTTCATGTCTCTCTTTCCAATGAATCTTAGTCAAACAAGATGACAAGTGGAAATTAAATTCCTTAAAGAGAAAAAGCAGACAAGATTTTGCCAAAATGTCTCATTTTGAAAACTTTGCAAACTTTTTTTTGAGGCGGATTCCTCCATCTCACCCACATGAGTACACCAACATCTGTACACATACAGACACACACAGACACACACACACACACACACACACACACACACACACACACACGCACACACACACACACACACACAGAATACAGATATTGAGAAAGGCTTTTAGGACTTCTTTTCTTCAGTTAGTCCCAAAACTTTGGGAGAAAAATTTGCTAAGAAGTCAAAACTTACAATCAGTAGAAGTTTCTAGGATGTTAAAGACTAGGGTTATTTTATTTTGATACATAAATAGAATAAAATGTTACTGTTTTTTTTTCTGTCAGAGAGCTTCATTTATCCAATGCTATAATAATAGAAGTCAGTTTTAAACAGTATTTTATCTGCTCTGTTTTTTTTTTCAAAATATTGTGTTTTATCATCAAAAATAATTAGCCTTAGTGCATAATTACTTTATATGTGTCAGCAGCCAACTTTATAAATAGTCTTGTTGTGGAGTGCATGATTAAATACAGTTTGTTGTCCTCTTTGAGGAAATCCAGTCCTGTTTGTGTGTATACCAGATATTAATTTTTCTGCAATCAGCCAGAGGGCATTTACCCTGTTCAGTGAACACAGCCTCCGGTTATGTACTAATCCTTATACCCATCTGTTCTAGATGTCCTTAAGGAAATTAAGAGTTTACAAACCATGCTCTAGTTTCATTGCTTGTGCTCCAGGATCTTCATTCCACTGTTCTATTTCAATTATCTATTATTCTGTAAATTTTATTGGTTTGTGCTTAAGGGCAGTGCTCAGTTTCAACAAAATTGCTATCAAAGTAACCAATGTTGGAAAAAAATGTTGTACAAAAATTAGTCCAGTTTGGCAGTATAACAATATGTGTTGTGTATATGACCATGCACGTGTGCACTGAAACAGACAGAAACACACACACACACACACACACACACACAAACTCACAGGTATATGTGCATGCATATACATATACATTTACACACACACACACACACACACACACACACACACACACACACACACACACACACACACGTGTGTGTGTGCTAGTTTATCTGTTATCTTTCTCTTCCACTCTGTTTCAGTTTACATTGTAATCTATATTATATATCCACTTATTTTCTCTCTCTCTCTCTCTCTCTATATATATATATATATATATATATATATATATATATATAATTTCATTAGTATTTATCTGCAAGTGCGTGCTGAGCAAAATACTATTATAATTAAATTTCAGGAGTATTTCTAATATGGCTGCAAAATAAAAGTCATGATTAATTGAAGAAATGCATAAGTACAAGTTCACAAAATATGGGTTACATTTTTTTTGCTTCTAAATATTAACAGAGAACTCAGATGTAAACATTGTGTTGTGAATCCAGATTAACCCTCAGATTCAGAAAAATGCTCATTTGCAATGGTGGTGAGCAAGTGACAGTTTACTTTTTTATGTAATGCAGCTCAGAGTTTATTAATGGTTAACAATGAGAAAACTCAGAACTCAAACAGCAGGCAGTTAACAAAGTCACCATGGCCACTGCATGTCTTCTGGGGAGGTACAGTTGGCTGTGTGTGGCTAGCAGTGCAGCTGCTGAACTAAGCATGTGTGTACACACAAGTGTAGCAAGATGTAATGAGCAGCTATTAGCCTTAAAGGGTTGACTGCACATATTTAAATCAATTTTTTGACCAGCTGAATAGGTGAAAATCAGAGTAGAAGACGGTGGCAAGAAAGGGAACCACAGAAAAGGGAAACATGAGGAAAATGTAAGGGAAGAGGATGTATGGTAAGAAGATGAGGACAGGTAGCAGTAAAAATGTGCAAACACATAAGGACAAGACAGACATTGGAGGTGTTGACATACTGAAGAAGGGAATGATAGAGGAGTTTTGAAGAGCAGACAAACAAAGGGAATTTAAAGGCAAGGACCAATGAGAGGGGAACACATTGTTTTGAAATAGAAAGGATATGGTACTCTGTACAGCCCTGACTTTTTCATAATTATTGGGGAATCACACAGACACACACACACACACACACACACACACACACACACACACACACACACACACACACACACACACTTACAATGCTGGGCTTCCACACCACTGGGTCCATGCTCAGATGGAGCTGCCAGTGGTGGGTAGGGATGTACCTTTGCAAGTCAAAAGAGGAAACTTTCCAGATGGTTGATTTGAGCTTCAATGCATTGGTTCACCAGCTCTCCATCACCTTTGTCAGCTGCCTTTTGGGGATATTTGTGTCACCCCTGACAGAGCTACAAATGGGAACAGCAGGGCTCTTAGCTGGCGAAGCTCAATAGTGTGCATGTCTGTGTGTGTGTGTGGGGGGGGCATATAACCTCACCCAGGCAAGGCAATGGTGAGGCAACCTCAACTGGCACAGGAACAGGTATTCCTGGTGGTTTCTGTCTGCCAAGCCATAGGCACATTTGTGGCCTTCACTTACAAATATGTCAAATAAATGGAGAGAAATAACATAAAACACTGTTTAAAATAAATGAAAAAGAAAAAATAGTGACAAGAAAGGAAACAAGAAATACAGAGATGTCACATGAAATCCAGAATGATTACCACTCAGGCATCATTTAACTCAGTCAAAAACTGGCTATCTAACAACCAGCATATTCTGAACCCAAAATAAACAAAACTCCTACTATTCTCACCTAAATATCTTAACCACTTTAAACTTCCTTTAACAATTCTGTCTCTCAATAACACTCCTATCACAGTGGAATCTAACACTAAACTCTTAGGTGTGATTATAGATGATCAACTCATATTCGACTTACATGTTAATAACTGTATACATAAGACTCATCTAAAACTGGGCCTCCTATATATTAACAAAAAAGTTTTGAACAAACAAAGCAAAAGTAACCCTCTCTCATACTTACCTCCTTCCCAGTCTATTGTATAGCTCCCAAATCCTCACATATCTCTCCTTACTAAACAAGAGTCAACCTATAACAAAGTAGCTTGATTTGCAGCACACTAAATGTATAAATCCCATCACTGTCTCTTATTAAACACTTAAAATGGCTACACTTACCTCACTAGCACCTCCTCTCTCAGCTTTAAAGCATTCATTCCATTCTATACTAGCTATCCTATTGCCCCAGCTTATCTACTCTCATCTCTCAATACTCTCCCACTAGATGACTTTGTAGCTCAGACCAAAACCTCCTACAAATCTTTAAACCTAAGACCAAACAGGGATGTACCCTCTTTAGCTACCAACCTGTCATCTCATGGAACAGGTTGCCATTAGAAATCAGGTCCCTCAATCACTCCAAAAAAAATTCAAAGCAGCCACTAAGGAATACTTAAAAAGTCAATGGTCCTGCCACTGTTCTCTCCCCCCATAATCTTACACCACTATCACTAAGGCAATCCTCCATATGCTCTTATGTTTTTAGCTTCATTGTCCTCCTCTTCTTTCTGTTACCTCTTAGCTCTGTCTTGCCTTCACTTCCTTACTAGCACATCGTGTTCTTACTATGATGGCATACTTGTTACACTACTATTAAAACACACATCTTTCACCTCCCTCACACAAACCTGAAGTATAGCAACAGTAAATAATTCCATGTATCCTTACTCCTTGTTCAGTTGATATAATAATGTTGTTTTTGTCATGTATAATAATGTTTGTTTTTGTCATGTTGCTTCCTTTCTTACTTTTATTGTATATAATCTTTATGCTTTTTAATTACTTATGCTTTTTTTTTAATTGCTTATGTTTTTGTTAATTCTTTTATGTTTAAACTTTATGTAAATATATTTTGAGCTTTTCTCCCTGGGCCTCTGCTGAAAAAGGGGGTATTTCAGCTCTGTCAGACTATCCCAGTCAACAAATGTAAAATAAATAAATAAAAATGAAATATAATAGTGGCAGTATTCTATAATAACTACTCCAGCAAAATAACTGTAAAATACACAGGTGAGATGTATATTCACTAAATGAAATGCAGCAATATATGTTGGCATCTGGTGTCTAACAATATTGAAAAGATACAATAATGAAGGGCATGTTAACTGTCTATGACTGTTAGGTGTGTCCCATGTGTTATGCCTATAAATTAGAACAAATTGCATTATGTGAGTGTATGTCTCATTGAGTTTATTGGGCATCATGCAATATACCACCTGACATATAATCAAGGATATGTATTCCCAGATGGTGAAATAATGCATATTATCTGGTTATGTAATGTGTCACAGATTGCCAATGAACAATTACATACCATTAAAAAAGAAGAGTGTGAAACATTTACCTATGGATAACATGTCTGATAAATGTGTATTGCTGACAAGTTAACACCTTTCAGAGATAATTATTGAGAAATGGCTAAGCAAGTTTTAAGTGCCAGATATACTCACCCCTATGCCTGGAAATGCAAGAAAAGCTCCTATGGTACAGGAGACTATTCTCTGCAGTAGTCTCTGGAGCTGTGGATACAAGAAAGAAGTAATTAATATACAGTCTAAAATGCTTTTATAGAAAAAAATATAAAGACTAAAGATAGGAGGCTTTATGATAGAAGAACAGGGTCAGTAGACTACGATATGATCAAAAAGATATGGGTGTACTGGGAAATGTCATTTACTTAAATATAACAACTCTGAGTCAACACAATACATGGGAAAGGGAAAAGGGGTCTATATTATAACATCAAAGTCATACAACTTTGAATGTTATAATATCGAACCCAGTAGAGCGAACGCTGGAAATAGCGAAGCTGCAGAACAACGAATACTTTCCTAGGGAAAGTTTTCGGTGGGCCGTTTCTGCAGCTTCGCTATTTCCTCAGCTGGGGAGCGAAGGTTACGGACCGGGTTAAGGTAAGTGTGCGAATGAAGGTGAGTGTGCGATTGGACGCTGGTTAGGTGTGTTAGGGTTAGGGCGCGGGTAAGATAAGTGTGCAGTTGTGTGGACGTGAGAGTTAGGGTGGGGTAGGTGAGTTAGGGTTAGGAAGCAGGTAAGGTGAGTGTGTGATAGTGACGGACCTTAGGGTTAGGATTGGGTTAAGGTAAGTGGATAGCTAGTGGTGTATGTATGGTTTAGTGTAGGGTTTTGTGAAGTGTGTGTGTGGATTATTTATTTTGGTGTGCTTGTGTTGTGTGTATGTTTGTCGTAACAGCAAATTTTTTCCCTGGGAAATAATTTGCTATTCTGACTGTTTGGTTTTCTGGTGTTTCGCCCTACTGGGTTCGATATTATAACATTCGAAGTTGTAAGACTTCGATGTTATAACCCCAGTATTAGAGCAAGCTTGCACAAGTGACAGTCAGCTGTTTTATTGACCAAATTGTGTTAAGAAAATGGCTGTCAGCTATACTGACAGTCTGCCTCTCATATATATATATATATATATATATATATATATATATATATATATATATATATGATATATATCGACAGTGACTTCACCGACAAGTCAAATAACTGACATCGCAAATCACGGACGTTTACCGGGTAAGGGATGTAAATTCGCTACTCATGCCTACCATGGTTGCATGACACTGCCACACTTACTAAACCATGGTAGGCATGAGTATATTACATCCCTTACCTATAACGTATATATGTCGTTATTGACTTGTCATATAGTTTTAAGTATATCATTTCATAGGTACCATATATATATATATATATATATATATATATATATATATATATATATTATATATATAATATATATATGTATTGTATATATATATATATATATATATATATATATATATATATATATATATATATATATATAGATATATATATATATATATATATATATATATATATATATATATATATATATATATAATATGCATGTATATATATATATATATATATATATATATAATATGCATGTATATATATATATATATATATATATATATATATATATATATATATACATATATATATATCTGTGTGTGTATGTAAATATATTTTTAGAGAGAGAGAGAGAGAGACTGTTGATTAGTGTTCCCTAGATGGTCATAGATATATGTGTGTGTGTGTGTGTGTGTGTGTGTGTGTGTGTGTGTGTGTGTGTGTGTGTATGCAAATATATACGTAGAGAGAGACAGTGCATGTGTTTCATAGTTTCCTAATTGGCCACATGTGCACACTTCCATCTCTCCTGTGCATTTTCTTGATGTACGCACTGTACTTAGAAATTGTCTTGATGAGTGGGACTCAGTGACTCAGTCTCTTTTTGATTTTGATTATGTGATTGTCTCTGGTATGAAACATTTATGTTGCATCATTTTCCATTCATAACTTCCTATTAGTTTGCTAGTTCTTTTCTATCATACTTATTCATTTTTTTTAGATTCAGAACAAATACAACCTAGCCATTTTGCATTCATAAATTGAGTTGGGCAAATTTATCGTGGTTAATATTGCCTTGTTTGTCCTTGTACCATAAGATGTACTTAGCAGGATAAAGATATTCTGACTAAAATAATCAGCAAAACATATATTTTGCTTTTAGACTTAACCTAACTTTTTGCCAGATGATGTGACCTTCTCTAGGATAATTACAATCTGCCTGCTGATGAGTTTACTTGGACAGTCCTGACTACCTAGATTTCCCCCTACCAGCGCATTTCTACAAGCATGTAAAGGAGGTTTCTTTTCCCTTAGAAACTCTTGTAAATTGATCAGTATGTTCTGTCTGAAAAGGGATGGATCTGTAACATCATTAGATACTGACCTTTAAAATTTATATTGCACTTTGTAGGTAGAAATGACAGCACAATGGAGTACAGACAGATGACACTGCCTGAGAATAAAATCAATTGTTTCATAAAGAGGTAGAGCTCAGTAATGCATAGTCTCTTAGCATCCACTTCCTGAATATTTCAGGGCTTTATTTTCACAGCAGGACAGATTTAGTTTGCAGTGATAAATGATTCTTAAAACTCTAATAGCAGGTTTTATAAGAAATGGCAAGAGAAAATAAAGGAAGACGAATCCTGCTTGCTACAATTCACACACAATTTTTCTTACTTCTTAAATATGAAACTGAAGTAAATACTTTGGCAATCTTGGCCATTCAGTTCGCACATTATACAATTTTATTTACCTTAGATTGAGCCTCAAAACACATCAGTTGCTTTTTTTTCACAAAATCTGATGGATCCAACAAATATTTACAAAGCTGTCATTCTGCAGAATTTGAGTAATAACATTTTGCAACAGAGCTGTTTTGAAATTCTTTGCCAGATATATTTTTTCCCTGAACAAAAAAACAAAATTTAAAATTTGAACTGCACTGCTGAAGACAGCTAATCTGTCACAGTTTTGGTTGCAGCATCTGATTTTATTAATGACTTCATTACAATATGTACACTAATATATTTATGGAATGTATACTGCCATTTACTTGTGAAATGCGATTTGTATTTTCAAGCTTAATATGGGGACAGTTTCATAAGGTGAGATTTGGAGATGACTTCCATGTAATACATGAGAGCTTGTGCTGAGGGTGTTTCATCTAATGCATGGACAGGTACACATATCTGATCCCGAATGTCACACCTATCAGTATCCGCTCAGTGTGTATTGAACTCCTCTGTAAGCTGTTCCTTTCAGTGGCACACAGAGGTGTAGCTAGCTATTGTTTCAACAGATATACTGAGGAACAAAAAAGTTAAAGAAAAAAAAAAGCTCATCTCCTTGGATTTGGGTCTCCTTGGAGCTTCTCTTGGCACACTGTGTATCACTGCAAAGATAATAATGTGCAGGACAGCTGTTAGAGTGCACCACAAAGCAGCACTGTGTGTATATGTCATTTATAGAGCTGCAAATACTTGTAGGTTATGAAAAAGGTATACAGAAAGTACACAGGACTGCAAGCCATGTGCCCTACCCACTAAATGCATCAGAAGTACTTTGACGCTGTCCTGGTTGAGATTATTCATGTTGCAAGCTGTGTATTTCTAAGAGGGTCTGATTCAAAATAAACAGAAGTTGAGTAGATTTGTGAAGAGAATACAGGACTACAGCTGTGCATCAAGGGGGTGACTAGCAAAACAGACAGTACAATCAGATGCAATGAAGCTGACAGGTGAAAGGAGTGACTGCCATTTAGTGGCTGACAGGATGATCCTGAATGGACTGTCATGTTGTGAGCCATTTGCACATGGTGACTCTATCTCTGTGCATGGGTATTACCTAAACATTGCTACTGGGGGAGCCTAATGATGCAATTTTTCCTATTAGACTAGTATTATCAATAGTCATGCATCCTACTTATCATGCACTTTACAGTGCAGAGGAGTGTTGTATCCCCCATGAATGACTTCCCAAAGAGTAACATGTGAGAATACATTGGGTATATAACACAGCAGCACTGTGCATGCTACATCATATACCTATCAGCACACGCACTTGTCTGAGTACACACAGACCAAATATCTATCAGGAGATGTCTGCTGCTGGTGTGCACACCAACACCACTTGTTTACAAGCACACGAAACAGGATCATTTATCCCTGCAAAGGATTTCTATATGCAGTGAGCATATCCTATATCTCTGGAGTATAAGCACACGTCTGGGAGATCAAGTCACCATGCAAAGGATATCAGAATGCAGTGTACACCTCATATACCAATTGTGCACAAGAACATGCAGCTGTCTGGAGACACACTGATCATGTATCTACATAGGGAACATCTGCATGCATCGCAAACACCCTGTACCACCTGCGTATCAGTGCACACCACTGTGTGTGTATACAGTGATTATATATCATTACAGGGATTCTATATGCAGTGTAGATACCCCATACCACAAGTATATAAGCATAGACAGATATCTCATTGTACAGTAATCATGTATCATTGCAGCTGATGCCTGTAAACAGTATACACACTCACACACCCTACACCTCACATATATAAGCACACATGCAGGGGAGATAAATATTTGCAGTCAACACATAGTATACCAACTGCACACACCCAGATACTGCTCTCTGAATGTGTAGTGATTGTATGTACATGCAGGGGATATGTGTATTCAGTGTGAACCTATCCTTTTAACACCCTTAAACAGTAGTACAATTCAGAAAGACATGGGATGACATCATAATTTTTATCTACTTATATGTGCTACTGAGCATTTGTATCTTATATAGGATTCATTAGTGTAAGTGACATCACAATAGTACAATTTTATGCCATGTTACTAGCCCATGTTTATTTATATTTTAATAATTATGTTTGATAAGCAATGTAGATGGCTAATCATAAGAAGACCTATTTCAGCGATATTTGTCTGTACAGCTATGAGGTCAAGCCAATGATGCCTATGGGATTCATTACGGTGCTGCTGTCTGTAGCATCAAAGGTAACTGAGTATGGAGGCCATGATGCCAACATTAATATTATCTGCTATTTGTGGTGAGTGCATGTGGGTGTATGTATGTGTGTGTTTGTGTGTTAGCGCGAGCTCGCTCATTCACTCATGCATTTATGTATATGTGTGTTTCTAAAGTATACTGTAAATGCTGCTTTACTACTGAAAAGAAATCTTCCATTTAATTATGTTGTGAACTCCTTTGTTATCTGCAACTCAAAATGTTTCTGAGGCATACTCTGAAAATATGTACTCACTTGAGTATGCGGAGTATACTAATGCCATTGCATATGTGTGTGTGAGTGTGTGTGTGTGTGTGTGTGTGTGTGTGTGTGTGTGTGTATATATATATCTATATCTATATATATCTATATATATATATATATATATATATATATATATATATATATATGTATGTATATATATATATATATATATATATATATATATATATATATATATATAAATATATATGCAGCCTGTGTGTGTGTGTGTGTGTGTGTGTGTGTGTGTGTGTGTGTGTGTGTGTGTGCATGTATATATATATATATATATATATATATACATATATATATATATATATATATATATATATATATATATACACAGTTATATCCATATCTATAGCTATGTGTCTGTGTGTATCTCTCTCTCCATATGTATATATATATATATATATATATATATGTATATCTATATATATATATATATATGTATATCTATATATATATATATATATGTATATCTATATATCTATATATATATATATATATATATATATGTATATATATATATATATATATATATATATATATATATATATATATATATATATATATATATATATATATATATATATATATATATATGGTTCTATCATGTCTGTATCCTTTGTCGATGTTCTGCACTGTCGAGTATGTAAGGTAGAACCATATATATATATATATATATATATAGATATATATGGGTCCCCTTCAGTTAGCCGACATTCCAGAATGCCGAAAACCATAAGGCCGACACCGTATGGTTGACATTCAGAATGCCAACAATGAAGAACCAGCATCTCACTATAGTGCGGAATGGAAAGATTTCCATTCCTGCACTGTAGTGTGATCTCGGAGTTGATCTATTAAAGTTATGGGGGGGGGGGCAGAGCTCCCCACGGGGGGGGGGGGTGCAGTTAAAAGGAAATATTATTTTCCTTTTCTATGGACCTCTCACAATGTCGGCATTCTGAATGTCGATCATATGGTGTCGGCCATATGTTTGTTGGCATTCTGGAATGTCGGCGTTGTATAGTGTGTGTGTGTGTGTGTGTGTATATGTGTTTGTGTGTGTGAATGTTTTCATGTTGCTGTTGAGGGTATGCAAGCAAGTCTCTTTGTTCATGAATGGATCCATATATGTTCCCACAGTACTTAAGGCAATGGTGCATCAATACAACAGTGGCAATTCTTTCATGGATGGCATGATACTGCACAATGCCACTGTCTTGTATGTATTTGTTAGGAGGGGCTGTGGTGTCACAGGCAGTGCTTCTACAACATCACCATGGGCTATATAAAATAGTAATTGTGGTGAAATTTAACTGTTGTGAACAGTTTTGGTACATTATCCATTTATATCCGAAATATGGAGCCATTATTAGTCCTACCGCATAGCTCATATGAATAGTTACAAGTTGCTGCCTGCATGGTCCCTATGTATATATCTCATCTAAGGCCTTTGATGTAGTCCACTAAAGTCCTTCTTTAAGAGCACCATCCCATGCACTCTTCCTAAGAACATATTCTGTTCATATTTTTTACCCTTGGGTTGCAAAGCAATTTATGGTTATGTAATAAGTTTCACTAAGTCTTTGCATACAGAAACCTCAACACAGTGTCTTGTGTGAGCATAATGC
Source organism: Protopterus annectens (assembly GCF_019279795.1). NCBI lineage: Eukaryota > Metazoa > Chordata > Ceratodontiformes > Protopteridae > Protopterus > Protopterus annectens. Next base: position 448,555,775 of record NC_056733.1, on the reverse strand, counting down.
ATTTCAGAGTCTGGCAGTTAGAGATGCACTAAGTTCTAGCCTTTGCTGATTTACAGGTTGATCTTCTTAATACCAGTCTAGGTGTCTGGTAATATCTTTATTATGCACTTCCCTAGCAATCTTTACTTCACTTGTGAACATCTTTTGTAATGATGTTGTTTTCCAGATACTGCTGTATTCTTAAAAGTCTGGGAAGAGCAATATGGTACCTTCTCTAAGAATATCTTGCTGGTTCAGATACCTGACAGCATGGAGACAGCTGAGGAAGGGCACTGTCTACATATGCTCCACAGTGATATATATGCCAGCAAGAAGTCAGAAATTACAGCAGGTAACTCAAGCATCAGAAAAATTGTCCTTCCTGGCCAAAACATGATAATGTAACTCTAGAACATACAATAGCATTCTATATGCAAAGTACCTTATTCCAATATTTGGCATTATAATGAGGGTAAAGATTCCTATAATGCGAGAGACATTATGACGTGGTGTTTCTGCTTGGGTAGATGCTAAGCACACTGCAGAAACCTGGATATGGAGGGGGTGAGACTACTGCCTATGCAAATATACATTTCAGTGGGGTGGGTGATCAGGTTAGGGGGATACTGAGAGGTGTGGAATGTGATGCATTGTGTGGCTGCAGAGCTTCTCCCTACTGATAATTTGGAAATGCACAGGCCAGAAGACTGAATCAATATGGCTTATTAACAATCATGATCAGGACAGTTGTCTGTAGATCTTTCCCTTACACTAATAAAAATAAGAGAATAAGGTAGATAGTCCAAGAAAGGGGAAACATTGTGGTTGAGGAGAGGTGGTATAAAATGAGCAGGTCCATATCATATGTAATGAGAGACTATGAGGGATACAAAGTATGACTTGTGCTGTTTCTTGGACTAGTTTTAATTTGCCCTGCTTTTAAGTACACTAACTATATCAGTTCATTTGGAATCAAGTGTAGGACTTGGTTTGATCTATGGAGGCTTGAACAGTTCTGGATTTTCCTGCATAATCTAAAGAAGCATATTAACTTTTCTAAGAATCCTTAACATTTCAAAAACTTCTGCATACTCATATCATCTTCCTGATCCAAACATAAATTCCTTTGTAACCTAGCCCTTGCCACCTCCAGTACCCATTATGATAACAAAAGGCATCTTCATTAAGTAGGCAAGTACCTAACATGTTGTTTGGAGGGTTGTAATCCATGTATATGGTTAGAAACTACAGTAAAGAGTGTTTTTCAAACCATACTCACTAAAACAAGCAAGTAAACATGCTAACAAGCCAGCCAGGTCTGATAGAACTCTACTTATTAGGTGTAATGGACTGTACTCAGTGTATAGTACTAATCTAAAGTCCCCCTCTCCATCCTTGTACATGTATGTTTTTAGAAGTGGCTAGCAGGGTATGATACCTCATTTGTGGTGCTGTGTCTTACTTGCTCTCAGTCTGCGTATAACATTTGTTTTCATTCTGGTGCTTCCATGGTCTCTGCTACTGTTAAGTCCAGCACTATGACCACTAATGACAACTTTGAGTGGTAACTTGGTTCGATCTATGGAGGCTTGAGTCTGCATATCATTGCTGGAGCCTTCCTGTGTCCTGACACAGTGCTCTTCAAACCATCTGGAGATACACAGAGCTAAGTATATTTTTCTGGCACTTCAGAGTTGTGTACTGGTAATTGTTGTTTGACTAATTTTATATCATTACTGGCTGACTTCAGAGTTGTGCAGTTATTTTTGCTTCACTGTATAGTTTTTCAGATCTCTACTGAAGGTGTTGGTTTTCTCATACCCACCCTCTCTAGTCCTGTGTTGTTGTTTAAATTTGGTGACTTTTGCAGCTGCCCACCCCCAATGTAGATTTGATCTGGGACACTCCCCCCGTCCCATCTCTTTACCTCATTCTACCTAATAGACTCCTTCTGCACTTGTTTTTAGTAATTTTTAATTTAATTGCATTTTTTTAAACTGTTTTGTCTAACATTGCTACATACTCAAGTGTGCTAGCTTGCACTGCATTTGAATTGCTTTGACTGCTGTTTTAGCTACTTTTCTGTATATGTATATATATATATATATATATATATATATATATATATATATATATATATATATATAAAACTTTCCTGTAACTAGTGTAGTCCAGATTCAGATTTGATGTATCCAGCACTGTATGTAAGCTTCTGAGCCCCCCCCCAAGCTTTCTGAGTTGGAAGGAAGCCTTCTAGCTTCTCAGTGGGAGTGGTAAGCACTAGGTAACCTATCTGCCACATAAGGAGTGGTTCTGGCCCAGAAATGGTAGTTATTGGCCATTTCGGCAGTTTTTCCATCTCTCTCTCTCTCTCAACTTTCTGATTTAAAAGCCCACATTTGCACTTGTTTCCCCCCTTTCCTGTAACTAGTTTAGTCCAGATACAGATTCTTAGTTTTAGCACTTGAATTTGCTTATTCGTGATCAGCACTTGTTCAGAACTTGTAATCACTAAATAACCAACTAATTACTACAGCACTCAACCTTCCTCATTACCTAGAAGAAAACAGTGTTGGTACTTACTTTCCTCACTTGCTTAGAGAAAAACAGCTCTTGTACTCACTTTCCTCACTTATCTAGAGGAAAATAGTTTTTTATTCAGGCATGTCCAAGGGTCAGCTCCCAGTATTCTCTCCTGTCTATCTGATGAATCTGGCCATCTTGGAGCAATGTAGAAATTCCCTCATGTACACAAACAACACCCTCTTCTTACCACCCAGCACTACAACCTGTGAGAGATGCACTTATCTAGCCAAACTGGAGGTAAAGCTCTCTCCAATCAAGACTGAACATGACAGTCAAGAGGAGAAGGTAAACACTTGCACCACACCATACTCATCACATAGTCTCACTAAATCTACACCACCAAAATCCACACATAGAAACACAAAAACATTTGCGAAGGTTCTCTATAATAATTTGCTCAAGCAACAGAGACCTCCAAAGCAGAAATGCAAGCAACCTCCACCCCCCAACACAACCCAAATGACACATAGCCCGCAGACTCAGTGTGCCACTCAACCACAGCCAATAAGGCAAAACAATGTACCCAACACACTAGTCATAGGTGACTCTATATTCAGGCACACTGATGTCCCACTCACCAGGCTAAACAAGGGGAAGGTTATTGTCATCTGCCTGTTGGGTGCCAGGATCCGCCACATAACCCACGCACTCAGGTCACTCCACAATAAGTACAAATATGACTCTGTCATTGTCCATGTTGGTGTGAACGACCTGAGACATACCTCCCTGGACTACGTGAAAAGAGACGTGGAAGAGCTCTCCGATTTTGTAGCCCAGGCAGGTATGATCCTAGCCCTGTGTAGCATTCTGCCATCACCTAGAATGATGTCGCAGTACAAGGACAAAATGATTGACTTCGACAATTGGCTAAGCTTCTGGTGCCATTCTAAAGGAATCCAGTATCTGTCTGCCTGGGATGACAAGGTTGACAGACCACGATGCTTTGCCAGAGATGGCCTGCACCTGTCACCCGTGGGATTCCAGATACTGGCTAAGGTTCTTGCCGCCCCTATAGTGCCTTTTTTAGGCAAGGTTCAAATGACAAATTCACCACCGTAACAGGAACAGGCAAGCAAAACTGAGGGTGATGCTACTCAATGCTAGAAGTCTAAACCTCAAAATGCACTCACTCGAGGCACTCCTTAAAATGGAGAACATCGAAGTCTGTGCAGTGACTGAGACCTGGTTCAAGGCAGCAGAGAGCACCCCTGCACTACCAGGCTACAACTCATACCACACTTTTTGGCCATGTAACCTGGACCAGAACACCAAAGGTGGAGGTGTGTCCATATTCATTAAGGATATCCACACCAGGCTAGTTGCTCAGCATAATGCAGCCGAGGTTATCCAAGTACAACTAACTCTGGGCAAAACTGCAATCCAAATTGTAGCTTGCTACAGATCACCCACCATGCCCCAGGATTCCCACTCCTCTTTTCTTGATGTACTGGAAAATATTAGGGTTCAACCAAACACCCTAATAATGGGTGATTCCAACTACCCCACCACTAACTGGGAAAACTACTCATGTACCAACTCCTTCATGCAACACTTTCTGGAATTCATAAACTCTAATGCCCTGGATCATCTTATCCACATCCCCACCAGGGACAACAATATCCTAGATTTAGTCATTACCAACATGAGTGAACGGTGTTCCACATCTGAAGTCAGTGCCTCATTGGTCCAAACCGACCATAAGCTAATTACCCTAGATATCCACATCCTGCCCCCCCCCCCCATTAAGGAAACCATAGTAAAAAATGCCTCCAAAGCCAACTTCATGCTTCTTAAGACAGAAGTGGTGAACTTCAAGACACCCATGCAGATGGACAATACAGTTACGACTACTGAATCCTATACAACTGCACTTTATAAGCACTTACATGAGTGCATGGATCATGCTATCCCAAACAGAACCAAGACACTATCCTACAAAACAAGGAAGCCAATTTGGTGGTCCCCTGCCATAAACAAACTATACAACAGAAGGAAGAAACTGTTGCAAAAGAGTGTAAAATCCCACGAGTGGAGGAGCTCCCTAGTCAGCCTCAGTAAGAAGCTGTGATCCCTGATAAAATCCTCCAAAGCTAGTTATGAAAACAAAATCGCCACTGATTCTAAAGACAACCACAAAGCATTCTATAGTAATCTCAATGGCAACACTCAGATCTGCTCTGAGTTACAGCAGAATGGCACTAAATATACAGACCCAACTGATATTGCCAACATCCTGGCAGATAGGTTCAGTGCTAACTTTATCCCCCTCTCACCCCCTAAAGAGCCCATCTCTATACCGGAAGAATGCAAAGTTCCTGTAATCACGGCTGCACAGGTAAAAACTACACTTTCCAAAGCCAAGAACACAGCATCCATGGGACCAGACAACATCCCAGGCTGCGTTCTGCATGAACTACAGAACAAACTGGCACCCTTTCTAAGTACCATGTTCAATCATAGCCTCAACTCAGGCTCTGTGCCTGCTGAATGGTGCACAGCAATGGTTATCTCACTCCACAAAGGGGGAGCCACCACAGACCACGGGAACTACTGCCCCATTAGCCTGATGAGCCTAGTCTGCAAGGCCATGGAATGTATCATCATGGAACTTATAAACAAAGACATTGGTAATCTCCAAACGCTGGATCCCACCCAGTTTGGGTTTGTAAAAGGCAGATCATGTCGCCTAAACCTGATAGACTTCTTTGAAGCAGTAACCAAAGCCGTAGACAAGGGTAAGATGGTTCACACAGCCTATCTAGATCTTGCCAAGGCTTTCGACACCATCCCCCACTCTGGAATTATAGATAAACTCACTAAACCAGGTATAAATCCCTATGTCACAAGATGGGTTGCCAAATGGCTCACTGACAGAACCCACACTGTGAAAGTAGCAGACTGCAACTCCGACTTCAGACCAGTGACAAGTGGAGTACCACAGGGTTCAGTCCTGGGTCCTCTCCTGTTTGGTATCTACTTCTCTGAAGTACAGGCTAACACAGAATGTCTTTGGCTAATGAAGTTCGCAGATGACTGCAAACTAGGAGCCATAATCAAAACTCCTAACAATGTGGACATCCTACAAAAGGGCCTCACTGAGACAAATGCCTGGTATCAAAGCCATGGCCTCAAGCACAATGCCAAAAAGTGCATTGTCATCCCCTTTGGTAAAAACTCTGTACCCATGAACTACAACATAGGTGGTAATATACTTAACACTGAAAGTGTGATAAGAGACCTTGGGACACAGGTGGACAGTAGTCTCTCCTTTGATAATCACATCGCCACAGTAGTCAGGAAATCCTTCTATGTGGCACACCTCATCACAAAAGGTTTCTCATCCAGAAAAAAAGAGGTCATTGTTCCCCTCTACTCATCACTCATTAGACCCATTATAGAGTACAACGCCCCTTTTGGTATGTACCTCACAAGACATCTACAACAACTGGAAATGCCGCATAAATACCTCACAAAGAGGATTACTGGCCTCAGACAGATGCCCTACGCAGACCGTCTCAAAAAACTCCAGCTTTACTCCGTCACATATCGCTTACTCAGAGGTGATCTCTGCCTAACATAGAAAGCTATGTCAAACTCAGAGCTGTTGGACATGCTCCACTTAAAGAAATCCCAATCCCTCCGAGCTACATGCTCTAGGGACCTAAACCTTGTTACCACAATAAACAGAACATGCCGAAGGGATAGATTCCTGTCCTAGAGACTTCCCATACTCTGGAATAAACTACCTATCTATATCAAACAAAGCTCCTCAATAGCACTCTTCAAGAAAAATCTTGATGACTGGATGGGAAATAGGAAATTCAGTCCGGGATCACCTCTGTGGCTCTGCTCGACAATGGAACAGGAAAATAATTTTCTTGGGTGGCAAAAGCCAGGGTACCTTTTTGGCTAGGCTTGTATAGGCCCCAGGGCCGATAGCCTAGTTCCTACATATGAACCTATTAACCCTCTTTGTCTGTTACTACCAGCCTTCTCTGATTCCCTTTCAGTCCCAGTCAACTATACCACACATGTCTAATGATGGCTTAAACCTGCATAGCAAAACCATTTACCACATCTAGAGTTCATCTCTGACAGCCAAAATTCAAAACCTCTTACCACATCTAGTGTTTAACTCTAACAGCCAGTATACAAAGCCCTTTCCCACATTTGGAATTAACTCTGACAGCCAATGTACAAAACCCCTTACCACATCTGCAGTTTAACTCTGACAACCAATATACAAAACCCCTTACCACATCTAGAGTTTAAATCTGACAGCAAGAGTTTAACTCTGACAAGTATATAAAAAAACTTACTACATCTAAAGTTTAACTCTGACAGCCAATATACTAACCCCTTACCACATCTAGAGTTTAACTATGACAGCCAGTATACAAACCCCTTACCACATCTAGAGTTTAACTATGACAGCCAGTATACATACCCCTTAACACATCTACTAGAGTTTAACTATGACAGCCAGTATACAAACCCACTTACCACATCTCGAGCTTAACACTGATAGACAGCATACAAACCCCCTTACCAGATTTAGAGATTAACTCTGACAATCAGTATACAACCCCCCTTACCAAATCTAGAGTATGACTCTGACAGGTAGGATACAAACCCCTTACCACAGCTAGAGGTTAGCTCTGACAGCCAGTATACAAACCCCCTTTCCACATCTAGAGTTGAAATGTGAAAGCAAGTATACAAAACCCCCTACCATATCTGCAGTTTAACTTTGACAGGCAGTATAGAAACCCACTTACCTCATCTACAGTTTAACTATGGCAGGCAGTATACAAACATCTTACCACATCTAGAGTATAACTATGGCAGGCAGTATACATACCCCTTACGACATCTATTGTTTAACTGTGACAGTGTACTACCTTACATTTGGAAGCATACCTCCAAAACAGTGCTACTTAACTGAGTCACCAGAAATGAAACATCCTCTTGACTATTAGCCTGTTGATATTCTTTACCATTCAATAAGGCCTTAAAGAAACTGTGGTGCAATAGCATTTAAAAAGATATTTCACCAAATGTATCCTCCTGGATAAAAATAATAGCGTATGGCTTCAGACCAGGATTCAGCATTATAACTGCAGTCTTTCAATAACAAGTCCACTTTCCAGGTGCTTCATTCATTGATCTCAAATACACCTTCAAATTGTGTCTCCCATATTTTTTCTTCATATCCTGACACAGTCTAGAGTTTTGGAATGTATAAAGAAAGGAAAAGAAAAGGAAAGAGAGAGATTATCTTCCTTTCTGACCAGTCGTTAACCATAGTAACAAGTAATTGGTAATAAAACTTTTTCTGGACCAAGTCCTACACAGTTGAGACCTAGGACCCTTACTGCTTTCCATTTTTATAAATAACTTATATCTGATCTCTCTGCAATTAACTGTACCACATATGTGAGATAATATTATTATCAGCACCTTAAATACCTGACTTTGACCTTCTCTGGAACTAGATAAAAGTTCAAAAGTTAGTTATCATCTGTAATAAATCTATAACTATGCTTTTTAGAACATTTCAAAAATATGCTCTCAACCCAGTAATAAAAGAGTCCTGCAAATACATGAACTTAGAAATAATCCCATTCAACATTTAACCATCCAAGGCATTGTGGATTAATAAGGATCAAAATCTTACCTGCGTCTGACATAAAAAAGCATACTTGACAAAACCTTACAATATTTAAATTTGCTTATAGGTGCAGCTACCTCCTTAGAGATGAATGGAGAAGACCAGCAGGAACTAGAATGCTACCTCGCTGTTATAATGCCATCTTCCAGCTGCAGTACAAAGATCCTTCAGACCACACAAAGCATAATTTATCAGTTTATTTCTCAGTTCATTACATCATCACATACATAAGAATATTATTGTGCAACACTTCAGAAAGTAAACTGGCCCCCAGAAACTGCAAGTGTTACCATTCACTTAAATCACTTTCTTTAAAACTCCTATCCTGTGACTACCGTCTTCCACTTTCTGCAAAACTGTGCACTAGGCCCACAATGTACTCCATAAGATCAATTGGCATGGGCAAGACCTCACTGACTGCACTACCCTTCACAAAAATACTAGGTGAAAGAGCCTTTATGAAGACTGCAGCAGCATAAACATGACTACTTCAGGGTAAATGAATAATTAAAGCTCACCCTACATTTAGGGAAAAGCTGCTTGAACACTTACAAAAAGCATATAGTCCCACCAACGTACAAAATATGGAATAAATATTGGAAAAAAACAACTGGTATGAGACATAGACTTCAAAAATGTCCCTATCTTTGAGAAGCATTTCTTCTTTCATAGCTTCATAGGTTCACAGGTAGGTACTAGGCTATTGGGCCTAGGGCCAATATAAGCATAGCCAAAAAGGTACCCTCGCTTTCACCACCCAAGAAAATTATTTCCCTGTGCTCCTGTTGAGCAGAGCCACAGAAGTGATCTCTTGGGGTGAATTTCCCATTTCCCATCCAATCATCAAGATTTTTCTTGAAGAGTGCTAATGAAGAAGTTTGTTTAATATAGACAGGTAGTTTGTTCCAGAGTATGGGAAGTCTCTGGAACAGGAATCTATCCCTCCAGCATGTTCTGTTTATTGTGGTGACAAGGCTTAGGTCCTTAGAGGGTGTATCTCGGGGGGGATTGGGAATTCTTTAAGTAGAGCATGTCCAACAGCTCTGGGTTTGACATAGAGCTTTGTATGTTAGGCAGAGATCATGTCTGAGAAGGCGATATGCAATGGTTAAAGGTGGAGTTTTTTGAGACAGTCTGTGTGTGGCATCTGTTTGAGGCTGGTAATCCTCTTTGTGAGGTATTTCTGCGGCCTTTCCAGTTGTTGTAGATGTCTTGTGAGGTGCATACCAAAAGTGGCATTGTACTCTATAATGGGTGTAATGAGTGATGAGTATTGGGGAACAATGACCTCTTTTTTCCTGGATGAGAATCCTTTTGGGATGAGGTGTGCCACGTAGAAGGATTTCCTGACTACTGTGGTGATGTGATTATCAAAGGAGAGACTACTGTCCACCTGTGTCCCAAGGTCTCTTATCATATTTTCGGTGTTAAGTAGACTACCACCTATGTGATAGTTCATGGCTACAGAGTTTTTACCAAAGGGAATGACAATGCACTTTTCGGCATTGAGCTTGAGGTCATGGCTTTGACACCAGGCATCTGTCTCAGTGAGGCCCTTTTGTACGATGTCCACATTGTTTGGAGTTTCGATTATGGCTTCTAGTTTGCAGTTGTCTGTGAACTTTGTTAGCCAAAGACCTTCTGTGTTAACCTGTACTTCACAGAAGTAGATACCAAACAGGAGAGGACCCAGGACTGAAGCCTGTGGTACTCCATTTGTCACTGGTCTGAGGTCAAATTTGGAGTCTGCTACTTTCACAGTGTGGGTTCTGTCAGTGAGCCAGTTGGCAACCCATCTTGTGACATAGGAATTTATACCTAGTTTAGTGAGTTGTTATCTATAATTCCAGAGTGGGGGATGGAGTTGCATGCCTTGGCGAGATCTAATGAGGCTGTGTGTACCACCTTACCCTCATCTACTGCTTTGGTGACTGCTTCAAAGAAGTCTATCAGGTTTAGTTGACATGATTTGCTTTTTACAAATCCAAACTGGGTGGAGTCCAGAGTTTGGAGATTACCATTGTCTTTGTTTATAAGTTCCATGGCCTTGCAGTCCAGGCTTGTCAGGCTAATGGGGCAGTAGTTCCCGGGGTCTATGGTGTCTCCCCCTTTGTGGAGTGGGATAACCACCACTGCACACCATTCAGTAGACACAAAGCCTGAGGTGAGGCTGTGACTGAACTTGGTACATAGGTGGGGTGCTAGTTCATTCTGTAGTTCATGTAAAACACAGCCTGGGATGTTATCAGGTCCCATGGATGTAGTGTTCTTGGCTTTGGAGAGTGTTGTGTTTACCTTTGCAGCTGTGATTAGAGGAACTTTGCATTCTTCCGATGAAGAGATGGGCGCTTTACGGGGTGAGAGGGGGGTAAAGTTAGCAATGAACCTATCTGCCAGGATGTTGGCAATATCAGTTGGTTCTGTATATTTAATACCATTGTGCTGTAACTCAGAGCAGATCTGAGTGCTGCCATTGAGATTCTTGACATAGCTATAGAATGCTTTGTGGTTGTCTTTATAATCAGTGGCAATTTTGTTTTTGAAACTAGCTTTGGAGGATTTTATGAGAGATATCAGCTTCTTAGTGAGGCTGACCAGGTAGTTTCTCCAATCATGGGATTTTACTCTTTTTTGCAACAGTTTCTTTCTTCTGTTGTAGAGTTTGTTTATGGCAGGGGACCACCAGATTAGCTTCCTTTTTTTGGAGGATAGCATCTTGGTTCTGTTAGGGATAGCATAATCTATGCACTTGTGTAAATGCTTATTAAGTACATTTGTGTAGGATTCAACAGTCATACCTCTACTGTCCGTCTGCATGGGTGTCGTGAAGTTTGCCACTTCTGTCTTGAAGTTGGCTTTGGAGAATTTTTTTACGGTGGTTTCCCTAATGGGGGGTGGGGTTGGGATGTGGATGTCTAGGGTGATTAGCTTGTGGTCGGATCTGACCAGTGAGGAACTGACCTCTGGTGTGGAACACCAGTCGCCCATGTTGGTAATGACCAGGTCTAAGATATTGTTGCCTCTGGTGGGGGTGTGGATAAGTTGATCCAAGGCATTGAAATTTATGAATTCCAGAAAACGCCTGATTTACCCCTGCACAGTATGTTCCTGTTTTTGGCAGTATGCCCCTATTTTCAGGATTGATCTACCCCTTCACACAATTTTCAGAATTTTTCTCATTATGCATAATTTTTGTAGCTGTCTAGTACACAGCAAACCACACAACATTACTGAAAATACCAACAGTAATTGAAAAAAGAGGACCCACACATCTTACACCTCCCTCTTTCTGAAACAAAATTAAATGATATTGTCTGGTAGGATTTTGCAATATATTTAATTAATGTCTACAGATTTTACACTTGTCTCTTTGATAATGTGCTTATAATTGTTTTGTTCATTTTAGTCACACTGTTTTTTAAACATGTTTCTAAGTAGTATCCCACATTCCCACTGGAAGAGAGAAGGGGTATGGGCTATATGCTAGTGTTTGAACTACTATGAAATATATGACTTTATCTGATGGACCTAGCCACTGGTAATGAGAAAATTTGCTGTGTTAAGTGAGACACTGATGAATATTCCTCTCATAGGTTTGTAATATTAATAATTATGATTGTATGTAAATGCAACTGTTTATATAAAATGTTGGTGTATGCCTATTTGTTACTAAATTGTTACTGCTTAATATCATGGGCAATTGCTGAAAAGTGTCCTTATATTGGTCAACTTGAATAAAATAAAGTTAAATAAATAATTGTATAAATTACTGTGATAGTAATTACCTATAGCCATGTATTATGACTGTGCTAGTGTGGATTTTGTAGTGGTGGTCACGGCTGCCTAAACCCTCCTTCTTCTTCTAATAATAGCAGAGTAAGGCAGCAGCATGTCGAAAACAACTCATTTGATATCCTGTCTAACCTAATGTGTAATATATTTCTGAAACCCATGCCTGTGAGTGGTTAACATAATGAGATGCTAGCAGCAACATGTAGACACAGGTTTGATTCTCAGGTTCTCCTAATTCATAGTTGGGCTGAGAGTTAACGTGTTAAACAATGTCAGGTGAGGTAACCCAAACGACAGTACACTGATAATTATGCTAAGGCCTGTCAGCAGCATATCTCAATGTCCTTGATATTTGATACATTCATCCAATATGTAAAACCATCTGACTATCATTGAGCTAGAACAAAATGAACTACTACTAATGGCCTGAGTGATTGACAGCATCCTTTATGTAGAGGTCATACAGTGAATAACACAGACAGCTTTAGCTATATTCTTGGTTTTGTGTTTTCTTCATCTTATTTCAGAGTTACTCTGCCTTTTTTAGGGCTAAAAGGAAAAAGATGTCTCTACTTGGGGATATTCCTGTGTGTTTGCCTGCCCATTTGCCTGCCACTAGACAGGCAAGCAGCAATCTGCATGAAAAGAAAGACAGTTTTTATCAACTTAATGGGTTTAAAGCAGTACTGGGAAAAAACATGCATGCTAAAAAGCAAAAGCATGTGTGTGTGTGTGTGTGTGTGTGTGTGTGTGTGTGTGTGTGTGTGTGTGTGTGTGTATTCATATTTTATATAGATAGGTAGGTAGTTATCTGTATATTAATATTAGCATTTTGTAGAAGTTAATACAATTATTGCAAAGGCAAACAGACCTTGCACAAACTTACTCAAGTTAAGTGAATGTAGATGTATTTATAATTTTATGTAACTAATCTTAAAATGTTAATAGTAAGAATTAAAGCCCCACAACCTGGTATATTCTATTAAATCATATCTTGTTTCATTGATGTTTGGTTGTTCTGGTGGTTACTTTATGGCTACAGCAATAAAGTGAGTAGCTCTCTTTAGTATAGATGATCTCAATGTTAATATGACTGTCTGAAAAGAAATAAATGTTAAAAGGACTCCAGTCACAACTAAACAGCTTCAATAATTTATTAAAATATAAAAATATAAAAAGCCAGTAAAATAGGCCAGCTATTATAGGAAGAATGGAGACTTAAATAATATGTTTTGGTTCTGTAAATCTTGGTAATATATGCATAAACAAAACATTCATTTATTATTTTAACTATTTAAATTTGTGGAAAAGATTATGACACTTAAGCTTGGTAAACAGTTTTTTATTAACAGTATATATATATATATATATATAATGTAAAAGGCTATTTTATATGACGTACTGCAAGGGGTTAATTAAGGAGGGTATTTAAGGAAGTGATGTAGAAGGCATTATTTGGCTGATAAAGTCTCTGTGGTGAGACAAAACTGCTCACGTTATTTTACTGGCTTTTTATATTTTAATAAATTCTTGAAGCTGTTTAGTTGCGACTGGAGTCCTTTTAACATTTATTTCTTTTAGTAGGACTGGCTGTTATGTTATCTGACTACTGTACCACTACATTCATGGGAATCCATATTTGTGGGCCACTCTGCTTTAATGTGATATCTAGAAACTCTTACATGATATATGATAATTTTGCTTGTGAAAACAAATGCTAATTGGAATATCCAGACTGCCGGGGTTTGTGAATTGGCAGATTTATTTTTTTTACCTTGGGTGCCAGGGTTAACTGCATGTACCAAAGACGCTGAAAAAGTAAGTGGCAGTCTGCCCAGCACTGTTTCATATAACCTGTGGGAGTCTGTAATGTTGGTAGCATTTATTGTCATCACCTTTGTCATGGGGCCAAAGCTTTTCCACTTGTGTTTAAAACATTGCTGCATATATCTGTTTTAATAGTGAAATTTCTCATCCTATCACATCTTCATTGGTGGGTTACTGTTTTTGATGTACTCTGCTGATTGTCACTTCTGTGCAGATGTTACTGCATCATCACTACTTACAATGCGGCTTATTATCAGTTTAACATTCTACTCTGTGGGGCTCGCATACACAACATCTTGGCATTCCCGTTTCATGCAGTGTATACTAATGAATTACAGAACTCCTGTGTGTTTCCCAACAGGCTTAAGTATGTTCTGCATTGCTCAAACTGTTCGTGAATCTGGGCCTTTATGCATTCTTTGCCTAGAGCTTTTCTCACTGGGTTCATTCTTAAAACAGGCTTGCACAACTGAGCTATCATAACCTACCTAGTCAACAAAGATGATTAAATAACAGAAATAATTTAATTTGTATTTTTTGCACTAAAACAAAGATATAATTTTCTGGATGATTTTCTCATTGTCATTTCTCTGTTTTCTGTTGTATAAGCCTGTTCCATAACGTTTTGTCATTAGCAAAAGGTAAACTTCTCCTGCCATGCTTTATGCATGGCCACTTGAATAATTGATTTATCTGTTACACCAATGCTGCCCCATAAATCTGGGGAGACTAAATCATATGCCAGTAGCAGAATGTGATTGAAATGTTATTCATATCCTGCACTACTATGTGTTTATCATTTAATGTGAAAATACAGTTTGTGCATTTACAATGTCTAGTTTTGCATTGTCTATGCATTATTTATTTATTGGGTATGGTTTAACTCAATCTAAGGTATATTGTATTCCATTTGGAGGGCAAAATTCAATATGCTCTGTGATGAAACACATTATGTTTAATTGCTGCTATGTTGTAAAATTGCAAAGAACACATTTTTTACAAAAAAGTCCATCCCCTTTAAAATAGAATTAAAAAATAAATAGGTCCACTACTTTTCTGTTTCAATGACTTCATGACCTGATCCTTGTCTGTTTAAATGACTACAGCATACTAAGTACTTCAGATTTTACTAGATACACATATCTACACCAGCAGTGGTACAAACTGCATTAAAACAAGCACTCTGTATGAATCGCCATAGTGATTGGCATATGCATGAGCAGTGCATAAGAAATGGAATAGGGGTTAGTGCTATTCTTACAATGGCTTTATTTAAAAAGTAAAAAGTGTTTTTTTTTAAATGCCATTATATAAAAGTGCTGTGTAAGAGTTGTAAGTCAGACTCATTCATATTACCTATGATGTGGAGTGGGGGTTCTTAATTGGCTCTTGGACTGGACTAAACTTTCAGAAGGCTTATTCCCTCACAGTGACTGAGGTTTGAGTGAGATCTAACCTAGAAACCTAACCGTCCCACCATATATTGCTTAGTACAGAATAATAAATGTTCCTCTGTATGTATGTTACCAATTGTTATGCATGAATCACAGAAATAAAGGGACAAATGCTATATATATTGTATATAAATCTGTCTTCAGATTATTCAGCTTAATTAAATACTGATCGAGCAACATCTAGTTAGTGCCTCATCAGTATGAAAAAGACAATTTACTGCTCAGGAATTAGGTCTTTATTTGTAATGTAAAAGGTCAGTTATTATTAGAATAGAAAAAGCTGTATGAGGAAAAGACATATTGCTTAGGTGTTCAGGATGGTTTAAGTACTTTGGGATTAAAGAACATATCGTAGGAGAAAAAAGAACAATGGAAATTTGGAGGAGTTACAGGCCAGGGTTCTTAGCATGTTGACTAAATGGTTAAGAAGGGTGAATTGGTTAGGGGGTAGTCCTGATAATTGTGTTGTATTTGTTGTGACATGTTGCAATTAGGCTGCAGGATAAGATGGTAGAGTTATGCAGAGTGTAAGTGGCAGATTTGCATGGAATAAAAAGAGAGGTAGAGCTGGCAAAGAATAGGTAAGAATAGGTAAGGGGACAGGTGGATACAGTGTGACATATTTTAGATGTTATGTGCTGTATAAATATTATGCATCTATTAAGGTGTATATAATATACAAATAATGTTATCACACTAGATAGCTATACAGAGGAAAAAGGGTAGTAGAACAAAGCATTGTGCTAGAAATGTGGAGAATATGAGAAATACATCAATCTATGTTTGACCTATAAGGTGGTAAGGACATTTTGAAAATATATGGTTGTGATACATTTGGATACTTTTTAGGAAAAAAAAGTCAGGATACATTGGTGTTTTGTTTCTTTGGGGAAGAAACATAATGGATGAATTGAACCAGAGAGTGAAGAGTGGAATTACAGTAAGTCATTGTTTGGGTTAAAAATGCAATTCCAAAAATGATGGAATCTATTAGGGATTAGTACAATCAAACATGAGAAGATCTGAAGAAAGGTGAAAAAGTAATCAGGGGCTTTGAGCATAGTAAATATGGTATGAAATTTAAGATGAGTTTTGTTTATAATGAGGAGAACAAGGTTGAGACTGAGGTGAGGGAGAGGAAGGTAAAGTAGTAGCACTCATGTATGGGGAAGGAAAATAAGGAACACTATAGACTGCTTGCTTTGAGTGGGCTGCAGAGTAGGGGAGGGGGATAATGAGGTGACAGATGTCATACAAGAGAAGTTAAGGCTATTGAAGAGTTTCCTATACAGGGAGCATGCTCATCAGGTGAATTGTTGCTAATCAGCTTTATGGTAGCAATTAATGCGTTTTACAATGGCAGTAATAACTAGGTGGACTACATTATGAAAGAGAGAGAAGACATAGAGGTCAAAGTGTAATTTTCCTAATCCCCAACAGATTCACTGTTAGGAATACAGAGTGCATTGCAATATGGAACTTTTTAAATGTAGGTGGCATATTTTAACTTGCTCTTTATTTTAAGCCTTTTTGGCATTTTTAAGTATATCCGTAAATATCTCTTAACATAGTAAAGAAAATACAGCAATAAGAAATAGTTTGTTGTTTTTAGGAGCACCTTGCTCATAAAATGTGAAAGAACATGTCTGCACAAATTTCAGTATAACAGACATTGTCAATGTCTGTAGAAAAAAGTACAATTTGAAAGAAAAAGCCTAAATAATACTATTGTCATGTCAGCTCTGTAATATTCCTTCTGTATTCTTTCTGTAGAATAGGTGCTTATGCCTGTTTTCATTTCTTTCAGAGATGTGAACATGACATCTTTTAAGTTTGGAGTTATAGTGTATTCTGCTATTAATGAGTGAGTTCTGTGTCTATTTTGTTCATAATATGAATTCTGAGTATTCACCAGACGTCTATGCAATGACAATAGTTATTTGTTTGTTGTATATCAGGCTGTGACTGTTGCTTCTTTAATATTATGGTTGTGAACCTGCTATGTTAACATTATGAGCTCTGAGGTTTTAACATATTTACAAGCTGTGTAATGGTTATGACAGCAGTGTTTTATTTATTTACTATAAATTTTAATATTCTATGCTGATTGTCTTTTAACAGAATGTAGTTTTCTTCTAAGCTTGGATCTAAGTTATTTTAAAACATGTTTTTGTTACAAGTGCACTATGCAAATGGGGAGTAAGAGTTGTGTTTCATTGCCTCATTTTTTAATTGTTTAATTGTCTTTTAACTAGATTGGTAGGCTGGTTCTTAAATAGGTGTGTGTAGGAATTGTTTTCACGATCTGAGGAAGGCACATGCCGAAAGCACTTATCCTGTTCTTGTTTTTGTTGTATTAAAGTTCCAGTTTTATGTCTATCTTGTTACGCTCCTTTTTTGTTTTCTTCTAATTTGTGTATTGGAGCATTCTTTGGTGGTGCTACTGGATTTTGATGCTAGTATCTAAATTTTAAATGTAGCAACCAGATCACTGAGGATATATTTAAATTTATTTGGATAGAATATCCAGTGATTCTGATTTTTAAAGCTTATCCGAAAATACATAAAGATCCTCAGGACCCACCCCTATGCCCCATTGTTTCTGGCAGGGTCTGGGTAACTGAATGATTGAGTTCAACAATTGGCTTAGATTCTTGTGTCATTCTAAGGGGATCCAGTATCTGTCTGCCTGGGATGACATGATTGACAGACCTTGATGCTTTGCCAGAGATGGCCTGCATCTGTCACCCTTGGGCTTCTAGATACTGGCCAAGGCTCTTGCCACCCCTATAGTGCCTTTTTAGGCAGAGTTCCAAAGACCAAATTACCACTGTAACAGCTACAAACAAATGCAATCTGAGGGTCATGCTGCTCAATGCTAGAAGTCTAAATCTCAAAATGTACTCACTCAAAGCACTCCTTAAAATGGAGAACATCGACATTTGTGCTGTAGCAGAGACCTGGTTCAAGGCAGCATAAAGCACCCGTGCACTACCAGGCTATAACTCATGTCACACCTTTCGGCCCCAGAACTTGGACTGAAGCTCCAAATGCAGTGGTGTTTCCATATTCATAAAGGATGCACACACCTCCAGACTGGTAGCCCAACATAACACCTCTGAGATACTTCAGGTGCAGCTAACATTGAGTAAGACAGCGATATAGGTTGTAGCCTGCTATATGTCCCCAACCATGTCCCAAGAATCACACTCCACATTCCTAAGCACCGTGGAGAATATTAGGGTCCAACCTAACACTGTCATACTGGGTGACTTCAAATACCCCTCCATTAACTGTGAAAACTACTCATGTACCAATTTACTTGCCCAATGCTTTCTGGAATTCATTAATTCCAATGCCCTGGACCAGCTCATGCTTACCCCCACTAGAGGTAGCAACATCCTTGACCTGGTCATTGCTAACATGGGTGACTGTTACTCTACACCAACAGTCAAATCCTCCCTGGTTAGATCCAACCACAAACTAATGACCTTGGAAATCCACATCCCCCCCCCAACAAAGGTAACCACCATAAAAAAACTTCTCCAAAGCTAACTTTGGGCTCCTAAAAACAGAGTTGGCCAACTTCATGGCACCCATGCAAATGGAGAATAGTTGCATGACCGCTGAATCATACACCAGTACACTGTATGAATACTTACAGAAATGCATGAATCTCGCCATACCCAATAGAACCAAGACACTCTCCTCAAAAAAAAGTAAACCAATCTGGTTATCCCCTACCATAAACAAACTCTACAACAGAAAGAGGAAACTAATGTGGAATAAGGTGAAGTCCCAAGACTGGAAAAAAGTCCCTTATCAGCCTCAACAAAAGGTTAAGGTCCATCATCAAATCCTCTAAAGCTAGCTATAAAAGTAGAATTGCAGCAGATAGTAAAGACAGCCACAACACCTTCTATAATTATGTAAAGAATCTCCACAGCAATACCCAGAATTGCTCTAAGCTACTACACAATGGTACCTTCTATACCGAGCCAACAGATATTGCCAATATACTGGCTGACAGATTCAGTGCCAACTTTACCCCCCCCCCCAAAGGACCAATCACAATACCAGCAGAGTGCCAGGAATTCAGTATTATGGCTGCACAAGTTAAAACAGCACTGTCCAATGCCAAGAATACAGCTTCTATGGGACCTGACAAGTATCCCTGACTGTGCTCTACATGAACTACAGAGTGAACTGGCACCTCACCTGTGTGCCCTGTTCAGTCACAGCCTCACCTCAATCTTTGTCCCTATCGAATGGTGGACTGTTACAGTTAACCCACTCCACAAGGGAGGAGCAACTACAGACCCTGGGAACTATTGTTCCATTAGCCTGATGAGTCTGATATGCAAAGCTATGGAACGCATCATCATGGACCTAATAAACAAGGATATAGGGAATCTCCAAACTCTGGATCCAACACAGTTTGGTTTTGTGAAGGGTAGCTCATGCCTGCTCAACTTGGTTGACTTCTTTGAATCAGTCACCAGAGCTGTGGATGAAAGCAAGGTGGTTCATACAGCCTGCCTTGATCTGACCAAGGCCTTTGATACCATTCCCCACTCAAGAATCATAGAAAATCTCATTAAGCTAGGCATTAACCCCTGTATGACTAGGTGGGTTGCAAACTACCTCACAGATAGAACCCACAGTGTGAAAGTAGCTGACTCCAAGTCAGACTGTTGACCAGTCACGAGTGGAGTCCCACAGGGGTTGGTCCTGGGTCTTCTCCTGTTAGATATCTACTTCTCTGAAGTCCAGGCCAACACAAAGGGACTCTGGCTGACAAAATTCACAGACGATTGCAAATTGGGAGCTATTATTAACTGTCCAAGTGATGTTGACATCCTACAGAAAGGCCTCAATGAGAGCAATGACTAGTGTCAGAACCATGGCCTTAAGCTCAATGCTAAAAAATGTGTCGTCATCCCCCTTGGGGAAAAACCCAGTTCCCTTGAATTACCACATTGATGGTAGTCCATTGAACACAGAAGGCGTTATAAGAGATCTAGGAACACAGGTTGACAGCAACCTCTCTTTTGACCACCACATTGCCACTGTGGTCAGAAAGTCCTTCTATGTGGCACATCTCATTACTAAGGGTTTTGCATCCAGGAAGAAAGACGTCATTGTCTCCCTCTACTCTTCCCTCATTAGGCCAGTCATTGAGTACAATGCCCCATTTGGCATGTACCTCACTAGACATCTGCAACAACTGAGGAGGCCGCAACAGTACCTCACCAAGAGGATCCTAGGACTTAAACACTTGTCCTATATGGACAGACTCAAAAAACTCCAACTATTTTCTGTCTCATATCTCCTTCTTAGAGGCGATCTCTGCTTGACTTACATGTCTGACTCAGCTCTGTTAGAAATGCTACATCTAAAGAAATCCCAATCCCTCCACACCACATGCTCCAGAGACCTCAACCTCATTACCATAATCAACAGAATATGCTGGAGGGACAGGTTCATAACCCAGAGACTGCCCATGATATGGAATAGATTTCCCATACATGTAAAGCAGAGCACCTCACTGGCCCTCTTCAAGAGAAATCTTGATGACTGGATGGGAAATAGAAAATTCACCATGGGGATCACTCCAGTGGCTGTACTTGACAGAGGCACTAGGAACTAAGGTCGGGTTGCATGATGCCAGGGTAATCCTATGGGCTTGTAAAGGCTCCAGGGCCATTAGCCTAGCACACACCTATGAACCTATGAACATGCTTCAATATGGGTAGAATCTAAGCTTAAATGATGCCTAAGAAAAATACCGCGAGTACTAAAAGATACAGCCAGTTTCTTACAATTCCTTTAGAAATTCTTGAAATCTGCTGCTGCTGCTAACAGTAGTTATCTGTTTGTAAAACTTGATATAAATAATCTTTTCATGGTCATTTCCAAAGGCTATGGCCTCGCGGCCATAGAAATGGTTTTAAATATTGATAATGACTTAACACTCATAGAAGTGAATAGAATCTCAGTATTATTAAACTGTGTCTTGAGTAACAATACATTCATGTTTGATAATGATGTGTATCACCAGAACAGGGGTGTAGCCATCGGCAACCTCTGTGCGAACTCTTATGCCAACCTTGTGTTGGCATATTGGGAAGATCAGATTATGTTCATTTAGATGGAAGGAACTACTGAAATATTATGTACGCTTTGTAGCTGACGTGTTTTTGTTATGACAGGACACGTAATAATTTATATGGTTTTATTTCTTACTTGGAAACCACAACTGGTTTTTTGAGATTTAAATTGACACATTCTGATAGATGCATAGATTATCTAGATGTTTGTTTGGTGAAAGAAGCTGATAATAAGATTGAAATTATGCTTTATAGGAAGGAATGTTGGCGGAACAGAATATTACCCTATGATAGTATGCATCCTAGACATCAGTTTGATTATATAATTAAGGGACAGTTCTATATAACATCAAGACTATGCACCAATGAAAGGTGCTTTAGATAGGAATCCTCTCAATTAATGAGCAATCTTTGTGAGAGAAGCTACAGAGCTAATAAAGTAAATCAGGAAATTCAAGAATGTATAAGTGAAAGATCCAAAAGACCCATGCCGTGGTTCTCTGGGAACACCAGTCAAAGTAATTATATACAGCATGTAAGGCCAACAGAGCAACCCTTAAGGAGGACTTTGAAAATACAGTGATAATACAGGGGGCACTTGTAGCATTATCAGAAAGAACTGCGGCATTTTACAAATGGATGATAGATTGAAAGGCATAATTACTGAAAATAAGAACTTAAAGGATCTACTATGTAATGAAAAACACAAGATTAATAATGTCTATACAAAATGTCAGGGTACCTTCACATGCAAGCATTGTAAGGCCTGTCAACATATTACAAAGAATAATCTGTTTATCTATCCAGTCACCAAAAAAAGAATACTCCCTGATATCATATGCAGACTGTCATACTGCCAATATCATTTATTTGGCTCAATGTAAGGATTGATATTTATTCTATGTGGGTAAAACCAACTGTAAGCTAAAAAAATAGAATATTACAACATTTATCAGCAATACGTACAACCAACCAATTCATAATGCTTTATAACAGCACATCAGTAATAATAATGGACCCTCTTTTGATTTTTATGGTGTTACAGTTAGAATGCCTAGAAGGGGAGGTAATATAAACAATTTAATAGAATATTATGAAACTAAGTGGACTGTAGAAATGAGAGCTGATAGAGCACCAAGTATAAATGGGTAATTCCCATTAAACCCTCCCTCAAGATGAGGCAGGTTCAATATTGAAGATGATTCAATATTGGTTACTGGGTATTTTAATTATCTGTTTTTACATATTGTGAATTGTCTGAAGAAGGGTCTTAACTCAAAAGCGCTTATGTTACATGTTTTAATAAATGTTTTTACAGCATGGTGGTTCGATATCTCCTTATTTTACTTTGTTTTGCTTGCTTCTTGGATTTTGAACCTTCAATGCAATAAGGTCCTATTTTGCTTTGGATGTCTGATACGTTTGGGAAGCATGGCTAGCCTTATAAAGAACATATAGGATTATCAGGCTAGTAATCACTCATGAAACTATAAATAATCCTGCACCTAACATAATGCAGCTAAAATACATGGGAGTCTTGCTTGCCCTACTTTAATCATTTTCAGTATACACAGATATGATAGTCAGTAAGATGCTTCCCCTGTTCAAATTTTGCTAGTGAATATCTCATCTATTATTACCAACTAGAAATGACCTTATTACTAAGATAAAGTATGCCCTTAACACTTCATTATAGAGTTAACGTACAAAAACTTCAACTGGAGAAAACAAAATGTGTCATCTTTGTCATTTTATGCTTCTGGCTGATTCTCAAATCAATGTTTTCTAGTAAATAGCATGGTGAGAATATTATTTAGCATAATATTATTCAAAATTATAATGCCTGGTCAATGTCTTCCTCTAAAATCCACCTTATCATTAAGAGATCATAGGATCATATATCATAGTAGGTTACAAGGCTAATGGCCCCAGGGCCCTTACAAGCCTAGCCAAGTTCAACCCCTGTTCCCAGATCCCTACATAACTCACTGTATTGCTGTCTAGCTCACACACAGGACCCAAGAAGTTAGGAACAGTGTGACAAACATAGCCTGGAGACTGCTCAACAGTGGAATACACCAGAGCTCCATGCTGGTCCTCTCCTGTTTGACATCAACTTCTTCATCAAGCTTAATTTTCAAGGCCTCTGACTCATCAAATTTGCAGATGACTGTGAATTGGCAGCAATTATAGATTCCCCTCAAGATGCCAACATTTATTTATTTATTTATTTGTTTATTTATTGAAATTTGATTACTGGGAAAGTCCAACTGGGTAAAAGCCCATTTTCAGTAGAAGCCTGAGGAGAAAAGCTCCAAATTATTACAAAACATTTTAAGAACAATAACTTTGCAATCTTCAAAAATGAAACAAAAACATCTGCAGTTTAAATCATTATAAAAAATTACACATTACACATAATATAAAAACATTGGTTAAGAATTTCTGCAAGTTATATGGCAACATCTTGACTGGTGCCAAAGCCATGGCCTAAAACACAATGCATTATAATGTCCATTGGGAAACTGTCAACTCTAGTAAATTACTTTACTGATAAAATACCCCTAAGAGTTGACCCAGTAGTAAGGGATCTGGGAACATATCTAGATAGCAGTCTGGCCTTTGAACAACATGTTGCTATGATAGTAAGAAAATCATTCTATATATCCCAACTTATAGCTAAGGGTATCACACCCAGTCCAAGGAAGTTATAGTACCACTCTACTCAGCTATTATCAGACCTGTCATTGAATACAATGCCCCCCTTTGGCATGTATCTAATATGACACTTGCAATAGTTGGAACACCTACAAAGGTTTCTCACTAGGATAATTCAGGGCATGAATACACTGTCCTGCACTGATCACTCAAAGGCTCTATGTCTGTATTTAGTCTCCTTCAGGCTGCTGAGATGGGATATTTGCCTGTCTTACAGGGCTTCCTCAAACCCATCCCTGATGGAACTGTTGCACATGCACAAAACAAACAGCACCAGAAACACTAGATCCAAGGATCTAAACCTGACATAAACAAAGCATGCTGGAAAGACATGTATGTGTCCAAAGGATCCTTGCACTATGGAATAGTCTTCTCATCCATGTAAAGCAGAGTTCCTCCCTGGCCCTATTCAACTGAAACCTGGACAATTGGATGGGAAATTGTACATTTACTCTCATTCTCTGGCCATCATATCTGTTATTCACAGAGACTATGTATAGAAAAACATTATCCTAACACCACCCTAGAAGCCTGTAGTTACCTCATGATTAACATGCCCCCCCCCATATAGATGCTCATGATACTTGGAACCAAAATGGTTTGGGGTATGCAGCTAGGCTTGTAAGGGCCTTAGTGGTCACTAGCCTAGTAACAATCTACAAACATAAGATATCCTGCATGCACACAAAGGGGAGTCATGATGATGGCACTGTTCTGGTCAGATCATGCTTTGGGTCACAAACATATGACATCCTGCATACTCACAGAGGGGTGTCATGATGATGGCACTGTTCTGGTCAGATCATATTTGGGCTCAGACATAGCAAAGAGGCCATAAACATGGCCCAGTAACAAGGAATCCACTACCTAGTGAAATGAGATATCAAAAACATTGGGTGGCATCAAAGCCAAACTAAAACTGCATCTTCTAAAAGAGGTCACTTGTAGTTGCTTTTATGACATTTGATAAATTTAAGGCTATCATTATTTTTTGCCTGTCTCTTTGAACTACTAAGTACTAAACAATTACTGACAGAAAACACTTTATTTCCTGTAAATATTATACATACATTTGTAAATGTATTATTGTTTTCTGTTAGTACTGTTTGCTGTTTCTGTTTCTATATTAGAATACCTTTGTAAATTTTCTGTGTTTTTGTCCAATTTGTACTGCTGCTTCTCTGGAGTCTGGGCAATATCTGAAAAGGATCAACTGACCAGCCCACTTACTCATTTACCAAATTTCCATAAATAAATAAATGTATATAAAGTAAAAGAAGTTTGTTTGTGTATATGTGTATGTGTGTTTGTTAATAATAAAACAAATAAAGCATCAGTGAGTGTTAGCAGTGTGGAATATGAAAAAATAATAAAAATGAGCCGCAGGTCTGGAAGGAAAAATAAATATATATTTGTTTTGCTCTAGTAAGTGCTGCTTCCTCTAAGCTATCAATTGTCCATTTCCCGTTGACCCAGTTTTTTCATTATTTTTTGCTCATGGCATATGCTGTATAAAGATGGCACCCACTCTTACATGGGATGAGTCTAACTGTTGAAGATCTAAAATTATATATTTTAGTGAACTATTGAATGCTCATTTTTTTTTCTTTTAGAATCTTAGAAATGAAATTACTGAAAAAGTCTTTCATCTATCTCTGTGTATGCCCTTAACAAGTGATTAAAGGTTACTCCATGTACTTCTGAGCACTTTATCTTGTTA
Organism: Protopterus annectens; assembly: GCF_019279795.1. Lineage (NCBI taxonomy): Eukaryota > Metazoa > Chordata > Ceratodontiformes > Protopteridae > Protopterus > Protopterus annectens. The sequence continues at coordinate 448,529,918 of NC_056733.1, read as the reverse complement.
GTGTAAATTAATTAATTTCATTGTAAGAGATTTTACTTTTTGAGTTTGCCATTTTGGTTTAGTTATTAGAGAGATGAGTGTATTTTTCAGCCCATTAAGCAGAAACACTGAGATCATAATTCAAAACATTTGCTGTGAGGAGTAAATCCATTTTATCCCTTGCTGTAACCATTTCTGATTCAGAGACAACGCTTATCAGAAACACTGAGATCAGAATTCAGAATGTTTGTTGTGAGGGGTAAGTCCATTTTATAAACTCTTGCTGTAACCATTTCTGATTCAGAGACAACGTTTATGCAGTGCTGTTCCATGAAAAAGTAAGCTGTCTGTGTGGTCTAATGCAAATGTTAATGAGGCATTCAAGGGGAGTGGCCTGTATTAATTAGTCATGTGTTCCCCCCCAAAATGTCTGCAGGAAGGCATTTTCTCAGCATCGTTTGGAGGTGTAAACCACCTCAGCTGGCCATGTTAATGAACATGCGCAAGAGCTCATATTCACCTATTGTTTTAAGTGGGTGAAACTGCATTAGAGGAAAGAGCCAGGGAGTTTACTGGACAGGCTGTGACGGGAAAGAGAGTGGTCACAGTAGTGGGCTAGTTTGAACATAGGTAGCGGAGGTATGTATGTGTGTGTGTATGTGTGTGTGTGTGTGTGTGTGTGTGTGTGTGTGTGTGTGTGTGTGTGTGTGTGTCTATCTGCATGAATGTATAAATGCTTTTGTTTATGTGGGGGAGCTGTCATACCCCCACACTCCCCTATACTAACAAGCAAATTCTACAAGACATGGGTAGGGGAACACTAGACACCAGGGATAGTCTTTATTGTGTGCCCTAGAGGAACTTAAAAAGATTCAAGTGCTGTACACACAGTGTCACTAGACACAAGGGACACTGTTACATGTTACCTTGAGTCTTAACAAAATAAAAAGCGGGTAAGGAAGTTTCAAACCCTGTACCATTA
>NC_056733.1:448396457-448523957 GCF_019279795.1 Protopterus annectens | reverse complement strand
AGGGTCTTTATTTCTAACCAGATGGTAACAGATTTAATTAATTCCAAAATCATTTCATGTCCTATATCTGATCATAATTCAATTGTTTTTGAATTCATGATAAAAAATACTCATAATGTTCAGATCGAAAGGATACCAGCATACTTAACTCAACTAAAAGACTATAAAGAATATATACTTTCAGAAGTAAAACATTTTTTAGACATAAATAACACTCCTGAAGTCTCCATTGTTTATGTTTGGGATGCCTTAAAATGATATCTATACGGACAAAGTATCAGATGGTATAATAATAAAAGGAAATCTTGGGATAAGGAATTGTTAGATATTCAAAGTAAATTAGACTCTTATAAACATAATAATAAAGAAAATATTATGGACAAGAAAGTTATTGAAGAAATAAACAAACTAAATGAGAAATACAAAGAAATTTTAACTCATAAAGTTAAAATAACTTTAGAGAAATACAAGTTTTTGTCTTATTCAATAAGCCCCAAATACTTACATAGACTTAAAAATAAAACAAAAGGTTGAATAAACAAAACCATATCAAAGAAATCTTTTCTCTAAGGAAAAGAAGAATGTTTCTAGTATACCAGAAATACTAGATGAATTTAGAAATCACTTTCACAAAATTAACCATAATAATATTAACATGGAACCTAAAGATAAAATAAAGGAGTTTATAACAACAAATATGAATAAAAAGCAATAAACAACAGATTAAACTATTGGACAAGAGTATTTCATATACAGAAGTTATTACACAAATAAATAAGCTTAAATCAAACAAAGCACCGGGTAATGATGGTATTATACCAGAGATATATAAAATCCTTTCTAAAAATACATATTCATTAATACATAAGGTTTTTATTTTGGCCCAAACTGAGTTAATAACCCCCATCTTGGCAATATACATTTATTTCGCCAATTTTAAAACCTAATAAAGATCCAACTAGATGTTCTTCATATCGGCCCATCTCATTACTTAATGTTGATTATAAAATGTTTATGAATATCTTTGCTGATAGATTGAAGACAATCATTCCCGGCATTATAGATATAGATCAGACAGGCTTCATTGTAAATAGAAATACTTTTGATAATATAAGAAGAACTTCAACATTAATAGATTTTGCAAATAGGAAAAAGAAAGATTTAACACTTATTAGTCTTGATATAAGTTCAGCATTTGATTCAGTAAGTTGGGACTATCTGTTTACCTTAATGAAGTGCACAAACTTCTCGGATGCATTTGTAAATCTAATTGAACATTTATACAAAGGAACGTTGGCTTATATTAAGGTAGGAACATATGTTTCACAAAAATACCCATTCTTAAAGGTACAAAACAAGGATGTCCACTTTCTCCACTATTATTCACTTTAGTAATGGAGCCTTGGGCTAATTTGATCAGAAACAGTACTGACATAGAGGGTTTTGAAATAGATGAAAATACAACATCCAAAATTCAACTTTTGCAGATGATGTTCTAATTACATCAGCAGGATCTAATTCTTCTATACAGTCTCTATTTGATAACATGATGAATTTTAAAAGTATTTCTGGTTTAATATTCAATGAAGAAAAACTAAAATACTACCTATATATACACGAAAAAATATTCTCATTAGTGATTTTACTAAATATGTACCCAATTCAGGTCAGATAACTTATTTAGGTATAATACTATCTAAAGATATTAAATCTATTATATATAATAATTATAATACCTGTTTTCTTAATATACAAAATCGTTTTAATACCTGGAATAATATGTTTTTACTATGGAGGAGACACTTACAATTATTAAAATGATAATATTCCCCAAGATTTTATACTTAATACAATCAATAATACTTCCACCTACAAAAATAATTATCAAGAAACTGAACACACTAATGTTAAATTTCTTATGGGCACCTAATAGACCTAGGATTGCATTAAAGAAACATACTAATAGCTGGTCTCAAGGGGTATTTCTTTTCCAGACTTTAATTTATATACTATCTCTTCTATTGTAAAAGTTATTACTTTATTAATAGATCAGTCATATGTCACAAAATGGAAAGATTATTGGGAGCTAATTAGTATACACTTCATGAAAATCTCCTTAACACATAAAAATATGATTGTAAATAACTCCATGTTATGGTTACTAAAGGAATTTTGTACTTCACCTATTACACCTAAACATATGGTTTGTTACCCATTAAATATTATTATTAGTTATCGTAACTTTATATTCATGCACCCTAAGTATAGGGAATGGAATTTTATTGTATTTCCTATAATGTATACTCAGGGTATGCTTTTGTCATCTACTTCTGAAGGAACTCATTTAGCTATAGATAATGATCTAAAGTACTGGTATGAGTTGATATCTGATAATAAAGTTAAAAATCTAGATTTCTTAAAACAAGAATTTGATCTAAGAGAAACTTGCTGGTTAGAGGTTCAGACCTTTAGACAACATCTCATTAATAAAATAGATTTAATGTCTATAACTGTTAAAGAATCTATTCCAACACTGATTGATTACTTGATATTAAATTTACAACATAAAGTTTCTGATAAAGGTAAACTTTCATACATACATAAAGTTATCAGACAAGAAACTTTTTACAGTGTAGATTCATACTGGAATTATTTCACTTCTATTAATGAGGACCCACCAAATCAACAAGATAAACAATATATATTGGAATCTGCTTATAGAACTACGTCTTCCATTGTCTGGAGACTTTATACATGGACATTTTACATAGATCTTTTTATACACCTTTGATGATGAATAAAATAAATAATAAAGATAATCTATGTAAGAGATGTAATGTAGAAATTAATGCTGACTGGGGTCATATGTTTTATGACTGTATAAAATTGAAAGAATACTGGAAGTCAATTAATGAATTTTTGCAGGCTCTTTTTACAGATAATTTCATTATTTCTAAATCTCTTATATTATTCAACACACCTGTACCTCAAAGTGTTAAAAAGGTTAAGCTTCCCTTGTTATGGTCTATTCTAGCAGTGGCTAGGAAAATAATAACTAGAAATTGGATTTCAAATACACCTCCTTCGTTCAATGAATTTAAAAATGTTATGAATATAGTGTGCCATATGGAAATAAACACAATTAGGACTAGAACAAACAGAAAAACATCTTATTTTATTGTATGGGATAATTTACAAAATTTGTTAAAAAAAAATTAATTTCAATAGCATAGTATTTTAGTTTAATTGATTGATCTGATTGTAGTGGATGTCTTTGTAAATACTTTAGTTGTTTTGTTGAATATTATAATAATACCTATTTTAATTACTTGTATAAAATTGATATGATATTTCTCTTATATGTTAAAACAATAAACCTGTTTTGAAAAAAAAAAGATCATTCAGTAAAATCAGGGACAGTTATAAATATTATTTGGACTCATTTAGAAAGTTAAAAGTGCAGTAGACCTACTACAATGATGCAGTTTATGAATAAATAAGAGTTATGACACTATAGTACCGTGCTTTATTAACTGTTTGTAAGTATTCATGCTTTATGAGGGAAGGGATACAAGTAGAAATATATATCAGGGACATTCTGTCAACTCATGGAAAGTAAGAAGTATTTTTCTGAGTACATTTGTGTGTGTGTGTGTGTGTGTGTGTGTGTGTGTGTGTGTGTGTGTGTGTGTGTGTGTGTGTGTGTGTGTGTGTGTGTGCCTGTGTGCATGTGTGTGTGTGTGTTTGTGTGTGTGCCTGTGTGCATGCGTGTGTGTGTGTGTGTGTGTGTGTGTGTGTGTGTGTGTGTGCGTGTGTGTATGTGCATGTGCACATGTGCTTCAATGATGTGCATGTGTTGGGAGAGAGACTGGAGAGTATCTGTGCTAACACAATGCATGGGTGACTCAAGGTTGCTTAATGCAGGAAGGTGCTGACCTACACTTGCTGCAGTTATAAGTGATACAGAGATATCCAAATTAGCCAGTAATATGGTATTTCCTAACTGTACTTAGCATGTCTATTAACAACTGTTTTCAAGATTGTGGATTGTGGACACAGTCCGGTTTGGCTATAGATGTTACTGCCAGTGGTGGAGTTCTTTCTGAATACTTTGGTGAAAGCTGAATAACCTGAAGGATGAATTTAGTGACAGAGACTCAGGAGTAATTTTCATCTTCACCTTTTGTAATACTGTATAATCTGATGTTGTTTTTTTCCAGTTATTTCTTCTTGAATCCTCCTTATTCCAAGTGGTATTTTGCTTATTTTCTTAGAATGTCATGTCTGTGCTATTTCAGGAAAGTTCAGCATCTGACACTTTATCTTAATTCTGTTTGATCAGTCCTTTTAATTACTTTATATTTTATACAAAAGTGGAATATTTTAAATGTTATGGAAAATGTCCTACATTGTTGTAATTAAATATGTAATTATGTAATTAGTTATACAAAATTCAACTTGATAATATATCCTGAATGACCTTTTCATTTCTAACTGGCTGGGCAGGTCTTAGAAATTCCTTTAATTTCATTATATTTGACAAAGAAAAAATAAATGTATGGGCTAGATATTTTTGTAAATCCTCCCTTTAAATGATGTTGTAAATGAATTCAGTACAACTTTCCTCAATATTCTAAATAGTCTTGCACTTGTTAGAAGGAAGAAACTAAAACAAATAATGCAATTTGGCTATCTAAAAAGAGAAGCACTGTAATACAGGACATCGAGAAAGTAATGAAAGAATGTCAAAAATATAAAGCGTTACAATATCTCAAAACCTTCAGAATGTTCCACAACGATACTAAAAAGTGAATAAATGTAGACAAAAACTATTCTATAACAATTTTCAGAACAATAGTAAACACATCCCTAAAAAATTCTGGCCAGCCACTAAAGAAATCTTACATCCTAGCAAAACTTCAACCCTACTCCATCTCCCAATAACTCACCACCTGAAACTGCAGTAGAATTCTATTCTTATTTCATAAACAGTATAGCGTCTCTAACCAAGGATTCCCCTGCCCAACAGCCATGTGTCACTACATCCACTTTTACCTTCAAACCTGTGCCACATCCTGTATAAAACTACTGAAACTCAAACCATGGTATACTTCAGCTGATGATCTTCTAAGTGAGCACCTTAAAATAGCAGCCAACAGCATTGGCTATTCTGTCTCAGTCCTTTTAAATAAGTCAATACAGGAATCCCACATTGCCTCAATCTGCAAAAAATCACACATTATCCCTCTACACAAAGTAGGACGTTTAACAGACATCACTAACTTTAGAGCTACAGCAAACTTAACCCCTGTCTCCAAAATACTTGAAAAATATATTCAAAAAATGATTTCTAAGCGATCTTCTGCAGAATTAACTCATATCCCCCACTGAGCTCATTTTCCATCCTTCCCATAGCACTAACACTTTACTTTTAACCTTATAGATACTGTTAATAAAGCTAGAAATAATGGCAAACTAGTTTTCTCCTTATTTCTAGACTTGTCGAAAGCCTTTGACACAGTTTGTCAGAGCAAACCTTTTCTTTAAATGCCCTCAGTAGGCCTAGCTCAGCTCACTCTTCTATGGTGCAAAAACTACTTGCCCAGTAGATATCAGGCAGTAAAATTACTGATTAATTATTTTTGAAGATTATTGTTCTAAAAATGTTTTTATGATACTTTGGAGTTTTCCCCTTAGGCCTCTGCTGAAAATAGGCATATAGTCAGACTTTCCCAGTAATCAAATATCAATAACTAACTAAATAAATAAATATTTACATATACTTTTACTAATATATTCCACTTGCTCCTGTTAAAGCAGACTATCTCAGTTGTAGATTTTAACTACCAAATTATTGCATGATGAAGACCTTCACAGTAATCCTGCTAGAAAATAGCAATTAGCTTGCTACTCTCCTTGTCTGTTTAATGTAACTATCTATCATTTGCTTAATGAATGATGTAATATGGAAGTCATACAGTTTTACATGGATAACTATATAACTCTATTAGGAATTGTGTCTTATTTTGTAACTTCTAGTATGTAAAACTTGTCACAATGTGTTATTTTATCACATTTTTTACAATCACCTAAGTCCCTATTTTCTTCACTTTGCCTGCATTTTCAAAAAACATTGTACATTTTTGTGTATGCAGTTTTGATTTACTGATATTTTATGTTTACTTGAGAAAGCATACTATCTTCAGAAAATATAAAATAATGTGACAATGTGTATTTATATTGTCAAGTACCAACTAATTGTTGAAATCTTGTGTCTGCATTGCCATTTTATTATACAATGGTAGACGTGTTTCTTAATTTCCCAAAGGATAAATTGAATTTATATCTATGAGTTAATTCCTTAAGCAGAAACTGAAAACATTGTTAATCAAATTAAGACATTATCATTGCAACTGCGAAGGAAAAGTAAGTCAAATGCTAATATTTTCTTTCTCTACCTATGAGGCAGCATTCTTTAGTGCTATCATCACCTCTATATTACTTTACATATAAGTGCTCCTACCATTAGTTAGTCAAAATTAATAATAATTTTCAAACATTATCCTTATATTATTTGTGTATTCTGTGTTATTATATGTACTTTACCCATTTATTCAGAAATACTAGCATTATAAAACAATTATGTAAACATGGATTATAAAAATATATTTTAAACATTTTTGCAATGTTATTATTTTATCCTGAGTCTTCAAAGATTTAAATTTGAAATTCACAAAATAATTGCACTTATAAATACAATTATCACCTTTACAATAATGCAACAGGTTTTATTCAGTCAATCATATAAAGTGCCACAATTTGGAAATTACGAAAAAGTCTGGCCCAAATATAAAATTTCCACTACATGAAATAATGAAATACTTAACAAGTAAAAATAAAATACTTAAACATATTTCAATGTGCATTTCACAATATCAATAACCCATACAGAGGTGAGAACAAATCTGTGATTTAACTACTGATCTTACCCTTATAACTGGCATAAACTTACAGACTACATTTGAAATTAATGCTTAAAATACATAATTCAACACAAAAACTAACTTAACATATTGCAGATGCTTTACCATATGTTAAATATTGCTTTCATAGGTTTATAGGTGTGTACTAGGCTAATGGCCCTGGAGCCTTTATGAGCCTAGCCAGTAGAAGTGCCCTGACATTGTGCCACCCAACATTAGTTCCCAGTGCCTCTATCAAGTAGAGCCATTGAAGTGATCCCCAGGGTGAACTTTCTATTACCCATCCACTCATCAAGATTTTTCTTGAAGATGGACAATGAGGTGCTTTGCTTGACATGTATGGGAAGTCTATTCCAGAGCATGGGCAGTCTCTGAGTGAGGAACCTGTCGCTCCAGCATGTTCTGTTGATTGTGGTAATGAGGTTGAGGTCTCTGGGGAATGTAGTGCAGAGGGAATGGGATTTCATTAGATGTAGCATTTCTAACAGAGCTGGGTCAGACATGGCCTTGTAAGTCAAGCAGAGATTGCCTCTAAGTAGGCAGTATGAGACAAAGAATAGCTAGAGTCTTTTGAGTCTGTCTGTGTAGGATATATGTTTAATGCTTAGGATCCTCTTCGTAACGTACTTTTGTGGCCTCTCCAGCTGTTGCAGGTGTCTAGTGAGGTACATGCCAAATGAGGCATTATACTCAATGATTGGTCTAATGAGTGAAGAGTAGAGAGACACGATGACCTCTTTCTTCCTGGATGCAAAACACTTGGTAATGAGATGAACCACATAGAAGGACTTTCTGACCACAGTGGCAATGTGGTGGTCAAAGGAGAGGTTGCTGTCAACCAGCATCTCCAGATCTCTTATAACAAGTTCAGTGGAGCTCCCATCGATGTGATAATTAGTAGGAATTGAGTTTTTACCAAAGGGGATGATGACACATTTTTTGGCATTAAGCATAAGGCCATGGTTTTGACAACAGTCATTAGTCTGAGTGAGGCCTTTCTATAGGATATGTGCATCACTTGGGGAGTTAATAATGGCTTCCAGTTTGTAGCAGTCTGTGAATTTGGTCAGCCAGAGTCCCTTTTGTGTTAGTCTGGACTTCTGAGAAGTAGATGCACAACAGGAGAGGACCTAGGACCGATCTCTGTGGGACTCCACTCATGACTGGTCGACAGTCTGACTTGGAGTCCACTACTTTCACACTGTGTGTTCTATCTGTGAGACAATTTGGGACCCACCTAGTGATATAGGGGTTGATGCCTAGTTTGGTGAGTTTATCAGTAATTCCTGAGTGAGGAATGGTATCAAAGGCCTTGGCCAGATTGAGGTAGGCTGTATGCACTGCCTTACCTTTATCCACAACCCTGGTGATTAGGTTGAGCAAGGTTGATTTCCGTTTCACAAAGACAAATTGCGTGGGGTCTAGAATTTGGAGATTTCCTATATCTTTGTTAATCAGGTCCATGATGATGCACTCCATAGCTTTACATATCAGACTCAAAAGGCTAATGGGGCAATAATTCCCAGGGTCTGTAGTCACTCCGCATTTATGAAGAGGGTTGACTGTAGCAGTGCTCCATTCGGTAGGGATAAAGCCTGATATGAGGCTGTGACTGAGCAGGGCACACAGATGTGTTGCCAGTTCACTTCACTTTGTAGTTCATGTAGAACACAGCCAGGAATATTATTGGGTCCCATGGAAGCTGCATTCTTGGCCTTGAACAATGCAGCTTTAACCTGCATTGCACTAATGCTGAGTGCCAGGCATTCTTCCATTATTGTGATTGGTCCTTTGGGGGGAGGGGTAAAGTTGGCACTGAATCTGTCAGCCAGTATGTTGGCAATATCTGTTGGCTCAGTATAGGAGGTACCATTGTGCAGTAACTCAGAGCAAATCTGGGTATTGCTGTGGAGGTTCTTGATATAGCTATACAAGGATTTGTGATTGTTTTTAGTGCCTGCTGCAATTCTGCCTTCATAGCTGGCTTTAGAGGATTTGATGAGGGATCTCAACTTTTTGTTGAGGCTAATAAGGGAGTTTTTCCAGTTTTGGGTCTTCACCTTTTTCTGCAACAGTTACTTCTTTTTGTTGTGGAGTTTATTAATGGTAGGCAACTACCAGATTGGCTTCCCTTTTTTGGAGGAGAGCATTTTGGTTCTGTTAGGTATGGCTAGTTCCATGCATTTATGTACATGTTAGTACAGTGCACTGGTGTATGATTCAGCAGTCATGCAGCCATTTTCCATTAGCTTGGGTGCCGTGAAGTTAGCCAGTTCTGTTTTTAGGAGTCCAAAGTTAGCTTTAGAGAAGTGTTTCAAGGTGGTTACTTTTGCAGGGGGTGTTGGTGAGATGTGGATTGGGTGTTGGTGAGATGTGGATTTCCATGGCGATTAGTTTATGGTCAGATCTGACCAGGGAGGGATTGACTATTGGTGTAGAGCAACAGTCACCCATGTTAGTAATAACCAGGCCAAGGATGTTTCTTCCTCTAGTGGCGGTCAGAATGAGCAGATCCAGGGCATTGGAATTGATGAATTCCAGGAAATGTTTGGCCATTATATTGGTGCTTGGGTAGTTTTCCCAGTTGATGGAGGAGTAGTTGAAGTCTCCTAGTAAGAGAGTGTTAGGTTGGACCTTGATAGATTCCAGGATGCTTAGGAACATGGAGTGATAGTCTAGGGACATGGTTTGGGACCTATAGCAGGCTATGACCTCGATCGCCATCTTACCTAATGTTAGTTGTACCTGAAGTATCTCAGATGTGTTATTCTGGGCTACTAAACTGGAGGTGTGCATATCCTTTATGAATATGGAGATACCACCACTTTGGAGCTTCGGTCCATGTTTCGGGCCCGAAAGGTGTGGAATGAGTTATAGCCTGGTAGCTCAGAGGTGCTTTCTGCTGCTTTAAACCAGGTCTCTGTTACAGCACAAATGTTGATGTTCTCTATTTTGAGGAGTGCTTTAAGTGAGTGCATCTTGAGATTTAGACTTCTAACATTGAGTAGCATAACCCTGAGACTCCATATATTTATATTTTTTATGGTGGTAATTTGGTCTTTGGAACACCACCTAAAAAAGGACTGTAGGGGTGGCAAGAGCCTTAGCTAGTACCCAGAAACCCATGTGTGACAGATGCAGGCCATTTCTGGCAAAGCATTGAGGTCTGTCAGTCATGTCATTCCAAGCAGACAAATACTGCATCCCCTTAGAATGACAGCAGAAACTTAGCCAATTGCTGAAATCTCAGCTCATTCACACCCACATGGACAATGACAGAGTCATACTTGTACTTGTGGGGTGACCTGAGTGGGTGTGTTATGTGTCAGATTCTGGCTCCTGATAGACAGCTGACTTTTACCTTTCCTTATTCAACCTAGTGAGTGGGACATCTGTGTGCCTCACTATTGAGTCACCTATGATTAGTGTATTGGACAAGGTTTTTAGCCTTAGGGGCATAGGTTGAGGTGCACATTGTGGAGGTGAACTATGTGTCCTGTGGTTTGTGCTGTGTTGTGGTGGTCGAGTGCATTTCTATCTTGGAGGGCTCTGCTGTTTGGGTAAATTTCTATTGAGAGCCTACGCAAAGGTGGGTGTGTGGTTTGAGAGCTGTGATAATGGATGTTCTGGAGGGCTATGTGTTATATGTGGTGTGGTGCAGGTGTTGACTTTCTCCTCTTGACCAGCTAGTCCGGTCTTGGCTGGAGAGTGCAAAGCTTCCAATTTGGTGACGTAAGTGCATCTCTCACAAGTCTGATTGTTCGGAGGTAAGAAAAGAGGGTTGTCTGTGTACATGAGGCAGTTGCTACACTGCCTCAGAATGCCCAAGTGCACCAGGTTTATAGGAGAAAGCACAGGGAACTACCCTTTAATCATGCCAGGAGGGGTGATCATAACTACTAAGTACTGGCGCTATTTCCATAAAGAATGACTAATGCAGAAACTATTTAAGTGCAAAGCGATAAGGCTATTTGAAGTGCAAGAGAGAAAGAACTAGCAAGATCTAAGGGAAAAACTGAAGAGCAGACTTCCTGACACCAGAAATAGTTTAACTCATCTCAGCGCCACTGCACGGAGCTTAAAGAAAACCCATGCCAATGTGGGCTTTTAAACCAGAAGGTTGAAAGGGATGGAAAAACTGCCCTAACAGCCAGTAAACTACTATTTCTGAGTCAGAAATCACTCCTCTTGTGGTAGATAGGCTATCTAGTGCTTACCACTCCCACTGATAAACTAGAAGGCTTCCCTCCAACACAGAAAAGCTTGAGGGGTTCAGAAGCTCACAAACAGTTTTGCATACAGCAACTTTGTATCTGGACAAGACTAGCTACAGGAAAGTTGGGAAACAAGCGCAAACATGAGCTTTTAAACTAGAAAGTTGAAAGAGATGGAAAAACTGCCCAAACAGCCAATAAACTACAAGTTCTGGGCCAGAAACCACTCCTCTTGTGGAAGATAGGCTACTTAGTGATTACCACTCCCACTGATAAGCTGGAAGGCTTCCCGCTAACATAGAAAGGCTTGGGGGGGTCTCAGAAGCTTACAAACAGTCCTGGTTACAGCAAATCTGTATCTGGACTAGACTAGTTACAGGAAAGGCAGGAAACAAGCTTAGAACTTTTTTTTTTTTTTTTTTTTTTACAGAAAAGCAGCTAAAACGGGTCTACTTCATGATGTTGAAAACCGACAATATCGAAGCTAATATTGTTGGCACCATAACACTGAAAGCGCAGAACATTGTGCGGGTAAACAGAAATCTCCATAGGGGGAGATTTCTGTTTACCTCAATGTAGTGTGGTCTCGGAGTTGGAATATTTAAGTGGGGGGTGTGTGGGGGCATAGTTAGTTTTTATTTTTGTTTGTTTTTTTAAATGTTATTCAATGTTTTACTACATTGCTCACTAGAGGTTGACCTTTAGTGATTCGATGTAGTAAGATTTCAATAATGTGATATAGATGCACTAAAACAGCACTAAAAACAATTCAAATGCAGTGCAAGCTAGCACACTTGAGTGTGTAGCAATATTAAAGCAAATACAGTTAAATGAATGCAATTTAATTGAAAAATCACTAAAAACAAGTGGAGAAAGCAGTAAATTAGGAAAAAAATCAAGATGGAGGTACTTAGACTATCAAAAAACAATGCCAGGAAATATGTAAAGTATTCAGTCAATAAAAAATTAAGACAGTGCAGACCTCTGAACAGTTAAAAAGTGCCAAAAATATGGATTTATATACTTTCATGCAACATCCAACATTTATTTAATTATGTTGGATTTATTTTTTAATAATACTAGACTTTATTCAAAGATTCTGCTGGTTATTTGTGATTCCACAGATGGGGTCTATATTAGAACATCGAAGTTTCAAAACTTCAAATGTTCTAATATCGAACCCTATTCAGCGAAAGCTGAAAATATCAAAGCAACAGAAAACCACATTTTTTCCTAGGGAAAGAATTTGGTTGTCCGTTTCTGTTGCTTTGGTATTTTTAGTGCTGTGGTGGAAAGTTACGGGTCGGGTTCAAGTATGTGTGTGATTGAGTGTGGGTTAGGGTAGTTAGGGTTAGGGTGCATGTTAGGTATGTGTGCGATTGTGTGGACGTGAGCATTAGGGCGGTGTAGGTGAGTTAGGATTAGGGCGCGGGTGAGTTGAGTGTGCGATAGTGACAAATCTTAGGGTTAGGGTTTGGGTTAAGGTAAGTGGTGTGTCTATAGTTTAGTGTAGGGTTAGGTGTAAGATTTTAGGTGTATGTGTGTAGATTGCTGTTTGTTTGGTGTGCTTGTATTGTGTGTATGTGTTTTGGAACAGCAATTTTTTTTCCCTAGGGAAAAATTCGCTGTTCTGTATGTTCAATGTTTTCAGCTTTCGCTGAATAGGGTTTGATATTAGAACATTCAAAGTTTTGAAACTTCGATGTACTAATATAGACCCCACAGATGTGCTCACATGGCAAGCAAAAGTACATTGCTTCTATAAAAATTACATCTCAAGGCTAGTTGTATAATATTAGTAAGACATACTTAATACAGATTATGATAGGATTTTGGTTTACTAACTACTCCTATGGATTTACTGTAGAGATAAACTTTGAAGAGTAAACCACATCATTGCAAATAAACCTTAAATGTATATGGATCATATTATGTAACAATGTAAGTAAACAATCCAAACTGACCAGTCATTAGCTAAAAATGAATGAGTTACCTGAGGTAATTTCTGCATAAGACATGACTAACCTGTTTTGCACTGTACATGTACCCTTATTCCACATTAATGAGGGGTGCTTAATGATCAGAAGTAACTGTTTCCTTATTCTCATTCAGACTTAACAGTAAAGTCAAATTTATCAGTTAAAATCATTAAAATAAACTAGAACACATTCAGAACTGTCATTCAAATAGATCTTAGAGATTCTCACTTTTCAGAAAACATTGAGGAGATTAAAAACAATATCAGAGCTTGGATATATCTCCCATGACCATGTACTTAGCTGTCAGAAGAGATAAATTATATGAATGTTGCAACCCAAATGATGGCATGATCATCCATACCAAGGAAGTGAATACAAAAATATATCAACAGACCCTACACTCGTTTTACAGCATGCATGTGCGCATACAGACATACATATGTATATATATATATATATATATATATATATATATACACACACATAAAAAATATATGTGTGTGTGTGTGTGTGTGTGTGTGTGTGTGTGTGTGTGTGTGTGTGTGTATGTATATATATATATATATATATATATATATAGATAGATATATATAGATAGATAGATATATATATATAAAATAGGTTACCTATTAGAAAATCAGAGTTACTGAACTTCGAATACCATATGGTCGACACCATATGATTGAAGTTCCGTAACTTTGAAATTAAAAAAAAAAAAACAAAGACAATGGCGGGGGGGGCAAGCCCCCATTCACTCTCCACACCCCCAGCTACTTAAATATACCAACTCCGAGATCGCACTTGAATGCACTATGGTGCGGAAAGGGAAGATTTCCCTTTTCTACACTGTAGCGTGATCTCGGAGTTGGTATATTTAAGTAGCGGGGGGTGTGGGGTGCCTACACCCTTTACTTTTTTTTATGTTCATTTTAAACATTTTGAATTTTCAATTGATCGATCATTAAAGGTCAACCTTTAGTAATTTGAGCAATTGAAAATTCGATGTTCTAATAGGAACCCATATATATATATATATATATATATATATATATATATATATATATATATATATATATATAGATAGATAGATATGGATCAATGTTGCAAACTATAACTCAGAACATAGAACCAGTAAAACTGAACCAGCATAACAGTGAAAAAAAAATAATAATAAAAACATCTTTTCTACAAGGGGAAAAGCCTCCCTATATCCCCCCAATCCATGCTAATTTAATATATATATATATATATATATATATATATATATATATATATATATATATATATATATATATATATATATATATATATATATATATATGGGTCTACTTTAGATAATCGAAATACCACTTACCCAACTTTTAAAACTCTGAGAAGAAAGCACCTAAAATCCACTTAAACAATCACTTACATCACTGACAAAAAACTACAGGTAAGTAACCGTTTGGCCACACCACAACAAAACATGAAAACTGAACCACATGAAACCCACTGATGTGGGGGCCGCTTCACATCCACACCTCCTCTAACAAAATATACCAACTCAAGATTAAACTATAGTGGGTGAAGGGGGCAAAGTTCACCATGATGCACAAGTGGTTACTTTTATGTAGTTTTTTGTCGGTGATGTAACTGTTCATTTAAATTGATTTTCAGTGCTTTTTTCCTCTGCGTTTTAAAAGTCGGGTAAGTGGTATTTCAATTATGTAGTGTAGACCCATATATATATATATATATATATATATATATATATATATATATGTTTAAGGATATATATATATATATATAATGTATATCTATATATCAGAATATAAATGTATATACATATGTACACATACACATACTAGTTCCATAATCCCATTACTGAGGGGGGTCACTCTAGGCCCAGCTTAATGTTTTGAAGTTTGATATGTCTGTTGCTTGATATTGTCATGTAGACCCATGTATACACACACTTAGAGAGAGAGAGAAAGAGAAATAACTTACATGCAGGGAAATACATTGTGGATAAATGGAATACTATATGCATTAAAGGCTTTCCAGATTCTTTCTCTTTTGTGTACCATAACTGCAACACATCAATCAAGACACTATCTGACAGGTAGTGCAAACTGTAGTATGATTCTATATACAAAGAAAACAGAGCCCAAAATGTTTCACTAGTAGTGTATTTTCTAAAATAAAAAAATATATATACTGCTAACAACCTAGATAGTTAAAATGATGAGTGGCTGCATATAAAGCAGCACAGCATATAAAAAGTATTTACATTTCAATTCTTTATTTATAAACAAAATATTCTGAAATGATAGCTCATTGGTGACATCCATTAAATTATTAATATATGACAAAATAATGTGTTCTTCTGTGAAATTCCTCACATCTTCTGTATTTGGTAAATTGGCGTTTGTGTTCCAACTAAATCCAGCCAAGAGTGATTAAATCCCACACACCCTTACATTTTCTATTCCTTATTACTGTAATATAGAACTGGGCCACACATACCATATTTAGCTTGGAAAACTGATGTGATTTTTTTATAAGTTGTGGATCAATTTGTTTATCTTGTCATTAGGTTTATGTTGTTCTTTAATGGGGGTTACACAGGAGCCCCTATACAGTTCTTGGGTTAAGTAATTTTTTTATTTGATTGACTCACAATACTGACATTTTAGAAAATAGGCTATTTAAATGCTCTTGTGATCTAAAAAGCTTATGATGGACAGGGTTAGGGGTTTACTCTGCTTTCTAAATGAGGTTCTCTTTATATGGTCAGCAAAATACTGCAGTAACACCTTAATGATCAACACAGTTTCTGTCTCTGAATAAAACAGTATTCAATAATCATAGCATTTGGTGTAGCATCTGCAAGTTAAACGAGCCAGAATTAATTATTACACTATATACTTAATTGGAACATTACCTTATAGATTAGCACACTATTTTAGAATTAATATTAAAGTTCCAAAATATCATACTTTAGTGTGTACGTAAAAGATTTAACTTACATATTTTTCCATTAAAATTAATGCACAAAAATTTTTTAAAAATAAGATACAATGAAAAAAACACAAACAATGGAGCCCGTAGTCATTAGTCTGTAAACCGGCTTGATTATCATTGTAATTAAATTCTTAATTATTTTAATTTAGTATAGAGAGTCAGTTGCTTAGTTTTATTAGAAGTGTTAATGAACTGACTAATATATCTTACAACAAAATGGTCAATGTCTTTTTTTTGGGGTCTATATCAGAAGTTTTAAAACTTCGAATGTTCTAATATTGACCCATTTTGAGCGAATGCTAAAAATAGCGAAGCTGCAGAACACCAAATTCTGTCCTAGGGAAAGAATTTGGTTGGCCGGTTCTGTGGCTTCGCTATTTTCAACCCTGTGGTGTAAATTTATGGGTCGGGTTCAGGTAAGTGTGCGATTGTGTGGTTGTTAGGATTATGGCATGGGTTAAGTGAGTTAGGGTTAGGGGTGGGTTAAGTGAGTTAGGGTTAGGGTGTGGGTTAGGTGAATTAGGGTTAGGGGCAGATTAAGTGAGTTAGGGTTAGGGCACGGGTTAGGTGAATGTACTATAGTGACAGACCTTAGGGTTTGGGTTAAGGTAAGTGGATAGATAGTAGTGTCTGTATAGTTTAGTGTAGGGTTAATTGTAGGATTATATGTGTATGTGTGTGTACTGATGTTTTTTAGGTGTGCTTGTGTTGTGTGTATGTGTTTCGGAATAGCAAATTTTTTCCCAAGGAAAAGATTTGCTGTTCTGAATGTTCGATATTATGTGGTTTAGATATTTTAGGTTTGATGAAATAGTGTTCGCTATTTTCATCTTTTGATAACTTGATATAAATGCTTTTTTTGTTACTGTATTATGATGGCACATTTAGATACAGTGTTGAAATAGTTGTACCATACATGCCATACACTGGGTGTAATAAAATAGTTTCTTCTGCAGATAACTTCATTTTTGTACCTTGTATTTTAATGGATAGTTTCACAATAATTCATGACTGTGCATGGGTAATGTAGGATGGTTGGTGTGGTTTGATCTCAACAGTGAAGCCTGCATGATTAAACAAAACCAACTCAGTGGGTAAAGCTTGCATTACTCATGCTTAGGAGTGGACTATTGTTATTATACAATGACACTGTTTAAAAAAAAAATTATCTTTTCTAAATAATGCCTTTGTATAAATTGACTTTATTGTTCTTCTGTCTTCCCCTGATAGTCCCTTGGATCCAAGATATGCACTGCACATACTCTGCTGCAAACTACATTGCTGAGTTAGCCCTTTTTTATAATATGTCTCTGGTGCATGTCGTATAGCTAATTGTCCACGTTTTATCTGAACATGAAGATGTGCATTTCATCATTTTGGTTTATTCTTCATAAAAGTATTTTTTTCACAAATTATTGAGGAATTCATTCATCTATCTATACACAGGAATGAAGTCACAAAATAATTCAGGAAGTAAGATGTAGTGAGGTATGTATGGAGTTGCAGGTGCACCCCCATCATCGAATTTGTGTGTGCTTTTTTTTAATATATATTGCATTGTACACTGTGGAGCAGTTTGTTTACAAAAAGTTTATTTGAATATGTTAAATTCTCCACCAGCAGTGCAGAGAAAGTTAAGTACCAAAACTTCATCTTTTGTGGTTCATCCAATTTACAACAGACACACTGACTAGGCTGTCCAATCAGCAAGCATGTTTTGAAATGCTAATTAATCCTCTATAATCCTCACTTATTTCTTACCAAGATAACAAATGAAAGCAAGACAGAAAGTGCAGAGCCTAGAGTCAGCAATTTCTTCACATGGGAGGTTGACATTTCTTGTCTCATATTTGCTAAGTACCTTGTACTATAATAACTTTTATCTCACTTTTTCCATTCACAGTTATAAGTAGTAATGATTGTATTATGTAGTGTTTTAATATTTATACTAAAGCTTTGAAAAATTACATATGTGAAGATAATACAAAGAGCTCTGCAATAATGTATTTTAAGGAAGAAAACAGATACCATTTTGTTTCGTAATTAAATACCTGGTTAAAAAAAAAACAAAAAAAAAAAAAAAAAAAACATTTGCCTTTGTTATTTCTAATTGCACTCTTTTTCTTTCATACCATGATCATTATTTTCCCTTTCACATCTCCTCTTTTATAAAGGGACTTGCTGATGAATTTAAATATATAAACTAAGAATAGCCTAGTCTAACCAATTTGCATGCTGAAAATGATTTTCTATATTTTGAAATTAGCATTGTTAAAATGCTGAAGAAATATCTTTGGAGTGTAGGTATAAAAGAAAAGAGGATTACAAATATTTCAGATGTTCTACTTTTGGAGACAACTATGAGAGAAGGGCACTAATCAGGGTTTGGTCATATAAAGTGTAAGTTATGGTCTTATTTACCTGAGGATACACATTTAATATGATAACATGAGCTTTTTGATTGCTGGCTCTGTATAAATAAACAAAATCTCATATATTAGAAAAACTGGACTTTTGCCACAACAGAGAATGCAAAAGCAAGCCACAAGGGAATGATTAAGTAATCTAAGCAACAGTTTTAAATGTGTAGTCTTCATCCAGGTAAAATGTTTGTGTTGCTATAATTGTGTTAGCTATTGTGGAAGTCACTTCATTTTTTCATTAGGCATTTTAGAAGAGTGTTTTTTTACTTCCACCTATAACATCTGATTCTTCATAGAAATTAATCTCTTTGTGATGGTGAAATAAAATTGCTATATGGATATTTAACTAGCCTTACAATGACTACCATCATAGACATTTGTAAGAGTGACAAGCTTTAAATGTGCACAAGATGAGGTGATATCATTGGACCGAAGTAGAATAGTCCTCACACATTCCATATCTAAACCCATGACACATGTACAGTAGTGTCAACTTCCAGCTCCAGAACCACCGTCCATCAGTTTGTAAGTGTAAGAATACACAAAAAGAAAAACTTACAAAACCATGTGCACTGCATCGAAAAGGATATATGTAATTTCAGTGTTTCCACTCTTACTTCCAGCCATAACCCATCAGGAAGATGGAAAAATGTTGAAAGTTTATCACTATTCAATCTATTTATTTTTTTTATATTAATGAGTATTTTTATAAACTTCAGCAGTCCTAACGTAAAGATGGAAATGCATTTTAAATCTATTGTTTTTGTTTGATACTAAAATGCAATATATACATTTTCTAACTTATGCTATAGGGAACAAGTGACATTCTTTTATATGTATTACTCTGTTCTGAGACTGAGACCTTATTGTAGTGGAGAACATTGAATGACACAGTAAGCCTTAGACCTCTCTTATCTGAAACTTTGTGCTTCTGCTTAAAAACTCATACCAAGGACATGAATACTGTGATACTACTGTGTATGCAGGCTTGAGTTTCATGTTCAGTGCCTTTTGGCTATTTGACTACTATAACCTAGCCCTCCCTAAGCTAAAGAAGTTGCTTGAAGCTGCTCTGCAAGTTCACAATCCATAAGGTGAAGAGTCAATGTTACATGTAAAGTAAGTTTAGGGGCAGGGCGGAACATGGATGATTTGGATAGACTATAGCCTTGCAATAAAAAGCATGATTTTTGAACATGAAATCTCACCTCATTGTTAGAAAACAACCAGGACTTGCTCAGCTGCAGATTCTGTCAATAGGTGAGTGGGTCAGCTTCATGTACCTGTAAGCTGTAAAAAAAAAAATGTCAAATTTTGCATGTGTGCACTTAACTATTTAGAATATTTGGCTTTCTTTAAGGCCATGGCTGTGGTGCTTAATGAGGTATCACCTACAGGCTATGAAGTTCTTTGGGAGACATTAACTGTTCTGTGTGGAATGGACACTGGGAGGAATGGCTTTAAGTGAAATTCTCTGAGTCATGAAATATTTCATACCAACACCATCAAGGCTGTTCATAAGTGTTCTTGCATCAGAGTACCTTAGAGTCAAAGACAAGAGTGACTTCATAGTGTTGTTAAGACGTGTCTGTATGTTCTAGATGTTAAACATACTGATCAAGTGCACAGCCTCTGTGCTTAGTTTTATGGCCAAAGCAGTGGCTGGACATACTGAGGAAACTCTTACACCTTTTGAGATATTACTGAAATTGCAAGATTCCTTGGTGTGTCATGTGGTATGTGATGGATTCAGCTGTTAACACTGCAATTACTTTTTCATATGCTGAAGGATGTCAGAAATCTCTATTTTGGATTCACCCTGTTCAAGATGGATCCTTTAAAGCCGCAGGCAGACAACCCAATAATTTTCATCTGATGAAATCAATTCACCAGAAACAAACACTGCACCTGATAGGCAAAGGCACATAGGTAACCTCCTGCACCATCCATGTGGCCTTGTTTCACTCATACTCTTACTTGTGTATAAATCCATTACTGCATAACTTAGAGGAAAAAAGAATAAACCTGAACGAGTGAAAGCAGTACCTGCAAATACTGTGATCTTGTAGTAAAGAAACAACCTTAAAAAAACAGCTGTGGACTTTTCCTTTCCAGGAATCATGATTATGGAGATGAATTTAAATGCTCTAACTTTAATCAAATGGTACATCTCCCATTTGAAACATCACTCCCCGAGATGGTGTTAAGGAGATGTTATTAAACAATATATTGCCCTAAAATTAGACCTTGAGCTTACTGGTAGACTCTAATGGTTAGCAAAGCCATAATATTAAACATGGTGGCCTCCCATGCAATGCTAGCAAGTGGTGGCATTTGGATTTAAGCAGTACTTACCACAAAACATGGCATTGCAGAAGATGTTACAATTGCCAGAGCAAAACTCTGGATGTGGGCGGAGTTTAATAAAGTAAATTGACTTTGAGATGGCATCAAAAGAGGTTCAGACAACCATCTACAAGGGACAGGACATTTCTTAAGCTATTGTCAGCAAAGGAAAAAATGCTGTCAGTGAAAGGAAGTGGAAGAAATACTGTGAGAAAGTGTTGACTACCATATAAATGCCCTTCTTTGAGGAGACAGTCACAGAAGTACTAGCAAGATTGACTCTAGATTGAAAGACGATGTTAATGAAGGAATATATATTTCACTAATAGCAAGCCTATAGTAGCTGGTTGAGATTTGATTAGAAATGCTGAATAAACCACTTCCAATTTCTAATTAATGTATCTGTTAATTGCATAGGTAATATTGTCTACCTCAAAACCTTTACAGCCATTATCCATGCCACTGGAGCACAAGGTCAGTGATAAGATAGAAAAATTAAATTGCCCCTCATGTTTTAAAAGGTGGGAAGACATTAAGTGGCTTAAGAAAACACATGTGTAACAAGGAGGTAACACAACATCCCCTTACAACATGAGTTAAGATGAAGCTTGAAAGCCCTGACACAGGAATTGTGAGGCAAAGATCTTAAACACTGAGAGACAGGACCACCAAAAGCTGTAGAATTCAAGGACAGAACATGTAGTTCAATAAACTTGGGAGGTAGTACTCATTTCAAAAATTGGGACAAAAAATTAAAGTGAAGAGAGTTTATCTTCATCATTCTTCTGGGGAAGGCCTGACTCGGTTTACTGAAAGGGGACTTTGTCAAATAGCTGAGTTTTTGACTAAAAAGAAACAATGCAAATTCTGTCATTTCATAGAATGAGTTGCATTGGTTTTGTGGACCTAAAGAATGTCTTTCAGGGACTTCTAAAAAGTCAGTCATAGCATGCTATACTGATGACTGTAAAACATAAATTCACATTTCAGAGCATTTCTAGTGCAATAAAAACTCTAGAACTTTAACTGCAGTGCAGACTTTACAAATAGCTTATGGGAACTAGTCAGAAAAACATAACAAGCATAAACAATGCAATGTGAGAAAGAATCAGACTTGCCAAAATGAAAAGGTCATTTCTACCAGCTAGAGAAGAATGGATTAAAGATTGTTCTCAAAAATGCAGCATTTTAACACAGACAGGGAAGGACTGAGATTAACTGAAGTAGAGCAACACATTTAACATTTATATCACAGTTTTCACACACACACACACACACACACACACACACACACACACACACACACACACACACACACACACACACACACACACACACACACGCGCACACACGCACACACACATCATGCAATGAAGATATGTATGTTTTCATAGGTGCACATAGAAGATGTGTGTGTTTTCACAGGTGCACACAAATCCTTTCTCTAAATGAAGAAATAAGTTGTAAGTGAGTGTAAAATAAAATTAGAACAATTGGATTGGGATTTTAGGAATTCATTTAAAATTTATTTTTTCTGTAAGTTTCTATATTTTTCTATAAATGCTATGATGCTATGCAGAAAGTTTCTGCAACACATAGCAAAATCACCAGGAGTAATGTGAGTAAAGATTAATTAAAATATACAAAATGTTAGTATTTACACCTACTGTGTGCTTTGCAATTAAAGTTGGCAACTGTTGTCCAAAAAAGATATAAATCAGGTATGTAGTGCATGTGAACGTGTGATGACAACAAAACCATAGTGCAATAGATCTAGACATTATGATAGTGATTGCTGTTAGAGTGAAATTTAAGGATTGTGGATCTGTTAAATTTTCTTGCAGGACTATGACACAGAAATCAAAAATTTTTACCTTCAGGAAATGGTCAGTTGGGATGGATCCTTCCCTTCCCCTAAAGAACAAGTAACTTGCAATTATTTTGCATTTCAGATATAGTGAATTTTCAGACTAAAAATGTAACAGTGACTGAATTTAAGCATCTGGTGAATTCTAGGACTAAAACATCTGAAAAATGTTGTCGGCTCTCTTGCCTGACAGATAAAGTCCTGAGCATGACCCAGGTTACTTATGATGGAGTGGTTGATGCTGAAGAAGGTGACAAGGGAGAATGGGAGGGAGTGGCTGAAGCTTGCTTTCCCATCCCAGGAAGAAGGAGACAGTCTAGCATGCTGCAGTGTCTGCTGTTAATTGAGAATATGGGGCACAGCAGGAAGTGTATTAGTTGGGGCTATGGGTTTGGTTCTTCCAAGCCATGCCTGCATGGTAACATTCATGAACATGTGAGGCAATGTGCACACTTGCAGAGAAATGTATAGCTGGTCCTTGTATCTATGAGCACTCAGATCAGCTGCTTAGAATATTTGATGCAGAAAAAGAAAACTTACAAACTGCTGCCTGTATGATGAGCATGCTATGATCTATTCCTGTGCTAGTGGTGAGTAATAAGCGGCCGTGGTTGCATAAAGACTTTGCTGTCAACAGGCATGGGCTAATGAAAAGAATATATAAAAAAATTAAGACTTGAAGGCATCCTGTTGTAGTAAATATCACTGCAGATATTGTCCTTGACTAAGAGTCCTATTGCCAGAATGGAGCATATATGATGCACTATAATTTATAGAAAACAATTAGTTTGTATTCTGTATTTTCAGTTTGATTTATTTATGCAGCTCCCTATTGTCCCAATAGGTAAACCGACTACATCTAGTATGCATAACATTGGCAATAAAGTAAATACGTTAATGATTACTTATTCTTTCACTGAATTTTCTTATTTTTTTTCACAGCACTTCACAGATTTAGAAACCAAAAGATCTTACCTTTGGAAAGTTTCATGTTTTGTAAAATCTAAATCTCTGATCAGCAAGACATCATCAGTCCAGCTTAGCCCTTCTGCTTTACCCATAATCCTTAACATTTAAGGACTTGTCTTCAGAACTCTTAAGCAGCAGGATGAATTCTATCACTTGCAGGATGGCAACAACACACTGCTGCTTTAACTACAACTGTTTTAGTGAAAGTTCTTCCTTCCCTTATTCTGATTATCTCAGAACAGATAAGTTTCCCTTTTCTTCTCAGTTTTTTCTGTCAGAGTGCATCTAGGCAGGAAGGCTTCTCTCCTACCACATTGCTGGCACCTTTTGTTACAGAGTACTGCAGTGGTAGCATTTTTTGCTCTCACGCGTTGCTGTGGTTCAGTCTGGTTAAATGGAAAAGAAAGAAAAGAGAAAGCGCACGTTTCTAATATGTTTAATTTCACAATGCTTGTGGGTATACAATATTTTTTGTTGTTCCATTGTCTGTGCAGATATAGAGATTGTCTGGTTTGCCGACTCTAGAACATGCAACATATAATTGTCCCTGTGAGAAGCAATCCGTGTGTAGATCTAAACCGCACAATTCTAAAGATGGGCCCTGAGCTTTGTTGATGGTGATTGCAAATGCCAATCGAACTGGGAATTGCAATCTCTTAAACTGAAATGGCATATCCGTTGGAATCATAGGAATGCGAGGAATGAGGACATCTTCACCTTTGAAAGGTCCTGTCAAGATTGTTGCTTCTATGACGTTGCTCATTAATTTTTTTACTGCAAGCCACGTGCTGTTACAAAGCTTTGACTGGTTGATATTTCACAACATGATAATTGGCACGCCGATTTTCAATTGCAGTACGTGCGTTGGCATCCCTGGCAAATCGAGTGAATTCAAAATTTCTGTTGGATAATTAACCGCTTCATCTGCTTCCACAACAGTGTCGATGGACTTGTATGTGACTGCCTCGGTTTGAATGTTAGACTGAATAATATTGTTAAGTTCGTAGACATCTTTGTTCTTGGCCACAAGAATAGCTCATTCAGTCAGCCAATCATGATTCTTATAATTGGTTTGAATATTGGGAAATACTTTTTCAACCAATTCTTCTTTTGACGTCACCAAATTGCAGAAGTTATGAGGCAATGAAATTCATCCTGAGGTCAGATCAACCGGCACCTTTCCATTCCCAATTTCCAGCAATTGATGTGAGAATATCTCAGCTGATCGATCATTTTGCAGCTGGACACGCATATTTGTAGTTAATTTTAACATCTTTGCGTGACGCCACAAAGTAGAGTATTTCAGGCAAGCATTTATTTCGTCCACTGGTGTCGATCGAGGAGAACGAAGCAGATCTGAAGCTGCAGAACGCGATCACCGTGCTCACAACCGTGCATCCTCAAGTCTGGCTGCACATCGCTCTGCTGCTTCCTCGGCATGTATTTGAGTCATTCTTTGTCTGTTTCGCTCGTTCGCTGATGCCTGTTCTTCCTCAGTTTGATTTGCAATTACTCGTTGCACTGCTTCCACTCCACGAGTACGACGACCTAAGTTTGATCTTCTGCGAGGCATTATTTGGATGAACTAAAGCAGATCGATTGCAGTGAGAAAGAAGTAAGAAAGTTATAAAAATAATCATATAAAATTGCATATTTATATACAAATATATAGAATCCATAGCAGGTATATAAAAACATGCGCGTATTCGAATGCGTGTGACATCTATATAATAGTAGGTATATAAAATCATGCGTGTATTCGAATGCAACATTGTGTGAAAAATTTTAAAGCAATCGGTGAAGAACTTTCAGAGATTTAAGATTTTGAACAAACAAATATTTACATTTTTATTTATATATATATATATATATATATATATATATATATATATATATTTCTTTTTTTTTGTTGTTTCTGCTAAGGTTGCCTTATTGCTCATCTGTTAAAGGGATGGAAAAGAGGCATGAGTCACATTATTTTAGGCACACAAATATAATACAAATATCCCCTTTGGGATAAGCACATCAATTGCTTAAAATGACTGTTGAGAGGCTCATTCCTCAGAAGAGTACAGCACTTTTCCTTTCTTAAAGCCCATCCTTAAAGAAAAGAAAGCTAAATTAAAGTTGGAAAATCTTAGACCAACCTACTTTCTCGATAACTGTACATCACCTCCTACTGCTGGACCTTTTTCCATCTTTCCCAGGTAGAAGTTCCAGGCTGGGAAAGAAGAATTTATTATGACTACGAAAAGTAAAGCTGTTGATACTGCTCTGAAGGATTCAGATGATGTGCTTGTATTATTTATTTCTGTGTCTGTTCAGCAGGTTGAAGGTATACCTCACTTAAAATGAGTGAGCTCCCCACCACCATCACTCACCATTCTGAGAGGGTCTCATTGGTTGGTTCTGGACCAAAACATTGGACTCCCAAGCTCTCTTCCTCTACATCAGTTGCACCTTGCAGGTCTGTCTTTGTGGAACTAGACTATAAGAAAATATGGGATGCATTCTTTATGATACAGCAGATGTGGCCCTATGTGTCTTCTGCCACTAATAATGGGGGAATTGAAAACATCTTTCTTACCTAATTTCTCTGACAGCTGTCTGGACTCTTCTTGACCAGGATCAACTTGAGCTCCTGTATCATCTCTACCATAGCTCAACCTGCTGAAATCAGTATCAACACTGGTAGCACCTCTGGGACTTGCCCCAGCATCAGTTATTTCATTGTCATCAATGAAACTGACATTGGCTTCCTCTGGGCCACAATCAGCAGTTGGAGTTTATCTCTTGAAGTCATCTTCAGTTCCTTTTTTTGGGGGGCTGACTGTTCCTTCCCTAGAGTCTATTCCTTCCCCAGAGTTTAGTTTTCAGCACTTAACATTAAGAGTACTTATCTTGACTGAGGTATCAGTGCCCCTCGTGGCCTCAAGTATCATCAACATCTCTTTGATCATGATAATGGAGCTAGCTTTTCCAGCCTCACTCTTGGGGTTTGCTGGACAGAGTCCATCATCTGCCTCAACACTCTCACCTCAGGGTTGGTTGTCTGGCCACACCCTGTGTCAGTGATGCAGATTTCCTTGCATGACCCTCTTAACTGTCAATTTATACCAAGACTCACTTTGGATATTTCTTTGCTGTGTCTGCTGTGACCCCCCCCCCCCATCTGGAACAGATAAACCATGAGATCTCATGAGGATGCCTCAGCTATGTCTTACACCCTAGACTTATTCTTTCTATGCCTTCTTCTGCCCCAAGTCAAGGACACAAGGATATGTGCAAGAAGAAGTACATTGGTAATAGGTTCATAGGTGTGTACTAGACTAATGGCCTTGGTGCCTTTACAAGCCTAGCCCATAGGATTACCATGGCATCGTGCCAGCCAACCTTAGTTCTCAGTGCCTCTTTCGAGTAAAGCCACTGGAGTGATCTCTTGGGACAATTTTCTGTTTCCCATCCACTCATCAAGATTTCTCTTGAAGAGGAACAGTGAGGTGCTCTGCTTGACATGTATGGGAATTCTATTCCATAGCATGGGCAGTCTGTGGGTTACGAACCTGTCCCACCAGCATGTTCTGTTGATTGTAGTAATGAGGTTCAGTTTTCTGGAGCATGTGGTAAGGAGGGATTGGGATTTCTTTAGATGTAGCATTTCTAACAGAGCTGGGTCAGACACGGCTTTGTAAGTCAAGCAGGGATCACCTCTAAGTAGGCAAAATGAGACAGAGAGTTGAGGTTTTTTTAGTCTGCCCATATAGGACAAATGTTTAAGGCCTAGGATCCTCTTTGTGAGGTACTTTTACGGCCTCTCCAGTTGCTGCAGGTGTTTAGTGAGGTACATGCCAAATGGGGCAATGTACTCAATGACTGGCCTAATGAGGAAAGAGTAGAGGGAGACAATGACCTCTTTCTTTCTGGATGCAAAACCCTTAGTAATGAGATGTGCCACATAGAAGGACTTTCTGACCACAGTGGCAATGTGGTGGTCAATAGAGAGGCTGCTGTCAACCTGTGTTCCCAGATCTCTTATAACGCCTTCTGTGTTCAGTGGACTACCATTGATGTGGTAATTCATGGGAACTGGGTTTTTCTCCAAGGGGATGATGACACATTTTTTGGCTTTGAACTTAAGGCCATGGTTCTGACACCAGTCATTAGTCTCAGTAAGGCCTTTCTGTAGGATGTCAACATCACTCGGGGAGTTAATAATAGCTACCAACCTGTAATTGTCTGTGAACTTTGTCAACCAGAGTCCCTTTGTGTTGGCCTGGATTACAGAGAAGTAGATACTAAACAAGAGAGGATCCAGGACCAAACCCTGTGGGACTCCACTTATGACTGGTCCACAGTCTGACTTGGAGGCAGCTGCTTGCACACTGTGGGTTCTACCTGTGAGCCAATTTGCAACCCAACTAGTGATATAGGGGTTGATCCCTAGCTTAGTGAGTTTTTCTATGATTCCTGAGTGGGGAATGGTATCAAAGGCCTTAACCAGATCAAGGTAGGCTGTATGAACCACCTTGCCTTCATCCACAGCTCTGATGGCTGACTCAAAGAAGTTGACCAAGTTGAGCAGGCATGATCTACCCTTCATAAAACCAAACTGTGTGGGTTCCAGAGTTTGGAGATTCCCTATATCCTTGTTTATTAGGTCTATGATGATGCATTCCATAGCTTTGCATATCAGAGTCATCAGGCTAATGGGTTGATAGTTCCCAGGATCTGTAGTCGCTCTTACTTTGTGGAGAGGGATGACTGTAGCAGTGTGCCATTTGGTAGGGCAAAGCCTGAGGTGAGGCTGTGATTGAACAGGGCACACAGGTGATCTGCCAGTTCACTCTGTAGTTCATGTAGAACACACCCAGTGATATTGTCAGATCCCACAGAAGCTGTATTCTTGGCCTTGGATAGTGTTGTTTTAACCTGTGCAGCAGTATTACTGGGTGCCTGGCAATCTACTGATATTGTTACTGGTCCCTTGATGGGGGGAGAGAGGTAAAGTTGGCACTGAATCTGTCGGCCAATATATTGGCAATATCTGTTGACTCAGTATAGACATACCATTGTGCAGTAGCTCAGAGCAAATCTGGCTATTGCCATGGAGATTCATTACATAACTATAGAAGGCCTTGTGGTTTTCTTTACTATCAGCTGCAATTCAGTTTTCATAGCTAGATTTAGAGGCTTTGATGAGGGACCTCAACTTTTTGTTGAGGCTGATAAGGGAGTTTTTCCAGTCTTGGGACTTAATCTTGTTCTGCATTAGTTTCCTCCTTCTGTTGTAGAGTTTGTTTACTGCAGGGGACCACCAGAGTGGCTTCCTTTTTTGGAGGAGAGCATCTTAGCTCTGTTGGGTATGGCGAGATCCCTGCATTTGTTTACGTGTTTGTACAGTGCAATGGTGTATGATTCGGCAGTCATGCAACATAACTCCATTTGCGTGGGTGCCGTGAAGTTTGCCACCTCTGCTTTTAGGAGCCCAAATTTAGCTTTGGAGAAGTTTTTCATGGTGGTTACCTTTGTGGGGGGTGGGGTGGGTGTTTGGGAGGGATGTGGAATTCCAAGGTGATTAGTTTGTGGTCAGATGTAACCAGGGAAGAGTTGACTATTAGTGTAGAGCAATGGCTGCCCATGTTAGTAATGACCAGGTCAAGGATGTTGCTATCTCTAGTGGGAATAAGAACTAGCTGGTCCAGGGAATTGGAATTAATGAATTCCAGGAAACGTTGGGCAAGTGTATTAGTACATGAGTAGTTTTCCCAGTTAATGGAGGGGTAGTTGAAGTCACCCAGCATGAGACTGTTAAGTTGGACCCTAATATTCTCCAGAGTGCTTAGGAATGTGGAGTGTGAGTCTTGGGACATGGTTGGGGACCTATAGCAGGCTATGACCTGAATTGCTGTCTTACCCAGTGTTAGCTGCACCTGAAGTATCTCAGATGATTTATGTTGAGCTACTAGTCTGGAGGTGGTGCGTCCTTTATGAATATGGAAATACCGCCATCTTTGGAGCTTCGGTCCAAGCTCTGGGGCCGAAAGGTGTGGAATGAGTTATAGCGTGGCATTGCAGGTGTGCTTTCTGCTACCTTCAACCAAGTCTCTGTTATGGCACAAATGTCGATGTTCTCCATTTTAAGGAGTGCTTCAATCGAGTGCATTTTGAGATTTATACTTCTAGCATTGAACAGCATGACCCTCAAATTGCATTTGTTTGTAGCTGTTATGGTGGTAATTTGGTCTTTGGAACACTGCCTAAAAAAGGCACTATGGGGTGGCAAGATCCTTGGCCAGTATCTGGATGCCCAGGGGTGACAGATGCAGGCCATCTCTGGCAAAGCATTGAGGTCTGTCAATCATGTTATCCCAGGCAAATAGATACTGGATCCCCTTAGAATGACACCAGAAACTTAGCCAATTGTTGAAATCAATCATTTTCTGCTTGTACTGTGGTATCATTCTAGGGGATGTTAGAATGCTCCTTAAGGCTAGGGTCTTACCCATCTAGGCTACATAATCCGAGAGTTCCTCCATGTCTCTTTTCACGTAGTCCAGGGAGATATGTCTCTGGTCATTCACACCCACATGTACAATGACAGAGCCATATTTTTACCCGTTGTTGTGGGACCTGAGTGCATGCATTATGTGGTGGATCCTGGTGCCTTACAGGCAGCTAACTGTTTATTTCTCCTTATTCAACCTAAGACCAAAAGCCAACCTAGGAATGGGTTTTAACATGGGTCGAGATAGGGGATAGGTCTGTAGTTCGGCAATAACACTGAACACCTATCGCAACCCATATTAAAACCATTCCTAGGTTGGCTTTTGGTCTTCGATATTACCATTTTCAATCTTCTGTGTTCGACAACAATACAGTCAACAGAATTTGCTTCGAAAATCTAATAGTAAATCATTCACAAATGGAGAACATTTCCAGTTAATAACTTACACACAATGAAACAAACTAGAAAAGATTTACAAACAGTGTGATAGTAAAAACCTTGTATATCAGGCCCTGTGAGGCACACAATTTTAATACAGCTGTGCAGATTAGTTTATAGCTATAAAATACAGTAAAAAGTATGTAGCAGACAGTAAACATGCTATAAATAACTAGTAAAATTAAGCAAAAAAAACAGGATACTTATATATCACAGATTTTGCTCAGTGCCCTTCCTCTGATTAGCTCTTTGTGGAGTAGACATAGATGATGACCATAATATTGATTTTTCCTTTTACCATCAATGACCCCAAGTGCAGAGATGCACATACTTCAAGAAAGACATGATGGAAGCAGAGGATATTTTACTACTTCTGAAACAAACAGAGCATTTTAGAATATATTATATGAATAAGACATCATTTAGAAGCTAAAATATGAAAGTTTTAAAGTTTGAATCAGAAACAAGACTAACATCCAAGTATGTAGGTCAGAGAGCAAAGTTCAAAAATCCAAATGACTGAGTTCACATTACAATGTGCAAGTTGTAAGCTGTAGACAATACAGGACAGTACACGTCTTATGGGTAATATGGAGGACAGATTCAAAAAGCCAGATGTTAGGGGTAATTAAATTTGTCATACAGGCATAATACTTAGGAAACAAAGTGATCCAAAAAAACCATTACCATGTCTCAGAACCATTATAATCTCTTCTTTGCAAGTGGAAGCTGCATTTTGGATCTTGGTTACTGATGCTAAGTTTCTTGTGGTTTGAGACTGAACATAATAGTCATAATTCACTGCTAACAAATGGTAAGAAGCGTGTATTGAAAGTCTGAATAATTTTCATTTTATCTTGCATTTTTTGACAAAGCCATAGTATGCCAGTGCTAATCTAAGTCAAAGGTACCTATGGAGATGAGTAGAGAAATGGGGTTAATACAGGAACATTCCTATATTAATATGGATGGCCAGTAGTCACTTGAGATATTAAAGCTTTAGAGAAACCACTTACCATACCTTTCAACTGTACTAAATTCCTTAGTATTTACCAGTTTTAAGGACAGAATAACGGGGTGCCATGAATTCCTGAGTGGCCCCTTTAATTCCTGATTTTTTTTTTTAAGTTTTTTTTTTTTATTTGCAAGTTGTAGCTGACATAATCACGCATTGTCAGTATGCCTGATGACATTAGACGTATAAGGCAGACTGCCAGCCTGTTAGAGACTCACTTGGACTATTACTGGGAACCTGTCATATTTGAAAATATGAAATAGCATGGCAGCACAACAGGTAGCAGTGAGTGAGCAGAGATGTTTACAGTTTTGTTTAACTTAAGTACTTCTGCAGCAGCAGTACAGTCCAGCCCACATTCCCAGTCCCAGGATGAGAATGAGAAAATGTACTTTCTTTGGCATCTCACTCAACCTGTGGCTCCAGGTAAGTACAAAAGAGTAATAAAAATAAAAAAAAAATACATATAAGGGTTGGATGGGTAGAGCCTCCGTTTATGGGATGAAGTTACCTATTTCTATGAACAAGTCCTCCTGAAGACCAAATTCTGTACCAGACCAAATGTTACAATAAAACTTTGGTTATGAGGTTCCAATCAAAGAGGAAGGTGAGAATGTTGTGGTGCTGAAGTTTGCAGAGATTTATTTTGCACAGTCCCAGCAGAACATAAGGTCATGACATGCAGAAGTAACTTCCTCCCAAGCTGCTGTTGGCTTGTTCCATTCTACCCTACTGCTCTTGATGGAGCCTATAACCCTGGGTACTGTTTAAGATGAGTTGTTATCTGTGTAAGAATTGAATTTTACTAGTTTCTGAAAAAATGTGATACCCAAAACTATCGGCAGGCCTGAAATGGTGCTTACATACAGTTGTACATTCTGTAGCAAAGTTCCATTTTTGATTAGAACTGAGATGTATGTCTATGTAGAACTGCACATGTTGCTTCTCTTTAGATGCTGGTTGGCCTGTCCTTCTGTATAATGAGTATAATGAGTATTGCTTGCCTTTGTGTGCTTCCATGCAGTCCCTCCATTATGGACCCATCCATATAGGATGGCAAGCATCAATTGATGCCTGTGCTGCTAATATATTGCAAGTAACTTTTCTCCCTGTGCAACTCCCCTGTCACAATGAGCAAATCTTCCTGTCTCATCTAACGTTTCCCTTTTGCATGCAAAAAATGTAGGCCTAGAAGAACCTTAGTGAGCGGACATTAAAACTGAAATCCTTTCTGACAAGGTGTTATTCCTCCCTTTCTCAAGGTGGCCAGAAGGGGAAAATGAAGATCTTCCCATTTATTTGTTAATATTTTGATTGTGTCAACTTATAAAAATCACCTTCAGTAAGGACACCTGATTCCTCACTTGTACATTTTGGTATATTAATGTTTTCTCCATTTAATTTGAGTTTTGATGTATATATTTACTTATTATCCAGTCCTTGTCCATTCCCAAACCTTATCAGTATGGATAAGTTAGTTTGTCAGTATTTTCAGCACTCACCAGGATGGATACATAAATGCATCCTTTTCTCATCTTAATTAGTTTGTCTTAATAAATGTTTCCATGTCATAGTAGTCATAAAAAATAATCTACTCTATCATGGTTATATAAGTCACTCTATATTCATCTGTCAAAATGACCATTATGCCTGTAATGTCTACAAGAATATTTTTGGACTAAAACTTAATTTTATTTAGCCTGTTGTACTAATAATCACATATTATTCTTCCACCCTGCAGAGCTGTATTATCCCAGGTTCTTTAAATAATCTGTTTTCATTAAGACTAATCATTGACCCCTTCAACAAGTACTTACACAATTAAATAATTGGAGTAAATTGAAGGCTCAAATCGAATACATTAAAGTGCACTATTGTCGGATTTCATTGACAGCCCTACACTCAGCATACAACATAGATAATACTCGAGTTCAAAATGAAAGTTCTGTTAACGACCTTGGGTCATAGTTTGATAACTCTCAGTGTGTCTCGCTCTCACTCTCTCTTTCTCTTTCTAGATCATCATCAAGTGGGAACAGTAGACAAAAAATCCTTCTCCTTAGAGCAGTTAATTGCCAAGGGAGTATCAGACAAATGTAAAGAGGTCATTGTTACCTTATATTTAGCATTACTTAGACCAGCTATTGAGTGCAACTGCCCCTTTAGGACGTGCTTTACTAGACATATCAAACAACTAGAAAACCTCCAGTGGTTCCTAAATAAGAAAAACACAGGATTAAAGAAGTACAGTGAAAGCCTGGAAGCACTTCCCCTTTATATAGTAATTTATAGACCCTTGAGGAGAAATCTGTGCTTTACCTTTGGTTCTCTTGTACCTCCACAAGTTTAATAGCTCCACAAATATCAGAACCTCGGACTTAAATCTTTATCAGCAGGTAAAAAAAATGCAGCAGGAAGACAGATTTATCATGCAATGCCTCCCCCACATCTGGATCATACCACTCCTGAACATTATGCAGCATAATATGCTTATCTTTCAAACAGGGCTTAACTTCAGTGTTTATCCACAAATTCACCCTGGGTTTGACTGCCTGGCTGTCCTAGAGATAAGGTTATAGCCTAATGGTGGATATGAGTGGTCATGAGACTCAGTTTCCTTTGAAATTCATATAAAATCTATGAATCTGATGAAGAAGAATGAGGTTATAGATGAGGGAGTTGTGAAGTACAGTTGTGCATTACAGATGGTCTTAATATTTCATCAAATTGAAATTTCTAAGGAATATATAACTAAAGCCAAATATTTATTCATCAAACTAAAGAAGAAGGATGACTTCAAGAAAGCAAAGTTCAGGATATGTAAGAACCGTAAGGCATTATTTTGAGTATACGCTACAAAAGATGATTTAACTTTTAATATAACTATATGTATTATATAGTAATATTTCCTGGCTTCTTTATGAGGTGATCATCAGTTTATATCTTACCTCTCTGTGCTACTATTTATCATACTTACTTCTGTTTGAATATAGTTATATTACCCTTTAATAAGAAATATACAGTCATACTACATCATTCTAGATTAGACATTAATAGATACAGAGGTTGGCATAGAATTAATAGATCCAGAGGTTGGCATAGAAACATATGAAGAACATCTAAAAAGGCAAATCTTGCTGCCTGAAGTGCTGAGGTTTCCTCCACAAACATTGAAGTGATTTGCACATTTTTTTTAAATGACTGACTTCTATCTCTCATACAGTTGCACTACAAATGGTTGACTTGTAACAGGCAGTCTTAACCAAAAATGACTGTGAAAGTCTTCAAATTATATTAAAAAAAAAAACTTCTAACCACAGAATGGTACCACAAACCTAAGAAATGATATAGGCTAATTTGTAATTTTCATACATATATTTGCTACACAATTAGATCACACTTACATATTTCTTCTCAGATGAAATCAGCATTATAATTTTTTTAAGAATTACATTACTTACCAGAACTATTATGATACGTGCTGTCACATTGCTACTAACACTATAAATGTGTCTTTGATCTATTATAAATTATATATTATTGACAACCAATGTAAACTACTCTCTCCATTGGGCTGATAGTGCTTAAACAAGCTAACCACAGACTGCATACAACACGTAGAACACAGGTCACAACAAACTGATGAAAAGATGAAGCCAAAAATGAATCCAACAGTTTATTTTAAGTGCTTTTGTTTCATCTATGAGAAACTTCATCAGAAAATGACAAACAGTGCATATTACCCAGCTTAAATACTCCCCCTAATTAATAATTTAAAGTGCTACATACATTTTGTATAAATTTTATATAAAACCACAGGAACTGTAAATTTTCCACCTCCATACAATGATACAATAATAAATAACACATTGATGTCCATCCAATTATTTCTAAATACAAAACAATATATATGTATGTATATTCATGTACAATATAATTAATAAATTAGTATAAATTTGAGTAAATTTGTCTTTCTAAAAACATATATATATAACTATATATATGTGTAAATATATTCAACAAACAATAGTACTTTTATATATAGTTTTTCAGTGTAGGCTTGGACATTAGTGCTAGCTCCAACTGAAGGAATGGTGGCTGTGAAGCTGCTTATACCTGCTCTCAGGAGTTTGTAGTCAGCTTTGGAAAATATATTTTGTTTGACCTTGGCAAGGGGAGGGGCAGGGGAGATGGTGACTTTGAAATTGATTGCTTTATAGTTGGATCTACCAAGGAGGATGACACTGTAGAGGTGTTGCACTGGCTACTCATACTGGTACCAGGTCCAGGATATTTTCACCTGTCATGGGGGTATTGCTCAGCTGATCCAATGCATTGGCACTGACAAAGTTGAGGAATCTCTGGGCATTCATGTTTGTGCTAGAATAGGTCTTCCACTCTATGGTTGGGCAGGTAAAGTCACCCAGGATTGGGGTAGAGGGTTGAATCTTGATGGATTCAAGTAAGTCCAGATAGTTGTAGCTAGCTATGATTAGAATAGGCATTTTGTCAACAGTTAACTGCACCTGGAGTGTCTCCTATGCATCATACTGTTTTACCAGCCTGGACATGTGTATGTCTTTGATAAATATTAAAACTCCACCTCCTTTCACTTTGCAGCCCTCCATTTGGGGTCTGAAAGTACGATAGAGTGAGCAACTTGGTAAGCTGGGGTGCTCTCCTCAGCTTTGAACCTGGTTTCAGTGACTGCACAAATATCAGCATCTTCCAGGGTGAGTAATGCTTGCAATGGGTGCAGTTTCATGTTAAGACTCCTAGCGTTTAGCAGCATGACCTTTAAATTTCATTTAGAAGAATTATTCACGTTGGTAATTTTGTTCTCATGACTTTGCCTAAAAGAGGCACCTTAGCCAGGAGCCTGAAACCTGGGGGGGGGGTCAGATGAAGGCCATTTCTGGCAAAGCATCATGGTCTGTCAATCATATCCTCCCAGGCTGTCAGGTACCAGATCCCCGTGGAATGACACCAGAAACTAAACCAATTGTTAAAGTCAATCATTTTCTGTTTATATTGAGGCATCATTCTTGGTGATGGTAAGATGCTGCTTAAGGCTAGGGACATACCTGCCTAGGACACATATTCAGCAAGCTCAATCATGTCAATTGCATGTACAATGGTTCTATTTATTCATCTTATGAAAAAACAAGGATTAAAAAAAAGACTCTGCTGCTTCACTTACTGAACGTGCAACACATCAGATTGTCAGAACTGATGATACTAATAATATACACAATAAAATGTAGTGCAATGCCGACATTTTTTGGGGGGTAGCCTTTGTTGTTCAGGCACCTACCAATTATGTTCTAACTCCAATGTTATAGTACATTGGGGAAAGAGAATTAAATGTATTCACTCTTCCACAAATTAATGTGACATCAAGATTAGAATATAAGAGTTGGAGATATGGCGGTGTAGGGCTCTTGCTCTCTACAAAAACAGTTTTTGAAATATTGACCTGAACTCATATTATATGGCTTTGGGAAATAAAAGTTCTTCATAGTCAATTTTGTGATGTTGAAGTAAACTCACTTTTCCAGGTATTTTTCATAAATTCACATAATTGATGTAGGTCTGTAATTTTTTTTCCAAGTCAATAAGCTATTTTTGAGTAACATAGTTAATGGTGGCATTTTCTGAGAAAACTGAAAGACTGGGATGCTGAAAAAATACTGGGTGATCTCACATACTACAATCTAAAATATGAAAGGCAACAGTAATTTACCTGTACAGGCCAAAGTCCACAAGAGGTTGGATCCAGTCTGGTACCTCTGTCATTAGCATTTTAAAATAAACTGACTGGCTGTCTATTCAGTATACATTGGAGTGCCCAGATATGGAACACTCATAATAGCCACTAGAAGCCATACAAAACCCTGTGTTAATTAATGAACAAGTGGTCCCCTCAGATCTTATATTTCTGGCCTGTTCCTGAGTGTAATGTCCATGCTAGGTCTTTCAGCTACTCTCCAACCCCCCCCCGGACTTACTAGGGCTGGTCATGGATCCTAAGGGAGTCTTGGGGCTCAACTCATTTGTCCTTCCATGTCAGGGGGTTATGACGTATGCACACCCTTTCCCCATCCCCCACTCTCATTGTTTACATCTGAGACAACTAATGGGACCATGCCTTCCCTCAAGAAGTGTATCAATGAGTGCCATCCTACCTTGAATAGGCACACCCATCCCTTCCCTGCCATTCTGTCAGTCTACTGAGCCACTAATTAAACCCAGGTCAGCTGGGCTGTTGTTAGGGCTTTATCCCTCTATGCCACAAGGGCAGTCGACATACATTCATCTGTGTTCCTTTGTATGAGCTTAGTGCATTTTTCCCACCTTCACTTGCTTAAGAATAACATCACTAATTTAGACTAAGATGCAATGAAATTAAACAAAACATGATATTTTGAGTGGAGGGGTATGTAATCAAGGGAGTATTCTTCCTTTCCAAATATTGTGCACATATATACCTTCAAATGTCATATTACTATTACAGTTCTCTTAATGTACAACTGCCAAGTTAGTAACCTTAATAGTATATATTTATAACTTCACCCTAGAAATGTATTGGTTGATACAGGGGTATAACCCTTAATATATATGAGTTATATGAGTGAAGTTTGCCTTGAGAGTTTTTGTTAGAGTGGTTTCAGTGTTGATTTTATACTATCACTACTTTGGTTGTTTAGGTGGACAGTGTAAATATATATATATATATATATATATATATATATATATATATATATATATATATATATATGTGTGTGTGTGTGTATATATATATATATATATATATATATATATATATATATATATATATAGATATATATGTGTGTGTGTGTGTGTGTGTGTGTGTGTGTGTGTCCTCTGGCTTAATGAAACTGTTCATAGCAGAAACAAATGGAAAAAGCATTGCCTAAGGAAAGTTGTGTCAATAGTTTTAGGCTAGCTGCATGAAATATGTTGCATTATTTTCCTTGCCATCCCAGTTAATGGCATAATTATTATTTACTTTCCATTAGCATTTTTATTTGCCTTTACTTTTATATATTTATAGTTATTTTTCTCTTTTTACTGTTGCATTCTACAACACACATATCCTGCCAGCAATACATTCCTGCTCAGAAAGGCTGTGTTGAGCAACTGTAGTTATTCCTGTTCAGAAAAACTCTTCTAAAATAATATAGGACCATCATTTTTATACTATACCTAAAATACATAAGAATGAGTCTGATCCCCCAGGCCGACCCATTGTGTCTAGTTGTGGTGGTTATTTAGAATTTGTGGGGATTTTTTTGGATAGTGTGTTAAAGGAACATTTAAAATATGTTGTGTCCCATATTGTGAATACAAATCAATATTGTGAAATAATCAGAAATTTCGAATGGAATTCTGATTTTTATTGGGCTACAGTAGACGTCAAATCATTATACACTAATATCAGTAATAAATTGGGTTTGGAGGCTATAATGAAAATTTTAGGTGAAGGTCCACGCACATCATTCATAATTTGTCTTTTAGAATGTGCTCTCAATCACAATTATTTCACATTTGATAATAAGTTTTTTCTTCAAGTAGATGGCACTGCAATGGGAGCAAGTTTTGCTCCATCTTACGCTATTTTGTTCATGTCAATTTTTGAAAATGATTTTTTGTATTGCATGACATTCTTTAAAAATAATGTCATCTCTTATTTTAGATTTATAGACGACCTTATTTTTATTTGTAGAGGGGATGTCTTGGAGTTTGATAAGTTTATGCTAGACTTGCATAAAAATAAATTTGGCTTAGAATTTACATATAGCATCAACAAACAGAAAGTTCAGTTTTTAGATATTTTGCTTTATGTGGATAAACAGGGGTTTGTCCAATTCAAACCATTTCGTAAGGAGGTAGCTGCTAATAATTTTCTTCATGCGTCAAGTGCACATCCTAGGCACCTAATTGAAGCACTCCCTTATGGGGAGTTTAAAAGAATGTATGAACATACCTCTGAACCCAACCTTTTGAGTTTGGAATTTGATTTAGTTTGTGAAAGGCTATTAAACAGAGGCTATTTGGAAGCTTCGCTAAAGAAAAATCGTGCAAAGTTTGAGTATGATCAAAAACATCATATTATTAAGACATCTAATATCAACATTATTCAGAGGGACATAAATAAGGAAAATAGGATATTTTTTGTCACAAAATTTTCTTTATTTTCTGATATTTTGTCTGATATTGTTAATTTCTTGTGGCCTCTAGTTTGTAGTAATGAAGATATTGGGCATCTCTTTCCAAAACATGTTTCTTTTTCATATGGTAGATATTGTAATTTAAAAGAAATATTGAAATTCAGACAGTTTGGGAATGATAAAAATACGTCTAATTTGGAAAAACAAGTTGGCATGTTTCAATGTGGCAAATGTAAGATATGTAGGAGGGTTAAGAACCTATCAGGCAGTGCTATAAATGGGGTTAAATATTTTGCTGAATACAAATTCAATTGCTGCTCTTGTGGTGTAGTTTATATCATTGGTTGTGTCTGTTTAGTACCAAAATATTATATAGGTCAGACAAAGCGACAACTCAAAAGTCGTATATTAGAACATATTGGGGATGTACGTAATGCTAGAACGAGCAGTCCTATATTTGAACATTTTCAAAATACACACAAAGGGTCTGCAGATTCATTATTTTTTAGTGCTTTAGCAAAACCTAATGCTTCTTTTGGAGGTAATTATTTAAAAAGTCTATTGAATTTAGAAAGTAGATTTATCTTAAAATATGGAACATTAAAACCTCGAGGGTTAAACTTAGAAGTTAATTTAAATGTTTAATCAATATTCTAAGTCATTTTGATAGGTATTTACTGTCATAGAGTTGATAGAAATAGTATGAATTGTGCATTGTCTCTTTAAATTCTGAATGTTGTCTTAATTAATCATTTTCAATTATATGTAATTATGTCTAATTGGCAGTATCAGTATATATACTGCATTTGAAAGTTTGTGTGTTATTCCCTTGAAGGCTGTTGGAGCCGAGGTACCGGAATAAATTTTATCCTGCATTCCTGCTTTACTTGGTTTGTCAAATAACTTGAGAGTTTTTGTTAGAGTGGTTTCAGTGTTGATTTTATACTATCACTACTTTGGTTGTTTAGGTGGACAGTGTAAATATATATATATATATATATATATATATATATATATATATATATATATATATATGTGTGTGTGTGTGTGTGTATATATATATATATATATATATATATATATATATATATATATGTGTGTGTGTGTGTGTGTGTGTGTGTGTGTGTGTGTGTGTGTGTCCTCTGGCTTAATGAAACTGTTCATAGCAGAAACAAATGGAAAAAGCATTGCCTAAGGAAAGTTGTGTCAATAGTTTTAGGCTAGCTGCATGAAATATGTTGCATTATTTTCCTTGCCATCCCAGTTAATGGCATAATTATTATTTACTTTCCATTAGCATTTTTATTTGCCTTTACTTTTATATATTTATAGTTATTTTTCTCTTTTTACTGTTGCATTCTACAACACACATATCCTGCCAGCAATACATTCCTGCTCAGAAAGGCTGTGTTGAGCAACTGTAGTTATTCCTGTTCAGAAAAACTCTTCTAAAATAATATAGGACCATCATTACTGTGGAACAAAAACATATGTGAATATCATCACTAACAGCTGGATAAGATAAAAAATATTTAAATTACATAAATGGGTAGAAAATGTTGACTTCAAAAAGAAAATGTAATTCAATACACTGATTAAAAACCTAAAGTAAAGAAAATAAAAAAAAAAATTACTTAAAAATGGTCATCAACAACCTTATTTGAAGAAATGCTTTTTATAAAGACTGAAAGAATTATATTACAGCCAGAAAGTATTTGTTTAGCATTATAGATATTATGAAACTTGGAACAGGAGGAGGTGTCATGGATAATTAATTAGAATATAATTAACTTAGCAATTTAACCTCAATGTACAGTATCATCTAGGTCTGAATGAAAAACTGAGTTAGAATAGTGCTTTGCAATATAATGGATGATAGTGCCTTTTTCAAAAAATCGCCTAGTTCCATTCTTAATATGTTAGTTAATTGAAACTTGAGATTTTTGTTTTACTCTGGTTCACCATTATGCTTTCCTTATAGACATTCTAAAGTGAAAATGCCAATTCCATGAGATTCCATATTTAATTAAGACAAGCTCAGAAAAAAAAACCAAATTAGAATTACAAATTGTAAGAATGCAGAGTATGATTAATAAGAATATTAAAAAAACATTTTTTTCATGATGTACAGACAAAAATTAAAGTTAACACAAGGAAGGACTTTGGCGGAATCTATGCCAAGACTGAATATAGGGTGTGAATGCAAGATTCTTAAAATAGCATAGCATTTAGTCTAATAATTTCTTCCTTTAGTTTGCCTGTGTTGTAAGAATCAAGGCTGAATTTATGAGAAAAAAAGATAAATATTTTCACTCTACTTGCTAACATTGACACAAAGTACTTTACATGAAGTCAATAAAAGATAAAGAATGATCATTTTTTAGGATTTATATGTGCTTTGTGGGATTTGTGGATACATTTGGGTTGGTTAAATATGGAAACTCCACTGGAGTCAATTTGAATCAAAATTTGTATCAAAATTTTAGATAAATTTGTACTTACGGCTGATAAAATCTAAAGTAAAAGCATTTGCCTTCAAATATTTGTTAGGCATAGATGCCCAAATAATTTACTTCTTCTATAACCTGGTATCCTGGT
Source organism: Protopterus annectens (assembly GCF_019279795.1). Lineage (NCBI taxonomy): Eukaryota > Metazoa > Chordata > Ceratodontiformes > Protopteridae > Protopterus > Protopterus annectens. Next base: position 448,481,425 of record NC_056733.1, on the reverse strand, counting down.
TGGTAAAATTAATTAAAAAATGCTTAAAATGGTTTACATTTTAAAAACATTCTGTCTGTTAAATATGTTTACATGAAGATTATAAAGAACTGCAGAAATACAAGAAAACTTTTTAAAAAATAGACTCAATTTCAGTGATTATCTTTGCTTCTAATATTAGAAAAGAGACTTTGGCAGAAGGTTTTTGAATGTGTATAACAGAAGCAGCTTAGAGGGCACCTGAGTCCATTTTGAATATTTTTTAACATACTTTTTTCAAGATATTTGCCAACAGATCAAAACTGTAATTCTTTAATCTGCATCAGTCTTTGTCAGGGCTATGATTGCTAACTAGTTTTCTAATAATTTTACTTTTCTCAGTAAGGACTTTTCACTTATGTTTTTCTCTTGAAATAATGCTTGCAAATTCAAATCACTGTAAAGTTTAACTTTAAAAAAGACTACTACTACTACTAATAATAGTAAAAATAGTAATTATAATAATAATAATAATAATAATAATAATAACAACAACAATAATAATAATTATTATTATTATTACAAAATAAAAAAAACAGTCTCTGATTAAAAACATCAGGATTTCAGGTTAATCCAGTAAATTAATTTTAAAGTCCAATCACATCCTTTATTTGGCATCTTAGTTAATTCACTAAAGTCAACACAGTGTATAATTTCAGAATTATCTGAAGAATAGTTTGGTTGAATTATGCTATCAATAACTGCAGAAGTAAGACAGCATGTCAGCAAAAAATGTCTTTCAGGAACTAATACTCATGAGTATGGGAGTAGTAAGAAACATAAACATAAAGATCACCATGAAGTAGGTAATGAAATGGGTCAATTAAATTTAAAAAATGCTTCTATGTATGCTTTCAAATGGACTCATTGCAAGCATATCATTACATTAAATGGACATGACATTGTAAAGTTTCATGAAAACTCTCTAGCAGCAAACACATCCTAGAATTGTTTAAATTTATTTATTTTGCATTCTTATAGCTGTTGTTGATACTAATATAGAAGCCAATGATTTACACTATCAGTTACAAGAGTACTCATTGCTCAACCTTCTTTTGATGTCTCAATTGTGTATTACTTTTTTCTGGTGTACTACTTTCACACTGAATTTTACCTTTAAAAAAACAGTTTAAATTGACTCAAGATCACTGTGCCTCACCTTTCTGTGTGTTGGAAATCTGGCAAAAATAAATAGCCTGAAGATGTACTTCTGAAGACATTTTTGTGTGTGATGCAGGCCATTAGTAATTTGTCTAGTCCTGCCTTAAATCACTAGACAATTTAAATAAAAATATTGTTTTTTGTTTATAATTTACTTTACTGATTGTTATATACACAACATCAGAAGAGTCACCTGAAATGTGTGGCAGCACGCCTGGTAAATTCTAGCATGTACACTGGAAAAACCTAAAGTGATGCATTAGTCAGTGCTTGGAATGTGCACAAGGAAGCTTGATAATAATAAGGCACGGATGCTAAATGTATCAAGAAAGGTGGCATAGAGGCTTTTGCTATCCCTTAATCTAAAAATAGTTTTTTCTCCTTTTTCATAAGAAATGGTAAGTCTGGAGAATGTCTTGATTAACTTAAATACAGAAGTCATCTGTTTGAAGATGGATCTAAAAGAAGTCAAAACAGCTGTTTCTCAGCTGAATACATTCATGGCTTCAATGCAGAAAACTCAGACAAGAACAAAGATGCAACTATGCAATGAGTCAGGAAATATATAGGCTTAAGCAAAGCTGAAGATTCAGAAGGATGTTCCAAGTGTAACACTTGATCCAAGTTTATTTTACATGTAGGGAAAAACATTTAATATTTCATACTTTCTGCAATAGTCATTTTAAAGATCATGGGCCACTCAAATGAAAGAACTGAAAACACAACTAAAAGCCTTATACTTTGCTTTCATCTCAAGTCTGAGAAAGAAAAAGGGGAATTTCAAAAACTGTGAATTATCATATGCCTTAATGATTTAAAAATGGCCAAATTTAAGCCAGCATGTTTTCCAATAAGTTGCGGAGGAATCCTGCTTCATGTATCAGAGGACTTTCTTGTAGATGTTTGTAAGAGATATTAAGCATATTAGGAAGTTTGTAGATTTTGGAATCTGCCTGTATAAATTCAGGAGAAATAATATTAATCATATTAGTTTTATGGCCAAGTCATATATGACATGTCTACAGCTAGTGGAGGTTGAGTTTACTGGTCTGATTGTGCCCATAAAGACTTAAAAAGTAAAGTTATGGACTTTGAGAAGCAAAATAGCTGAAACACTGGTATGTCCACATGGGGCCATTTACGTATATCCCATGGATCTCAATTACAGGAGTACTATACAAGGAAGACTCTAGCTAGTCTGGGTCTTTCTAGCATTTTAAAAAATAGGGACAATACTGGCAGTTTTTTACAAAGCTGCAATATCCATAGCTTGAAAAGAATTGTAAATTAAAGAGTGAAGACAAGAGTGATGATAGATGCAATGTTTCTTAGCATTTGCAAGAATTCCAACTATGTCAGCCACCATGCCCATTTTAACAGTATCTAAGCCTTATTTAACAATGTCAGATATGAAATAAGGACATAATGCATCATTTAGTTTAGAAGATAATGGTTAGTATGGATGTAACTTTACTAGTATTACTAAATACATTGTTAGAATATTAACACTTTAAACCTCTTTTAAATAGTTTATCCTTCATGCCCAGGTTCACTGACTACTTCAGTTTGAATGCCCTCATAACTGACATATCCCAGAAAAGAATTTTTTTATTATCAATAGTGATACATACAAATTGTTTCTCATACTGAGCTTTGCTTGAATGAATTTCCCTGCTTAGACTGGTAGAGTTGTTTTCAGCTACCTTCTGTACTATGACATTTTTATACATTCCCTGTTAGTGTCTTTTCTAAGGAAGGTACATTATTAATCTTAACATTCTACAACAATTATTTGTTGTTAAACTTGCAAGATATTATTGTAATGGGAACTTTATATTCAGTTAGTTGCTTAAAATACTATACGAGTCATCGATGGAACTACAGAAAAGACAGACATCTGTCAGTGCCTTTACAGATTCCTGTTAAAGTCTACCTTATAAAATGTTCAGACTGTTAAATGTTTCCTTGTTCTCTGAATTTTGGTTGAAACTCTTCTCAGAAACATGGATGGGTTTCAGTTTATCAAGGATGGACCCGAACATATATAAAAGGGCACTTTCAGTGAGTGGTAATATTGTGAGACAATTTCTTAAAGAGCCATTTTCAGACAATAGAGTCTGCATTTTTACCATTGTGTGACAATGCATTTGATATATGTAAGTTTTGGGAATGTTCCTCCATATATGACTTTCTCACCTGCAGCAAATATTTAGTAATCTCTGTAAGTAACGGTATATATGAATTGTATTATGTTTAAAGCATGTGAAAATCGCTGTCTGTTACTGCTTTCTGCTTTGTAGAGTTATATTCAGCTAGGAACTGGGCATGTACAAGTTAAGATGGCTGGTGAAAGGAAAAAAAAGGCAATGCATATAAAAAGCACTTAGAACGGTACATGTTCAGTTACAATTTGGTATCAGCAGAGACTCCAATGTTCCATTTTATTGGGAAAATCTTTTAATCTGAAACATGGACTGTCTCAGTATTTATAAAACATACATTTTTCATGGAATTTAGCATTTTAAGCCAGAGTAGTCACTCATCACAAACTTTGTTTTTCCTCATGATTACTATTATAGTATCAGCTTACCATATGAAGTATTCTGTGTACAAATTCTGCTATAATTATATATATATATATATATATATATATATATATATATATATATATATAGATAGATATATATATACACTGAAAAAATATAATGAAGTTATAGTAATGCCTGGAAATTATGCTTAAAAATCACAGATATAATTTGTAGATTTCATCTACTGAAAAGAGGATGTTAGTTTTTTAGAGAAATGAGGATCAGTATCTTTAGGGATCAGAATATCATTCTCCTTAGAGAACAGTAGTAAGATTAAAGCGTATGTGTAAATTGCATGAAAAGCATGCATTAAAGCAAGACTTCCTAAGTAGTGATATGTTAATACTTAGGAACTGTTAAACATGTAATAAAAATTAGTCCTATGCTCATTCGCAGGCTTGCACTTGTAATAAGATATGAGTCTTAGTGGTGGTTAAAGAGTTGTTATGAAAATGAGACTTAGAACATAAAAAGTTATGTGATTTAAAATGTCTTTGCCAATGCTGGTGATATTCATTGAAAGTGTATTTGTGTAACCACTGCCTCTAAATATTTGACATTGTGACAATGGGAATTGGGTTTTGTGTAATGAAAGAAAGAAAACTGTGTGAAAAAGTGACTGAGTCCAGTTATAAGGTTGCAAATTATCTGTATTGAAAAAAATGGGAGTCAAAAGAATAATAAGGAAAACTGTAAAATTGCTGAAAATGCAGCTGCTAGTGTGAAAATTTAAGAGATGTCAGGCTCTGCAGAGGTACAGTAACCTGGATCTGCAAAAGACTTGTTGACCCAATGCAAATGGTTATAAATAGCACTGCAATGCTGCTGAATTATAATGCTGTACCTCAGAGTTCTCCTGATAGGCAGAAACATATTGACCAGCCAGTAGATGACGCTGAATGGAAAGCATTGCTAGTACGGCTTGACAATAGGGTTAAGAATCTTCACTTCTTACAGCTCTACATGAAGATGTCAGGGTATTAACTGAGAATGTAGAGATGACAAAGCAGTTGAGGAGTGGGGTGTCAATAAGCAGAGAGAGAATTAATAGCAATGTTTGAACAGAGAGTTTTAAAAAGCTGATGGCTGGCCTTGACCAGGAAAATAGATGGATGAATAAAACAGATAAGGACATTTTTGACTTGTCCAAGAAACTTTCTAATTTTCTATATGAGTTGAAACAATAGAATGTAATAATAAACTTGCCAGTGTTAAGAGCAGTGACATCACATGCCAAAAAGAAAATGTTATGTCTTAAAGGAATTAGAAAACACAGTATATAAACTGGAAAAAGGGCAAAGTGACCTGGTGATGCAACTTGAAAAACAGAGCAGAAGGTAGTTTCAGACCCACACTAACACTATATGCTTATTGAATGAAAATAAATGCCTGAAGCAGGAGATACAAATGATTAACAATGTTCTGCTTGATCTAAAAGCAAAATGTCAAAATGTGTAGGAGGATAATGAATTAAATGCATAACTCCAAGACTGTGAACAATAGCAAGACCTATGCCCAGACTAGTATTCACTGCAATGAAATGGACCATCTTATACATCAAAAAAAATCTGAAAGAATAAATTAAGTTAAACAGCTGGCACCCACCAGTGAAGAGCTCAAAAAGGCTATATGTAAAGAAATATAGAGAGTAAATGACAATGATCTAAGTACATTTTGTCACCACGTCCAAAGGCAGCAACAATAAGTCAATAGGAATGAAAGCATTGTTAATATGCTGCAGGCAGAAAAGAGAAAGCTGCATTGCTAGATGGATGAGCATTATGATGATATCCTCAGGTTAATCACTTAGTGTAAAAATCTGGAGGTTGAGAATAAAATCCAAAGCAAGTCTTTGGATTAAATAAACATTAAATTAAAAAGAGTGCCTGTTAACCTTTACTTTTCATACTGAGCTGATACAAAAATCATGCAGGTGTCAAGGACCACAAAAGGGAACAATCCTTCAAGCAGAAGACAGACACTCACACTAAATGTCTGAGAGAGAGAAAGGTGACCGAGATAGAAATTAGCAGAGCCATTTTGAGTCTGAAAGCCTTAAAAAACAATTGAGAACTGTAAGGAAGGCTAAACTAGTGTACCTGATAATTTCATAATAAGCAATTGTAATCAGAAGATGCACAAATAAAACACAAAGCTGTCGAGTGTGGAGTGCAAAAAGTACCTCAGATGTAATATTTACAGATATCAAAGAATCAACATAACAAGGATAAAAATAACTAACAGAGCCGCAGTTATCTTATACTTCTACAACAAGAAAAGGAAGGTGTTTCATCAGGCAAAAAAAAAACACAATTAGTAAATGAGACAGCCAAAAAAACATGGGTATTAAATAGGCAGATGTTGTGCAAACTGCACTTCACTGTAAGAAAGTGGGAACATAGCCATGCATACTGCCTGTAGTAGCAGGGACAGTACCCCACTGAAAAACAGAAAGATAGGCTGAGCAAATAAAACTGACAATTGATTAAACAACCCCCACTGGTATAAAACAAGTAAAAATAAGTAGCACCATTGCATCTTATGGTTCCTCAGTAAAAATGTTATCAGTTGTTTTAGACAACTAAGACAGCATGGTAGATGATGATGTGAATAGAATAAAACACAGTCAACAAAGTTTTAATTATGCAACTGGTCAAGGTCTGTCACCTGCATCCAGGAAGAAAGAGGTCATCATCCCTCTTTACTCATCCTTCATTAGACCAATCATTGAATACAATGCTTCGCTTGGCATGTACCTGACCAGACACCTACAACAGCTGGAGAAGCCACAAACGTAACTCACAAAAAGGATCCTAGGCCTTAAACACTTGTCCTACATGGACAAACTCAAAAAATTTCAGCTGTTCTCAGTCTCTTATCATCTACTTAGAGGTGATCTCTGCTTGACTTACAAAGCCATGTCTGACCCAGCCCTACTTGAAATGCTACACCTAAAGAAATCCCAATCTCCCCATGCCATATGCTCCTGAGATTGCAACTTCATTACCACACTAAACAGAACATGCTGGAGGGACAGGTTCATCTCCCAAAGACTGCCCATACTCTGGAATAAGCTTCCCATTCATGTCAAGCAGAGCTCATCACTGGCCCTCTTCAAGAGAAATCTTGACAAGTGGATGGGTAACAGAAAGTTCTCTCTAGGGATCATTCCAGTTGCCCTACTGGATAGGGGTACTGTGAACTAACATCTGGTGGCATGGTGCTCGGGCAATTTTCTTTTGGGCTAGGCTTGTAAAGGCTCCAGGGCCATTAGCCTAGTACACATCTATGAACCTATGAAGCTATTAACTTGATTTGAGCATTATTGTTGAATAGGGAATTTATAGTGGAGCCAACACCCAAACCAGGGCTCACAACCTACTTAAAGAAGAAGCAGAACATAAATTTACTTCATTAACAAAAGTGTTAACCCAGAAAGAAAAGTTCTTGGATAAGTGAAGTCTTCGTGGTCTATGGTTGCTGGACTGTTGTGCCTGTTCTGTTCCATGGCTGGACATTTTTTTTTTCCAGAAATTGTTCCAGCTGAAATAAAACTAAGATAAAATAAGCCCTTCTATCAATGAGGTTGATAGGTAGCCAAAGTGGGACCAGGTTGGTAGATGTTACTTATAGTCACAGGTACAACTTGCAAGATGGTTATGTGGAATATTGTCCCACATTGACTTTTGTGGGGTGTATGGAGCTGTGGTGGTGAGGTATTATAAGAGAGGGATTCCCCCACAATCTCTATATGGAGAAATCATACCCTCTCTTTATAAAATGGAGGAATAGAAACAGTAAAAAGAGAGAAAGAGAAAGAAAAAGAGTCAGAGGCAGAAGCCTGAGTGAGAGAGTTAGAGGCAGGAATCCCAGAGGAGAAAGTTGAGATAAGGGCCTTAGAGAACTACAGAGGGAGCAGATCTTAGAGGAGAGAGACAGTCCAAAGAGAAGATGAGTTAAATGATTCTCAAATAAAGACCACTACATATTAGCTGAGTTATGAATTGTTTGAAGAGAAACTGAAATTATTGAATTGTGCCTTTTAACAGCCACACCATATGAAGTATAAGCTGTATTTTCTCAACTATCTACTGCAAAAGACTAAACAAAGCAGAAATGTATTACCTTGTGCATCTATTTGCTACATAAAGAGAATATAGCAATATTTATTCTCCCTTTACTGTGTCTTTTGTTCAGTAAAAGGCAATATCTTATTTAAAACATGCAATCTGTAGGTAAGTTATTTTTCCAAACTTGGACCAGTGGATCAATGAATTTGTAAAAAACATGTTGCGCACAGTAGTAAAGCTATGTTTCTGTCATGCATACTGGGAACAAGAACATGGATTCCCCTACTGATCACACTCTGGGACATTAGGAATGTGTCACTGGTGACACCCCCATCTCCATGCTTTTGCCCATCTATTTCAGACTCTAGCAAACTACATGTTGCACTGATTTGTGTATCTCAGCCATTACACACACATCATAGTTATGAAAACAGAGAAGCCTACTTGTGGACATAATGTTGTATTGTTCAATAATTAAATCTTTTGGAATGTTATTAAATAAGACAGTAACATTTGGCTTATTCTCTAGATGCCACAGAATAGTGAAATGTGCATTTGTATCATACTTTCTAACTTGATATCCTGAAAGGATGAAGAAAAGATTATCTCAGTGTTAGCCATCGTAGCATGGTTGTCTATACTTTTGGCATCAATGTTCTCATTCACAGAAAGCCTAGATAACTTAGCTGTTTTATAAAGTAATAAAGGTATTAGCTCAATTGTCATTAACTTACAAAATGTTAAACTGGTGCCATTATTCCTTTACTTATTAACTTTAATCTTCATATACTTAGTTTAGGCAAAATAATATCAGAAGTAGTAGTTGACTCAAATGAGGCAATGGTGTTGAATGTAAGAATCGTTTTCCTATTTTCTTTTTCAATTTGATGAAACGTTATTCTATTATATGTTTAAATATCTCCCAGTATGTATTTCTCATTATCTTTTTGAACTAACTATATTGTAGTTAACAAGCTTATTATACAATGACTGGCCAATAACATTCAAAAAAGAGCAAGCTAATTGGTCAGCCCAAACAGCGTGGCCATTGCAAATTGAGCATATACCAATGGAAAAAGGTTTGGTTGCCCAAACTTTCTTCCATTAATATATGCTATAACTTTATTAAGTTTTCTTCACAAGAAAAAAAAATAATAATAAAATTAGAAATTTGGACAGCCTGGAGGTTTGAAAGAGACACAATTTAGAAAATACTAGGAAAATCAGATACATTATTCAAAACTAAAGAAATGTACCTGATTTTCCTTGTATTTTCTCCATCCTGTCTCTCTTGTACCTCCAGACCATCCAGATTTCTAGTTTTATATAGCTAAACAGCCATCAAAACACACACACATATACACCACCATGTTAGAGATCTGGGTCTAATATAATAGTAAAGAATAAGTGCATTTTGTCAATGAAAGGTAACCATCATCTCATTTATGCAAGGTAGAGCATGTGCTCTTGTGGTGGTTAGTTGCATTTCTCTTTATCCAGTATGGAAAAATCCATTAATAAATATGAAGTAAGGCTTCCTATGTACATTCAGCAGAGCAGATTTTCCCATTAGTCTTGCTGTGCTTTAGGAGATTTTCTTTTAGAATCTGTCAGTAAGATGTAGACATAGTTAAGTCTTCTCTTTTCCTTTTCATATCTTTGAAAGTACTAGAAAGGGTGCACCTGTCTTTTTAAGTCTTTGAACTGATGTAGAGGGGAAGAAAAAATACAGATGGCTGGAATGAGAAGACAAATACTGAAAGTGCTTGCATATGTGAACAGCAAACTAGTTTTATTCAAGCACGCTTAGCAGTCCATTAATGAAATGTCGATGGTTATAGGACAGTGTATAGTAAATTATTAAATTAACATTAATTAAGCTTAATTTTAATGTCAACACTTAGTGTAATCATTAAAATGGAAATAAAAAGTCTCAGTTTAGAATGTCCTTCCAAAAAATTTTTTCCACTTATTTTTGCTCCACAGACACCGCGGTGGTGGTGCTGCGGTAGCGTTGTCATCTCACAGTAAGATGCTGTCCGGTTCGATTCTCAGCTAGAGCATCTTCTGCATGGAGACATGCGTGAATGGGCGTACCTTTGTTGAAGGTTGTGCATCAGGCCTGGCAAGCCGGTACGTAAAATTCAACTGCCAATCATTAGCAGACCGGAGTTCCGCTGTGGCGACCCCTAACCGAGAAAAGCCGAAAGACACAAACAAACAATTTTTGCTCCACAGACAATGCTACTGAAGTGCTGATTTCAGGTTCCTCTTTGGCTAGGTGTCTGCTATTCATATCCTCAAAGGTATCCACACTGTTATGGATTCTCAGTTTGAACTGCTCTGAGGAGGGAATCTTCTTTCTCGGTGAGCCCTACCGACAATTAGTTTTCCAACTCCCTGTGATTAGGTTTATTTACACATTTGTTGACTGCAATAAAGCAATGATTCACATGAACTACTGTCAGACTCATTCTGGGCTTCATAACCAGACAAAAAAGATTACAAGGTAATATAAGAAGTTAATTACACAGTAATTTACATTAAAATTATTAAAACTAGTAATGCATTTAAAGAACACCAGCCATCAGGGATACATTATAAGTACCATTGGCATCAGTGCATGTATACAGGAGTGGGGGAATAACTAGACATCAGTGACTACTCAACAGTAAGGTGTCATAAGAGATCTAGGACTACTGCATGAAATCACATTTTCACAAAACATAAATGACCAAACACACTTTAGCGAAAGTGCTTTTAACCAAAAAAGCACTTTCACTAAAGTGTGCAAAACAATTATAAAGCAACAAAATAAAAAAAAAAACACAGTGATCACATTTACACAGGGGTGCAAGCCCCCTGCACCCCCACACCCCCCTACTTTTATATTTTCACTCCAAGATCACACTACAGTATATTCCCTTATCTCCACTGTGCTACAATCTCAGCAACAGCCATTTCCCCATATTTTTATCTTTATTTAGTACACTTTCGCGAAAGTGCTTTTTCGGTGAAAAGCACTTTCGCAAAAGTGTGCTTGGCCGTTTCATTTCGGCGAAATGGTCATTCGTTAAAGTGTATGGATCCTGTCATAAGGGCACCAGCATCAGTATGGGGATCAAGGGTGGAGAGAATCACTATACATTAGGGCAGTACCATAATAGCCAGTAAAGTATTATTGTGATCAGTGGTTAGGCAGACACATTAGCCATCAGGGTAGTGCCATAATGGCATGAAAACAATTCTGTTGATTGGGAGTGTGAGGAAACAATAGCCACCAGGGCATACTAGATAAGTGTTATAATGGCACTTCAGCTATTATGGGGATTGAGGGTGGGGTGGGGATAGGGAGCACAGTCTGGTGAGGGGCAGTTATGGGGACTGAGGTGTGTGTGTGTGTGTGTGTGTGTGTGTGTGTGTGTGTGTGTGTGTGTGTGTGTGTGTGTGTGTGTGTGTGTGTGTGTGTGTGTGTGTGTGTGTGTGTGTGTGTGTGTGTGTGTGTGTGTGTGTGTGTGTGTGTGTGTGTGCGTGTGTGTGTGTGCGTGATTTGTGTACTTGTGTGTGTGGTAGGCACTGTAGAAATTCCAGTGTCTACATGAGCAGCAGCAGCACGATCAGCATGATCTGCACATTGCAGAAGTAACTGCGATTCAGAAACATGCAAATTAGCTGATAAAGTGTTTTTACCTTTACACTGCTAACATGTCCCTGAATCACAAAATACTGCATACTTTTGAGCAGAGTCTTTCTAACAAGAGCCTTATGGCTGTCACATGGCCCTTTAATAAATTTCTGGGATCGTTCTCTGATTATTTGCAGTAAATATTTAAAATGTTTCTTGCAATGTGGCCCTGTAGTGGTAGGTACTACCTACAGTTATTCCTGGACATTAGGTTGCTCAGTTATGTACCATTTTTCTCACATTAAATGTATTCATAAGACATAGCATAGTTGATCAAGATTGATAATCATTAATGAGTGCAGGCAGACATGCAGAGATAAACGATAACTAATTACTATGTAACCAAAAGGTGATTAACTGAAATCACAATATATTTTTGTCTGTAGTATGCCACCATGTCCTTTACAAATTATTTAATATGTGAAATTAGATATGACGTGTGTGTGTGTGTGTGTGTGTGTGTGTGTGTGTGTGTGTGTGTGTGTGTGTGTGTGTGTGTGTATATATATATATATATATATATATATATATATATATAATTAGAATAGGTTGCATGGATTATGATTACATCTTGTGAAGTGAGTAAGACAAATGGAGAACGAGAGATAGATAGAGATAGAGAGAGAATCAGAGGCGTGGTGGGGAGACATGTGTAGAAGAAGTATAGTGAGACAATAACTGTGAGGGTAGTGGGTGCTCACAGCAGCAGGCAGTGTTCAATCACATTAATGCTTGTGCTTCTGGTGCTGCCTCAGTGGTTATTATGAATGAGTTATGCTGCAGTCATCTAGCTCCTTCACCACTTTGAAACTGTATTGCCTGATATTGCTGCTGACATTTTCCTATCCTGACTTTTTCACTTCAGGATGCCATCGTTATAGCGTTTGACCACTTACCAATTCGACTTAACGCTACTTCTGTTTTGAGATAGCACTTTCAGCATTCACTGAAGTAGTGATACCAAATTATCGTGAAACCCAGTGTATATACATGTGTTTGTGTGTGCATGTGCATTCGCATGTGAGTGCTTATGTGTGTGTCTCCTGTGATGGACTCGTATCTATTCAAGGATTGGTTCTCTGTCTTTTGTCATCTTTGTGGCTGGGATAAGTTTTGTTTCACACACTACCCTGGACAGAATAAAATGTGTATTAGAAAATGAAGAATTAACATTTGTAAGAAACTCAGCTTACTATAAAGTATTGGTCTCATCTATCTTAACAAATGCATAAAAAGTATTCAAAACATAAAAATACAGTGTTTTTCTAAATTTGGGCCTAAAATATATTTCTGATAGAAACTGATATTTTCTTTTTTAAGAAGTAGTTGTACGAGATTACTTTTAGAAAGTGATGTTTTCTATATCTAATTACAAAATAAATTAAAAAAAAAAAACAAGTTATTCCCATTAAAGACGCCTACACCCTTCTCGCTGTTACCATTGGTAGGGCAGGTAAATTCCGAAGAAAAAATAAAATATTTAGGGGTTGTTTTTTCAACAGATAATAGAGACTTTTACGTAAATAATGTTAAGTTAATTTGGGAACAGATAGTCTCTGATTTAAAAAGATGGGATAATCTGAAATTACCAATAATGGCAAAGACTTCAGTTATTAAAATGAACATACTTCCCAGAATATTATATATCTTTAGAGATACTCAAGTTCAAATTTCGAAGAAATTATTCAAACAACTTCATACAGAATTAGCAAGATTTATATGGGAACCTAGAAAAGTTAGGATATCTTATGACAAACTGATGACTCAGAAAAATAGGGGTGGGTTGGAACTACCGAATTTTGAAACATATTATTTAATAATAAATGCTAATAGAATTCTAAGAGTAGTTAACTTTGATAGGATCAATTTGAAATGGGCTCCTAAGTGGTTGATTCTAAATCATAAACATGTTGCTGGTCTGGGTATTAATTGTAAGGCATTACCTTTTTTAAACAAAGATGCTCTTAAAATATACGCTTTGATGGAGCATATCAAAATATATATAATATCAGTACAAAGCTTGTTTAACTCACTAAATCTTTTACAATATATGATGATTTTTCAACCATTTCATAAAAACCCGAATTTGAAAATTGGTAATCAGTTGACAGACCTTAAGAAATTCCCACTTATAAGTAATTTAACCATACTCGATTTATATCCCTTTCTAGGTATCTCAATGCATAACATACTAAGAGAGATGGATCTCCCTAACTCGTATTTAATTATAATAAGACAGTTAAAGGACTTATCAATAAGCTATTTTACTAATAGGAATTTCAAAATTAAAGAAGAATATTTAAACATTTGCCTAAACTTATGGCAAACCTTAACACAGGAATGTAAATATATAACAGCGTCATATAGTTTGATGAAAGAGGTGAAATACAATAACCAAATACTTTTATCGAAATACTGGAAGGAGAAATTTTTAACGATTGAAGATAGTAAAATAGTGAGAGCAATTAACTTAACCTTAAAATCAGTGTCCCTTCAAAAGTTATTATTTACTCAGTTGATGATATTTAATGCGTATTATACGCGTCTCACTTTACATAAATTTAACTCAAAAAACTCAACCCAAATGTCCATATTGTATAGATCAAACGGCTGACCTTTTACATATGTTCTGGAGTTGTAAATGTATTTTTAAACTCTGGAATTCTTTTAAATTCCAACTACAAAAAATGGGATATCAACAGTCTACACTCTCTTGGGAGTTTATGATTCTGCATATTCCGCCAACTAATTTGGATAGATCCTAAAGGATCATACTCATAAATATTTTTTTGTTAATGAAGCTGTATATTGCTACAAATTGGTTGAATCCATCCCAGACTTCATGGGAAAATTTCAAGAGTGTAGCGATAAAACATATCCTAGCACATAAATTATTAATTATTGATCATAAGAAAAGTGTAAATAATACAAAAATATGGGAGCAAATCTTTAGCGTTGTCTTAGCTTAAGGTTCCATTCCACTTTTCTCCGGGAAGTACAGACTAACTATGGAGTTGTCTATAGATAAGCCTTATATTGATACTAGATTTTTACTCTTTTTTTTTTTTTTTCTTTCTTTTCTGTAATATCTATTTAGAAGTGTATAGTTATGTATAATGACTCTATGTAACTGTTGGAAGCATTCATGTATATATTGTAAATAGGTTGTAGTATTGTATTAATATTTAGAAAAAAAAAAGGAAAAATAATTATTAGTGAAAAAAAAAAAAAGAAAGTGATGTTTTCTTCTTGAAGAAGTAGTTGTACAAGATTGCATTAAAAATTATGTTAATTTAAATTCAAGATCTAGTTTCTTCCTTGCTTTTGAATTTAGAAGCATAAGGTCTGTACATTTTCTTTTTAGAAAATTGCCCTAGGAAAACTTCAAAAATAATTCATTAAAACATGTGAAACTATTTTGGGGATATAGCCCTTCCATACATAAAATAAAAATTGTTGCAAAGAACCCACAAAAAAGGAAACAACATTCCTGAAAATAATCTGTATAAAGACTTGCCTTGAGACATGCCAGGTCATATTTGGTGCTTTTAAAGTTGGGACTACAGTTTGAATAGGAATTCATGGCAATAATATATTTTATTAATATAAACGATAGGGTAAAAGTAGTTTATTCAGATTGTCAGATATTTCTGATTAATGAAATGCTTATTAAAGTTTAGAATATTGTGCAAATTTGCAGTGAATCATGTTATATGATTTTGCTTCTTTTCATTAATGGAAAGTGTTTTTTTTTATTGTGTTCATAGGAAGGCAAATCATGATCAGAGTAAGCCTTTTTCAGTGAAGTACTGTTTGCTGTGTTTTAGTTAAAATAGACCAGTAGTTCCATTTTCAGAAGATCTTCTCAGAAATCATTTAGTTATTACTGAACACGGTCTGTCAATTGTTGTTTTTTTTTGGGGGGGGGTTATGAAATTTACACATTCTTTCATTTTCTAAACTTAATATTTTGTTTGGTTGATTTTTAGACATCCTGATTTCCACTTCCTACAAATATAATACAATATATGTAATCTTCTGTTGTATAGAGCAGATTTCCAGGTCTACTTTTGTGCATAACTGTATTGCATTTGATAGATAACACTGCAGGCCTTCACTCACATCAGAACTGATGGCATTTGTTAGATAGGATAGATGAAATTCCATGCATGGGCATTTTGGAAACTTTTATCTCCCCTTCTTCCCCTCACAGAGAAAAACAGTTTTTGAATTCTGCTGGAAACATACCTTTCAACTGTCCAGATTTTTGTAGAATGTCCAGATTTTTGCCTCATATTTGTGGTCTGTTCCTAATAAAATTTGTATTTTTCTGTCAGATCACTGACTGGCTGAAGTCCCTAAATAATGACATACATTTGAGCTTCAGACTTCATATCCTATATAAATTCATGCTAATACAAATCCTGTTAGTCTCGTAATTTCTAAGTTTGCAAGAGCAATATTTAAATATGACCCTTTATGGGCCTTTGTCCCCCCATTATTTTATGTCCTTCCAGATTTCTTGTTCTAAAAGGTTGAGAGGTATGGGTCTTTAAGTGTTTATTTCCACACGGAATTTGAAGAGCTGGCTTTTGGAAATGAGAGATAAATTTGTAGTGTGAATGTAACATAAAGCTTATTATATTTTTTGTGGTGTGTGTGAATTTGTGTCTGTCTGGTAAAATCACAAAAGACATCACCACACCTAGACTTATATGACACTGACATAATTAGTTGCATATATCATTATGGGTTTGCTACAAGTGCTCACATGCTATTTGCTTGTGACACACTTGATTGCTGGCATTTGCTCAAAAAAGCAAGTGATGTAACTGTCCACTAACGCAATATCCTCTTACTACTTAGGCCTCCCAACACCCTACCCTACAAATCTATATATCCATACCTGAACCCTGACTCTAACCTTATAATATCCTTCTTGGTTCCTAACTCTAAAATTTACTGCCCTCTCTTTGTGCACCTAAAATCCACCTCCTGTTCCTTAAATCTAAGCCTCACTTCTCACTCCCTAATCATAAGAATTCCTTCCCACTCCCTGAAATTAAAATCCTGTTCCTGATTAATAACTCTAATGCTCTTCTTTCACTACCTAACCCTAAAACTCCCTTTCAACTCTCAAAACCTAAAATTCATCCCACTCACTAACCTTAAACCTCCCATTTTGCTCTCTAATCCTAACCCCCACTGCCTAAACCTAAAATTCCCCATCCTACTTCCAAAACCTAGACCTCTTTCCTGATCACTGAAAAAAACATACACTCACCCCCCTATCCCATTCCCTCACCACTGCTGCCACACATACCTCTCTGGAACCCAAATAATATTTTCCTGGAAGCTATGGCAGCTACTTTCCTGAACTGATGTTCAAGTTTGAACACAAGGCAAGTAGACGCCTACCTGAAATACATGACACTCAAATTCCTGGCTTTGAGACAGTAGCCTTCAAGTATTTGGGACGCAAGCTCTAGTAGAAATGCCTATCATCATATATACTTTATGTATTGTACAATGTTCTATACCTTACCAGCCTCTTGCTGTGGTCTGTCTTATACTGGAATTCTACAAATTAAACTGTGTGGTCATTTTGCACTTGCTTCATTTACTTATGTTCCTAGAATGTCCATGCCAGAACAGGAACATTGCAGCTTATTTGAATGCTATGTACTCTCTGTTTTCAATTTTATACTTTCTTGTAAGCCATACCAAATATAACTGAACATTGTCTGCAGGCCAAAGGATTTGCTCATTTTCCAGACTGCTAAACAAGTTCTAAATTGCTGTGTCTAAGATTTATTGCAAATATTTTTGCAAAATGAAATACACATGCATGGGACCAGACTTACGGAGGTTTTCAAAGTCACTTGTGCAAATGCAATAGGGGTATTCCTGATGCTTACGAGTAAGCATAGCAAAGGCACAATTCATAGGGGGCTTTTATGCTAATGCATAAGGCCTAAAAATAATGAGATGCAAATGAGAAGTGTTGTTAAGAGCAGTATGCTAATGATGTGGTTTTGTAATTCATAGTGTGGCATCCTTGTGGTACAGACATCCATTCTTAAATGCAGTGCTTCTCTTTTGATATTGGAGTTGCAATCCATGAACTTGTTTGCCAAGTATGCACAAGCACTTTCCTGGCACAAAAATGAATTATGTCCCCAGCAACCCCTTCATTTGTGTGTATTAAGTACACACAAGCATTAAAATGACAAAATAAGTTATTGTGCCCAGCAATCACTTCAGCAGTCTGACCACATATGAACAAGCACCTTTCTGACACACCAATGAATTACTTCACCAGCAACCCCTTTATTAGTGTGTATTAAGTATGCACAAACATAAAAATGGCAAAATAAATTATTTTGCCCAGCAATCACTTCAGCAGTCTGACCACATATGAACAAGCAATTCCCTGGCACACAAATGAGCTATTTTGCCCAATGACTCCTTCAGTAATATCTGTAGGTATGTTCAAGCACTAAAATGAACATTTCACCCAGGTGACCCCTTCAGTAATATCTCCAAGTATGCACAAATACTGAAATGAGAAATTCGCCCAAGCAACACCTTCAGTAATATCTCCAGGTATGCACAAACACTAAAATCCATACTTCACCCAAGTGACCCCTTAAGTAACATGCCCTGGTATGCACAAATGCTAAAATGAATATTTCACCCAAGTGACCCCTTCATTAATATCTCCATGTATACACAAGTATCAAAATAAAGCATTTTCCCAAACAACCCCTCTGGTAAGAATGTCCTGGTATGCTGAAGCACCATCACGTGTCCATACTCAAATGAAACGTCAGCTTTCTGGCATAACTTCAGGGTGATTTATACACCTCATATGCAAATCCCCCACTTGGGCATCATCAAAATGCTAACACAAATTGGTGTAAATCTTTATCTCATCAAGTGGGTGACCAACTGGCTCACTAACAAGACCCTCAAGGTTAAAATAGGTACCTCCACCTCGGATAGCTGACCCATCACTAGTGGAGTTCCTCAAGGATCTGTCCTGGGACCCCTACTGTTTGGTATCTACTTCTCAGAGGTCCTGGCAGTGACAAAAGGCCTGTAACTGACCAAGTTTGTGGATGACTGTAACCTGGGTGCTGTCATTGACTCCCCAGATGATAACATACTGCAAATGGGTCTCACAGCAACTAATGACTGGTACCAAAGTCATGGCCTCAAGCTAAATGCAATAAAAGGTATCATACCATTCAGCAAAAACATGACCCCTACTGATTACCACATCAACGGCAACCCCCCAAATACACGACCTGTGGTGAGAGATCTGGGTACTCAGGTTACTAACAATCTCACATTCAACCATCATGTAGCAGCAGTGGTCAGAAAAGCCTTTTACTCGGTTCAACTCATAAGTAAAGAGCTTCCATCCAGAAAAAAGATTATTACCGCTCTATACTCCTGCATCATTAGACCAATAATTGAGTATAATGCGCCATTTGGTATGTACCTCTCCAAACATCTGCACCAACTGGAAAGGGCACAGAAATCCCTGACAAAGAGAATCCATGGCCTCCAACAGCTGTCATATGTGGACAGGCTCAAGACAGTATCACTCTACTCAGCATACAGTGTGCTAAGAGGTGATCTGTGGCTTGCCTGCAAGGTATTCTCGGGCCCTGCCCTACTAGAGATGCTCCATATCTATAAGTCTAACTCCTTGCACATTACCTGCTCAAAAGGCCTGAATCTAATATGCAACATCAACAAAACCTACTAAAGAGACAGGTTTGTCTCCCAGAGGCTGCCCCATCTCTGGAATAGACTTCCCATACATGTCAAACAGAGTATCTCGCTGACCCTCTTCAAGCGCAACCTTGATGAGTGGATGGCAAACCACAAATTTGTCCCAGGGATTCCACCTGTGTCCCTCACTGACAGGGGTGACAGGTGCTGAATGAGGTTTCTTTTTGGGGATAAACTCTTGGCTAGGCTTCTAAGAGTGCCAGCGCCATTAGCCTAGTAACCTCCTATGATCCTAAATGAGTACAATATAGATTCATGTCTTTTAATTGAAGTCATGCACGTAGTGTAAACCCCCTTATCAATGTAGGAGCTATCCCTCCTTCCAGATATGCATAAATTACATTATGCATTTCTGATAGGGAAGCTTTTCAGAAAAAAGTCCCCTGCATTTTCGGAGTCATCCTGACAGTCCAAGATTTGCATAATGTCATAGCGCTGTTCTTCCTCAATCACTGATACAAGTATGTGAAGCCCTGGACTCTTCTACATAAGACTTCTGATAATTTGTAGGCATGGAACAAGGTAAAACCAAACTTTTGGGTTGTCATGTTACTCTTCTTATATAGTATTTATATCAGGTCTGTAATGTAATGTTCGCCAAACAGAGCAGAGTGTAGTACAGCTCTTGATACATTTCAGAATAAATGACTGAACAACAAGCATATATTTCTGAGATTAGTGTCCAATATGTCAATTTAAAAGGTGCTGTAAATAGACCATAATCAGTACAAACAATAAAAGTGATATGTAGCCCTGTGGCATGAATATTGATTAGATGCATGGTTTTATACACAGCAAATAACTTTGCAAGTATCAGCTGTCTTCATATGTATGACATCCAGAGAGTGAAATGATACATGATTACTGTGTCACCAGAAGGTAATTAATTGAAATCACAAAATTTTTTTCTATGTACTATATAACTGTGTTTTTCAAGTTGTAAACTGTTTCCCACTGAAAAAGCATTATCTGTGATTGCAAAAAGTAACCTGTAAGGCTTTATATGTAAGCATTGTAATTGTTTAAATAAGCCCTTACATCATTATGATAAAAAATATTGATTCTATTTTGTCACAGATGGAATCTTTTTTCCAGACAATATTAACTTTGTTCAAAATGGGGGAGTATACAAAATTAAAATGTTAAGCCTGCTTGACACACAGTTGCTTTCCTGGGGCAACCAATGCACAATATTTGATTAAGTGACTTGTTCAGACTCACACTATAATCTAATAGGGACTGTGACAAATCATACCCAGGACTGCTGTGGGATCCAAGTCTAGCTGCACATAGTTTTAAACCTCTCTGCAAAGTGGCACATAAAGAGTATGTTTACTTTACTGATAGTTATATTTGCTAAAAAATTAAGAATAGTCTCATGATAATTCAGCAAAAACATTCTATGACCTTTATAAATAACATATTGTTGTGGTATTAAAAAGTCAGCTTTGTGATACAGCAGAATAAAGCATTGCCTGTGTCTCAGATAACAAGATATCAGATAGATACCCAGGTGTTGGAGTACCTCTCAACTGTCCAGATTTTTTACTCCTATTTTTGATTTGTTTCTCATAAATTTGTGGTTTTCTGGCAAATCACTGAGGATTGAAGTAAAAAAATAATGGAAGACATTTGAGTTTCAGACCTTATATCCTTCATAAAAGTCATGTTAATGCAAAAGCTATCATTCTATCAACGTTTTAAGTTTGTAAAAGCAAACTTTATAAAGCATCCCTATTTTGGGGGCTTTGTTCGCCCATTATTTGTGGCTTTATCTCTAGGAAGTTGAGAGGTATGGATGTTGAAGAAATCAATGTGGAAGGATAGGAATGAGAAGCAGAGAGTACCTTGCTCATTCTGGTGGAAGGGTAGCAGTCTGCCATCCGCAATACTGGCACCTACTGGAAAACTGATGCATGCCATGATGCATATTGACTAATGTTGTGCACTTGACCATGCCATGTCAATTCTACAAGGTAGCTTTCATGAGGTATACACATAAATGATTATAAGCAAAGAGGAAGACAAAGCAGCCATCACATTTGCAAGTGCAGATGGTAGTCACTGGATGTAAAGTTAAGTCCAGAAAAACTGAAAATCATTCATGGATGCCTTGTTCTTCAGTCATACTGTGACCAGCTCTTATCATAGATTATAGGGAGTGAAAGGGCATATTTGCAGAGGGAGAAGCAGGCACAGGGACATTTAAAGCATGCATAAATAAATGCTTAAATAAAAAAGCAAATAGATAAAAATGTATAAAGTTGTCATTTAATTTATTTAAAAGTAAAACATATGAACATTTCATAATGCTCCTGTTAGAGATACAAATAATATATTTTGTGATCTATTACTGGAAATTCACTCAGATCTTCCATTTTAATGTGTCACAAAAAGGGAATAAGTGATATAGCAAACATTTCTAAACAGGTGTTGTTGCCTAATTTCTAAACAGGAACTCATCTTTGCAGTGGTTAACAGACTAGTATTTTTTCATCCAATATTATGAATAATTTGATTCTGTGTGATATCATTTCTAGCTTTCTGAAAGTTTCTGTCAGTTTTGCTGCCTCAGTACTGCATTCAGCTTATTAAGCTGATAAATAATGACTAGGTCACCGGAAGGTGATTATTTGTAATCAGCATTTTCCTATGTACATGTATTATAGTACTTCTCAATTTACAGAGTTTGCTTCTGAATGAAAAAAAAAAAAAATTTGTAATAGCAAACAATCCCATTCATATGCCAGTCATATGACGTAAAGGATTTATAACTAAGAATAATAATCCACTTAGAAGTCTCTGAAGTAATGTTCCATAATCAAACACATCATTGGATGAGTTAAAGATAATTGTGAAATGTTTTTCAGCTTACTAAATATGTATATTTGTAAGTATGCCTGCCAAACAAACTAAGGTTCTTATTAGGGCATAGAGCACTGCAAGCTTTTCAGAAGGAAGATAATCTCTGATGTCAAACAGTAATGATGCACTTCAGGTAATGGGAGCTGTGTGTCTGTTACAGATAATGGGATCTCTGAGAAAGAGTTATTGTAGCATATATGCAGACTAACTATATAGAGATCATTATAAAACAGTTAGCAATTTAGAGAAACATGACAAGCGGCATAGCAATATGCCATCTCAAAACTAATGCAGGCACCATTTATTGTAAATTAACCTTTAACCTAAATGAAGCTTTCCTTTTAAGCCTAATGTTCCATCAAGGAGACATGAATGGCTGGGTGTTTCTCTACTGCTGTTATGGTTTCAAAAAAAAAAATATTCTGGAAGGTTTTTGTAAAGCACCAGAGTTTAAAATGCAGTTTTGTTGCAAAAATAAAACAGGGTTACAAATATTGTAAGATTGTGTAAAATGCTTTTCCTAGCAATAAATAAACACTAAATTGTACCTGGACCTGTATTACATTGATTATAAATTGGGGAAAAAGGCAAACATGTCATATAACATTATGATGTTAAAAAGGAGCTAAAAATTTTGATAAGCGTCAATCAAAATTGTTTTTCTCTAGACTGATGATAAAGCATAGACAACAACCACTACAGAGTAATGCTGGGAAGATGAAATGACTTTAAAAGCTGTAACACACTTTGCACTGTCATGCTTCTAATTTTTGAATGACAGGTACAAATTTTAAAGCTGTAATACACTTCTCACTCCTACTGTTTATTTTTTTCTCACCTAATCGAACACTCTAATGAGCGAAAATTCCAGAAATTGAGATGCATGCTGTGGGATCGCAGTAAAGTGAAGACTGGAATATTTGCCCTTTCCTCACTGTAATGTGACCTCGGAGTTGCTATATATATTTATCGGGGGGGGATTCGGGAGGCACAATCCCCCCACAATATTGTTTTCGATTTTCATAATTTTTGCTCATTAGAGCATTCGATTATATGAACAAAAAAGTGTAGATCTCTTGCACTCTTTTTTTCCTTCTCTCTGTATCATTGAACAGGAGTATTTGCATGTGCTAATATATATATATATATATATATATATATATATATATATATATATATATATATATATATATATATAGATGTATATACTGATGAAAGACGTAGCAAAAAAAAAAACAGTCTGCTAAACTACTAGATACAGGGGTATTCCAAAGCATTGTTGATATGTTTTCATCACTAAAAATATTATATTTGGGTTTCCTTGATCAAGTCTAAGCAGTTTTATGTTGTCAAAAGGGATATAGAGGTTCTCCCTTTGCTTTCCTCTTGAGGTGAATTTCTAACATCTATTTGTTAATAACATAGCAGCTTGGTGATGATAAAGAAACCAGAGCATAATTCTCTGTATATTACATGGGACCTGAACTTACACAGTAATTTATGTTGCCTACTTCTTCTGCAGTAAATGTGGAAGTAATTTCTTTGTCCCTTATGCCTAGATATGAATCCCACAGTGTAAAAACATTTTCTTATTCCTCTCTGCTTGGTACTGCTGCTCTGCACCCACAATTGCACAAACTCATTGTGCAGTTGTGCACACTCCAGTATATGTGATAACTGGAATTGGCTAGAAAGCATAAGTCTCAATTACTGTAGATCTGCTGATAGATAGACATGGCAGGTGTTAGTGTGGAAAGTGCCAGGTTTAAGGCAGAGAGGTGGGGTTTCCAGGAGTCCAGGATATTCACTGGACTCCTAGTAAAACACCAAAGCCAAAGGCCTCTGCAGAGAAACTATTCTGGCTTTAAGTACACATCTGAGGCATGGGATAGTTTACCCTAGGCTGTATCCATGGCCACTGGTTCCTCATGCACTGGAGAGCAATGTAGGAATCATTTTAATGACCTGTAGAGGAGGAATAGAGATACTCTTGATCACTGGGTTCAGAAATTTAGGACTTAAGAAATCCCACATTTGTGTAACTATCAACTCAAGAGAGTACTTGTAAGACTTAAGAAAACTGAATATAGGCAAGACTGGTATGCATACCAGTCTTCTGTTCTTTTCTGATTTTTCCCCAGCTGCCAGTGATCAGGAATTCAATGTATGGGCCCACAGGGCTAAATTGGAGATACTAAGGGGAGCAAGTGGTTTGTCTGCAGCAGAACAGAACGGTTATTGTAACACTAAAAGTTAAAGATAGCTTTATTGGTATTGTATAGAAGTGTATCAGATTGAGCATGCATATCCCAACTGTAAATGCAAGTATGCATGCATTGGTCTGCAGCACAAACCTACTGTAAGAGTCTAATATTATATTTTAGTCAGAGGTCGTGGGTACAAATACCACAATTCACAACTATACCATACTGTTATGTTTTCAATAATATTTCCATTAAATTAAAACCTCCACACCAGTGGCACAAATGCCCTGCTGTAAACTGTAATCTGCATAATTGGAATAGCATATGTGCAATATATGCTCATTTGAAGGCTTACTTGCAGCAATCTGCAGTATAATGCATATCTGATAGGAGGTAGACTTAAATGTAATACTTAAGATAATAGAGTTGTATAACTGTATTAATGCATTGTATGTCACATATGATGGTACTAATCCTATCTCTTTTTTCTCTCACCCAATCCATATCTATCTTTTTATGTTTTTTATTTTTATTTTATTTTACTTTATTTTAAAAAATAGTTTTTATTTTATTATTATATTATTTTCTAAATGTATTTTTATTTTATTTATATTTGCATTTTTTTATTTTATAAATATATTTTTATTATATTTGTATTTTATTTTATTTTATAAATATGTTTTTATGTTATTTTTATTTTATTTATTTTATATTTTTTATTTTATTTGCATTTTATTTTATAAATATTTTTGATGATGTTTATTTAATTTTATTTATTTTTTCTTTTCTTTTTTTTTATTATGTGTCTTCAAAATGTTTCCATGTCATCCATGTGTACCACATCACTAAATGCTCCACAGTACAGTGACGTAGGCTAGCCCTATTGGATCGTACTGCCACTGCTCCACCAGCTGCAACACCAATTGCCAGCATATCTACTGCCCCTACACTACCTGCACCCTGAGGTAGTATTTCCCTGGATGCTGGTCCAGAGGTACCCTCCGGGAGCAGTGGCAGAGATAGTGATTTCATCACCTGCAAGGAGTTGCCAATGATGGTGTGTAGGTTGGTGCGCTGCACCATTAGTGCATGCCTATGCTAGCTGGAAAGGCTGCTCTCCCTCATGTTGCATACAAGGAGGAGGAGAAGCCATCAAGCACTCTAGCCACCTGCAGAGTAATTTGACAGTGATCACAGTCCAGTAGGTGTGGACTCTATTCTCATCAAACTTGATGGCCATAGCCCCAGGTTGTCCCCACCCTTAAGCCAATCATGGTGTCCCCCAACCTTTTGTGTCCATCACTGTCCCTGTCTCTAGTCTTTTTTGCCTTGTCTGCCTGCAATTTCTTCCTTACTTACCTAACTCAGACAAACCTATGTCTCTTCCCCGACATTCCTCTCTTTTTCATATAAAAATAAATGGGCACCTGTCCCACAGAAAATAATTGTCTTATGCATAGCTCTCCATTTTACACGTGTCTTCTTGACACACTTGATTCAGTCCACTTGGCTATACAACATGATTGCATTGTGGTCACCCCTCTTTTCTGGAGGTGGCAGTCCAAATTCAGTTAATATTCTGCCCATATTTTGAGTTTACACTTTCAAAGAAATAGATAGCTATGGTTCTTTCCTACCTCCTGCCTACACATACCTGTCCTGCTTTCTCTTTGTTCTTCCCCCTGCTTGCTCCCCATTTCACCACTTTCCTATATAACCCATTTCACCCCTTCATTCTAGTCAAAAATAGAATCACAAACAACACACATAGGTTCCTGCTAAACCAATGGATCTCTTCATTTTGAGCTCCATGTTTGTGCTGTGGTGTGCATCATGCACCAATGCACAGCCACTGTTAGCAGCAGCAAAATGATGCAGTTACCTCTGCACAATGCCACTTAACCCTGCTGCCAGTACACAACTACACATCTGCTATAAAGAATTCATGTTATTGCATTATCAATGTTTAAATAAAAGTATTTAAAAGTATTTGATAGACCTGGATTCAAACCGGGTACCATCAGGGCCCAAAAAGGAATGTATCAATGCATTAACATGTGCTGCCATAGAGTCAGTTAAGCAGCAGATGTGTTGCAATAGATGCAATACTAACTGTTGTGCTTTAGCCATGTGGCTTGCATTTTCTCACTTCTTAGCTATGCACAAACATGTTTATCTCACATGTGTATACAGTTTACCAACTGTTGTGCAAACCTGCAGCTCGCCGAGCTATGGAAAAGTAAATATTATGTAGTTCTGCTGATTACTAACCATTTCCTCTCTGTAACATTATACTACTTGTGGAAACAGTACAAACTGAATACCCTCTCTAACAATATGTTTCATATTTACAATACAGCCATGTGTTGCCAATCCCTAAGCTCTGCAACCCTGGTGTCTCAGCACTTTTTTCACACATATATCTCATACAGTACAGAAAGTAATATCAAATTTTGTGTGATATGCAATGCACATCAATCTGGTAACATGCAGATCTACAGCTGTGACCCATAAGCCTAAAAATCATTATCTGCAAAGCTGAGGAAGGACTCAGCATGGACCTTATCATCAGGGACATAGGTGACCTTCAGCATACTTGACCCAACTCATTCTGTTTTTGTCAAGGGTAGCTCTTGCATATTGAACCTTGTATACTTCTTTGATACTGATCCCAAAGACCTGGATCAGGGATAACAGAACATAAAGCCTATGTTGAGTTATACATGGCCTTTGACATTATCTTCTGGTCATGTTTCATAGTGAAGATCTCCTATCATGGAATTAGGTCAAACAATACTAGATGGCTAGCCAACTGGCTCGCTGACAGAACACATATTCTCAAAGTTGGGGACTGCACCTCCACTACTAGCCCACTTACAGGTGGAATACCCCAAGGATCTGTACTATGCCCTCAACTGTTTGGAAACTACTTCCCTGAAGCACAGGAACACCAGATGGCCTGTGATTTACCAAGTTTGCAGATGACTGTTAACTAAACACACTCATATAGAGCCCTCCAATGATGGCAAAATATTACAGAAGGGACTGATAAAGAAAAATCATCGCTGCCAAACTCACAGACTGAACACTCAAGCAAACAGTGTCTCAGTGTACCCTTTGGAAATAAAGAATCCCTGCTAATTATGATATACATAGCACCATTTTAAGCTCAAACACAGTGTTGTGAGACTTAGAAACACATGTTGATAGCAATCTGCACTTTCATCACTATCTGCCCATAGTGGTAAGACACATATTCTGCATTGCACACCTCATATATATATGGACCTCAAATGCAAGACCAGAGAGGTCATAGTTCTGCTGTACTCTACCTTTATCAGACCACTAATTGAGTACAATGCCCCCTTCTGTCTGTACCTCATCAGACACCTGCAGCAATTGGAGGAAACACAGAGTTTTGTGACTGGGAGAATCAAGGGCCTGCAAACATGGCATACATGGAAAGACTGAAAGACCTGTCACTGTACTCAGAATCATGCACTACTGAAAGGTGACCTATGTCTGGCCTACAGAGCAGTCTCAGACTCTGTCCTACTGCAAATGTTGGACATCTGCAAATCGAATGGGACAAGAATAACTTGCTCCAGGTTTCTCAACCTAGCCTGTGACATAAACATAACACCTTGAGGACACAGATATATCCCCCAGTGATTGACACTCTACTGTAATCAGCTAGCACTGCATGTGAAGCAATTGTCCTCGATGACCCTGTTTCAGTGCAACCTTGACAACTGGTTAGCTGATTGTAAAGTCATCTCTGAGGTGGAACTTATGTCCCTCATGGACAGGGCCAGTTGGTGCTGCTCACAAAATTTCTCTGCTAACAACGGCCATCTAACTATGCCCAATAAGGGTACTTGTGTTTTTACACAGCTATGTTTGAAAACACCCTAAGGCCATTAGGCTACTAGCCTCTTATGAAACTGTGAACCTGTATAGGTCTCTCAACATATTGTCTCCCACATGGCCTGCTGATGATATCTACTAGAAGCTGACCTGCACTGTTATAAAAATCACATTTGTGCTGTGGTGCTTGTGTAAAGCACTATGTTCTGTAGTTTGTGTACTTAGTCAGTGGCTCTTTTCTCACTGTAGTCAACTTGGGAGGTGTGTGTATGTGCGTCTAGACAGGAGAGCACAAGTGTGTATCCTACAGTTACTCCTCCAAAACCATGGAATGACAGTATTTGGATACTTGCACATGCCTACATATCCATTTGATACAGGCCTTACTAACTCTTGTCTCACACATGGCCTACTGATGTCATCTATTATAAGTTGACCTTCACTCTTGTAAAAATCAGATTTTGTGCCATGGTGCTTGTGTAAAATACTGTGTTGTATAATCTGTCTACTTAGATAAGTGCTAGTTCTGTTCTCACTGAAGGCAACTGTGTGTGTGTGTGTGTGTGTGTGTGTGTGTGTGTGTGTGTGTGTGTGTGTGTGTGTGTGTGTGTGTGTGTGTGTGTGTGTGTGTGTGTGTGTGTACCCTTTCCAGACATTACAGAGAGCATTTTACATTGGCATGTAAGACACTGTTATTCTCTTCAACAGACACTGCTGATGTCATCAGCTATATCAGATTTGTGTATATGCAGTACTCTCACCAGGGCAGGGTCAGTGACTGACCTGGAGGCCAGGTAGATGTCACCTCATCCTATGGGAGACAGAGTACAGTTACATGGCTTTTAATCTATCCCCAGATATCATTGCATGGTTTATAGACCTTGTGTTTTTTTGATGAGAAAGCCCTGTGGTTTCTCCAGCTGCTGCATGTGTCTGGTGAAATACATGCAAAAGCGAGCATTATACTCTATTAGTATTAGTATGTGCTCTGTCAGTGAGCCAATCGTTTACCCATCTAGTGATGTAGGGATTAATCCCCAGCTGGGAGGGTTTCTCAATGATACCTGCATGGGGGAATGTGGCAAAACCCTAGGACAGATCACAGTAGAACGTGTGCACTGTCTTACCATTATACAGGCCTATCGCATGGAATTACTGGGCTGTGACAGCATCGCCTATGGCATGACTCAGGACATACACCTTGCTGGTACAGTTAAATCCACACTTCAAAATCCCCACCACATGGACTATGTTCCCGTAAAAGGGTGTACATCAGCACCTGATGCATACATGACTCTGACTCTCCTCAACTGTGAGGTAGACCAACATGTCATCATGGGCATCTACTAAATGAACACTAGTAATATTCCAGCTGTGTGCAACAGACCTGTGTGAGTCATTAATGCTAAATCAGGTCTGTTACATCTGATAGATGTCCTCAAAGAGATCATCGAGGGCACGCATGATGACAGCCATATCATTCTGTGGAACATGACCAGATTAAGGCATTTGACACAAATCCACACTGAGGCATTCAGTCAGCACTATCATATGTGGCCATACACAGGTATATCACCAACTGCGTAGACCAGTGTATGACATACATGGCACCTCACTCTGTTGACGTTTGAAGTGACTTATATCTCAGATCCAATGATCAAATCTGTGCATCAGGGCTGTCTGATAGGCCCTTTCCTGTCCATTATTTAAGTGATGGGCATCATAGATGACATACACATCCTGGGTCCAAACAGCTGCCTGAAGGCCTGGAGATTGTGTGCAGTTATTGACAGCAGCTGTGATATTAGTATAATACAGGCAGTATCAACACATACCAAATATTGCTGCCACAGCCATGGCAATACCTGCAATGATAAGAAAACAGGGTGGGGGATTTGTTAAGTCAGGTGCACAAACACACAACCCAAGTATAATGTAGACATCACACCCTATAAGTAGAGCAGTAGGTATGTGACCTGTGTCCTGGGGTAGATGGTAAGTGGAATATCCACCAGCATGTGGTCACAATACTGATTATTCCCTTGAATGTAACACAAGTACTGGATATGTGAAGGACATCTACATCAGAGGCCATAATACATGTAATGTTTTTTATGAGCCTTTGCCTGTGCTCACCTTGTTGGAGACCTATGCTGAAAGTGCACATTCAGTTATATCAGTTTGCACCACTTCACAATATGCAACCTACCTCAAATGTATGTCAGATCTCTGATAAGATGTCCTCTGCATGATTCCTATGAGGATGCTTACGTCACACAGATATCCTCCCACATTGTTATGTCACATTGTGTGTCAGTCACATAAAACACATTTTCACTGTACAGTCCCTACTGGTCAATAGAGATATGTGATTGCTGTTGCTGCTACAAACATCTTTCATTGACATACTCTCATCTGCTGTACATTAGGTTGTTTTACCAGTCATCTTTCCCTGTGTTCATTCCTACAGTTAACTGTGTGTCCATATTCAATACACACACTTCCCCTGGGTGTTCATTTTATGTGGCAGTCCATGTCCCATTACAGATCAGGTATACAACTTCACTACAGACTGCCAGGTAAGGGATATCACAATATTCAGCACTGTAGATACACTGTCCTTTTCTCTGTTTGAACCACATACTTTGTATTCATACCTCTCAACTGTCCAGATATTCCCAGGATGTCCAGATGTGTTCATTATCAAATTTGTGGGTTTATTGTCATATCACTGGGATGATCTCAGTACTGATGTGATTCAAATTACATACATTTGAGTTCATACCTCTCAACTGTCCTGATTTGTGAAGAATGTCCAGTTTTTGTCTGATATTTTTGATCTTTTCCTCATAATATTCTTGTTTTCTGGCAAATCACTGGCATGTCATTGTAGATTGAAGGCAGAAAATAATGTGACAGACATTTGAGTTTCAAACTTCATTCTCTGCAGAAAATTCATGCTACTGTATAACCTACTGTTCTATCAACTTTGTAGATTTGTAAGAGCAATATTAGAATATGTCCCTATTTTTGCCCCTTTGTCCTCCCCATTTGCCCGCCCCCCATTATTTAAGGCTTTGTCCAGATTTTTGCTTTTAAAAGTTGAGAGGAATGTTTGAGTTTCGTTCTACCACATTTGTATGCGACAACTATGTCAAATATGTGCCTATTTCTGGTTAATTGATCCCACATTATGTTGGCCTTTGTGCAGATGTGTTGAGCTAACAGATTGAGAGTTATCTGTGAAACCCTGGTGATTGTTGTGGCATTCTGTGCAAAACTGCGGACTGCAGGTGCTCTTCTTTAAACAGAATTGCTACCTGTGTTCGCTTACACGGTTTCGCAGCCAGCAACACTGTTGCCAGCCATGAAACCTCTCTTAGATACGGTGAGCAGCATTAATATGCATTATCTGGTGGTGTATGCTGCTGCTCGCCATGCACCCCTACACACACATGTAAACTCCATGAAGGCTTTGCGTGGAGCCTACATGGAGTTTATTGAATCCCGGGGTTTGTTTCAGAAGAATGAGGCTATAACGTGCATATGTCTTTAGACCATCAATTATGTTAGTCTCAGTCAAAGTCCTGTATGAGTATTATATAGTCTGATTTCCTACGCTATTGCAGAATGGAAGTAAAACTGAGGAATGCAGCAGACCTACAATCTGTACCTTGACTCTTGATTCATATTTGTAAGAGACAGTTTTGTGAAAAGTCAGAAAATGTTCAGAGATTAGCATAGAGACAGGAAAAATAAAGCAGTTGTAGTATTAAAATATGCATTGCTTTTGAGTAAGAACAAAGAAAGCAAATACCAAATATTTATTAAGGGACAATTCTATTGCCATACAAGAAGGCAGGACAAGTCTAGATCCACCTCCAATACTTTAAACAAAGCCAATATGTAGATAATTGTTCCTTTAGTAAAGTTTGCCAACAAGGCATTTTGATGGTGTGGATTATGTTTTACCATATAAAAGTATGTTCTACTTATTTGCATAACAGAAAATTTATGATTAATTTTTCATGCCTATGTCAACCACGTTTACGATGTATATGAAATCCACATCTCATGTAATGTTAGTAGAAGTCAGATAAACTTCCCCAAATCAGTAAGATGTCACTCAAATGAATGTTTCTGAACCTACAAAATAGGTGAGATGGTATACAGTTGCTTTATTTATTTTATTGGTTTACTTGATAATCAGATGAGAGAACTGGTCCAAAGATCATTCTCAGATTATTTAGGTGAAAGACAAGTACTGTTTGCAATATAACAGCAGCCTGCAAAACTATGTGCAGGTGTATACTCTGTATAGGTAGGCAGTGGTAAAATGCAAATGGCAGTGTTGTTTATAGACTAGTAAAATACAGTATATGTTAACAACTGGAGTATTACAATTTGATTATGAAATATGGTCCAAGAAAGTCAAAAGCCATATTCATTCAGCCAAGTTGTACAGCCTCAATCCAAATGTGTGAGCAGTTGAAATGTATGTATGTATAATATGCAAATATACAATCACATATACTCAAAGACTACTCGATAACATGCAAAGACGTACATAAGTTTAAAACTCAAAGAGTGCAACCACTAGCCTGTTCTTAGAATCCTAAGAACTGGTAGACTAGCAGCATAGCAGGCTAAATGAAAACCTGAATAGGCCTTTAACTGTGCAGACTTTGGACTTACTGATCGGAACATTATTTGGGAATATGTCAAAAATGAAGCAATATAGAAGCAAAGAAAGAATAAAATGAGTGTTCAGACAACCCTTAGAGCTTTGCAGTAAGGAATAAAAAGTAGAAGTGAATATGATTAGAACTAAAGTTTAACTCACTAAGGTGGCAATACCATGATCTAAGTCAGATATATCAGAAATGTTAAGTGTGAGTTCTGGATGATACGACACCTACAGTTTTCAGTCAACTCAGTTTGAATAGCAGATTTACAAATGTGAAAATGTCAGCAAGACTAGAATCCTAATTAAATCTTTTTATAACTGAGTTAGACTCCTCATGCCTTCAGATGGGATGGTTACTCCCCTCTACTTTATTATTATAATTTTGAGACTAGACAAAGATACAAAAAAATCATGACTGAGACAAATGCAGTCTTGCACTTTTCTCTAAGAATGAAAATCATTTAAGTTCATCATTGGCAGGTATAGTGAATACAATTATGTTGAGACAGATTTATTAAATGACCATTTAAATCAACCACTGGACAATGGCTGAAACTATTGGGTCTATATTATAACATCGAAATCTACAAAGATCGAATGTTATAATATCAAACCCTAAACACCAAAATCCGCAAACATCGAACAGTCAGGATAGCGATTTTTTTTCCAGGGAAAAAAAATCGCTATTCTGAGAAACATACACACAACACAAACACACACAAAAAACAGCAATCCACACACATGCACTTAATATCCTACACCTAAACTTAAACTAAACTTTACATACACTACTAGCTATCCACTTACCTTAACCCAACCCTAACCCTAAGGTTCGTCACTATCGCACACTCACCTCACCAGCGCCCTAACCTCAACTCACCTAACCCGCCCCCTAACCCTAACCTACACACAACTGCACACTTACCTGACCCACTCCCTAACCCTAACTCACTTAACCCACCCCTAACCCTAACCTACACACAATTGCACACTTACCTGAACCCAACCCGTAACGTTCCAACATATCGAACGCTGAAAGCAGCGAAGCCACAGCAACGGCCCACTGAATTCTTTCCCTGGGAAAGAATTTGGTGTCCTGCACCTTCGCTGTTTTCAGTGTTCGACAAAACTGTTTCGATATTATAACATTCGAACTTTACAAAATCCGATGTTATAATATAGACCCAAAACTATTTGCTTTGGATATGTCTTACAAATATATAAATATAAAAAGTAAGTTTAGGTCTTTGCAGTGGTTTTACTAGTAAGCATCAATTGATGCAATTGCTTTGTCATTTGATATGGTTTAACTTATAAGGAGATAGAAAATATATTGCTTTGTTAACTTTGGAACTGTGGTTGCACTTTGCTTTCTCTTTGTTGTGGAGGCATAATGCTTCAGATGAAGAGGAGGATTCATTCTCATTGTAGGTGATCTTTTCCTTTCCTCTACAGTTGCCAGTTCATGGAGTTAATAGATTAAACTGGAGGAGGGGGGCAAAGATCCGCATATAGCTGGTTAATGGAGGCTTGCTACCTGCCAAAAGCTCTGTGTTTGCAATTTTGTTTATTTGCTTGTTTGTTATATTTTTCCCCAAAAATGTATTTTGTCATTGCTTCCCATTATCTTAGTTAAGTGCTTTCATATCTTGACAGATTGTCCTTGGATTCTGTGATATGACTCGTATCTCTCAACTGTTCATATTTTCACCTCATATTTTTGGTCAGTTCCTCATATAATCGGACTTCATATCCTTCAGAAAATGCATGCTAACACAAAACCTGTATTCTAGAACCTTTCTAAGTTTATAAGAGTAATATTTAAAATATGTTCTTATTTTTGGACCTTTGTTTCCCACACCATTATTTTAGACTTTGTCCAGATTTTTTGCTCTAAGAGGTTTAGAGGTATGACATGAATCCTTTTGAGGTAGTACAAACTTGGAGTGCAAATAATTATTTTGTGAAAGGATTGTGAAATTAGTGACCAGTTTTAAAGATGAGGGAGAGCCTGATCTCTCCAAAATGATGTTTTGTCATATTTGTTGTGTTAATTTAACACCCATGTCTCTTACTGATTACACTGCATCAGAAACTGTAACCTTATTTTAATTTGGTGTCAGTGTTTCCACAAATGATTATTTGTGGTTAACCATAAAAATAGTATCATTTTTCCTAAGAAGGAATGTGCTCCTAACTTAATAATTCCAAATATATTTTCAAAGCATAATGATACATTTTACATGACCATGACTGACTAAGCAGTATTAAGGTTTATATGAAAAATCACTGTGGCTCACACACTGAGGAATAATTGACATTACATGCTTTTAAGAATTAAGCAAGTATATAGTTTAAAAAAGTCTGTAAATGTTATTACAAATACCATAATATCTGTTGGGTACATCACAGCAATGTAACTACTGAAGTTGTTCATATCTGGGTTTTGGCCAGTCAGAGATGGTTGACATATGGAGTACTGAAACTGACTGTTTAGGTAAAAAAGTTAAGCTCAGGAAAGCAGTGGGAATGGTGTAATCTGAAGACTTATTCAAAGGCCCCAGTGGGCATGCTCTTTTAGAAGCAAGATATAGAGAAAATAGAATAGCATGAGAAGAGGGCTTAGACCAAGTCTTGGTAATCAGCACCAAATGTAATGTCATAAGACTAAAATGGAAGGCTACATTTATAGTACATTGACTAACACAAAAGTTAAACTTAACTGACATTATTCAGAGATG
Organism: Protopterus annectens; assembly: GCF_019279795.1. NCBI lineage: Eukaryota > Metazoa > Chordata > Ceratodontiformes > Protopteridae > Protopterus > Protopterus annectens. The sequence goes on along the minus strand of NC_056733.1, from coordinate 448,445,736 downwards.
TCTTCAGTATAGTGGATATCATGCATCCTGATTCAGAAACTGAGTTGTGTGTCTCTTGGGAAAAAGAATATGTAAGAATTATACCAGCCACATGACAGGCAAATGCCCCATTAATTACAGTTGTATAAAATGCATTCTTCATTAAACTTTATTATTGCTTGAGTAACAGTTTGATATTCTGAGATTCTTAGCTGTGAACCCTGAAGTAGTGAGGATGAATGACTGGAAATGCAGCCTTAAATACATCAAGTATGCTATTTTTTTCCAAGAGATGGCAATCTTGGAGTTGATGGATATGTTAATCTGTCAATCCACAACACCTTTTTCCCATTTTTGCACATAGGGTTGTGGTGTCACTTCAACAGTGACAATCATCTGCAGCATTTATAGTATAGTATAATGACAGGTGGCTATATCTATCTGTCTTTACACATATACACACACACACACACACACACACACACACACACACACACACACACACAAGCATATATATATTATGTGTGTGTGTGTGTGTGTGTGTGTGTGTGTGTGTGTGTGTGTGTGTGTGTGTGTGTAGAGAGAGAGATATAGCTATATATATCTATATATAGAGTGTAATTCAATGAAGGAAATAATGGATTGCTAGAATAGATAGCAGAAAGGAACTGGAAGGAGGAAGGAATGTAGAAGCATACTGATGCTTCTTTTTAAAGGATTAGATTAACTACAAACAAAATTACAATTTTCAGAATTTATCTTCCACAGTTTATAAGATATTTCTTGAAGTAAAACACACATTCTCATCAAAACCTAATACATTTATACATAATACATTTATAGGCTTGGAAAAGTAATAAAGCTTGTCCTGACCATTGGCCAGGACTCCAAAAACAATGGCTGGATTCCGTCAGACTGTTTAAAATCTGCTCTTTGAAATCCATACTTCTGCATCTTATTAGCTTTGCTACTCCCTCATCACATTATGTAAAAGCTGAGCTTAGAAGAAATATTATCTGAGCATCTTTATCTTCTATCCCTGAGCATTTTTATCTTCTATTCAGCAAAACATCAGCCATCTAAACTATCTGTTTTTCTTTTATCCCTTTACTCTTTTGTACATTAAATTCCATTTACTGGAGGGCATGGCCGAGATGCCAGACTGATAGCAGCACTGAACATTAGCTCTGCTTATAACACTTTTATTCTGACAGGAAATTGAATCTAATTTTTGGAAATACTAATCCAAAAGTATATCAGAGGATTTGTGAATATAGGTCCTTTATTATTTTTTTCAAAAATTAGTACTAAAACATACGTTTTTATTAGTTTTTCCTGTCAAGAAGTTTTTCCACAAGATATCCAAGAATGAGTAACTCAAAGAAGTCTCATCAGGACAGTGTGGTAAAGAAGGAGCTGCAAACATTAATAACTACTATTCAAGATCTATCTATAAAAATGGACAAACTAGAGAATAAAATATATACCATTAAACAAGACTGTAGTAAGCAGCTGGACATTTTCAGTGAAATGGCTAAAAAGCATTCCGAACAAATAGCTTATGTCGAGAAATCTGCAACATATATGGATGGCAGACTGATGGAATGTGAAAGTCAAAATGAGTTTCTTTTGAAACAGAAAACAAAACTAACAGAAAAGCTGGAATACCTAGATAGTAGGTCATGGAAAAACAACATTAAAATCTATGGAGTACCAGCAAAGGAAGAGGGAACTGATATGATACACTTTCTTAATAACTGGCTTCCAACAGTACTAAATCTTCCTTAAATCCTTTCCTTTGGTATAGAGAGGGCTCACCAGTCTCGAGCAAAACCTGCTTCAACAACAGTTTCTCTAACCCCAGATTCATCATTGTTAGATTTTTATTCTCCCAAGATAAGGATTTGGTTCTGAAGTCTGCGTGGAATAATTCTTCCATCAAGATAAAGGACAAACTAATTCGTTTTGACAATGACCAGACTTCTTCTGTCATATCTAGAAGAAAATAATGTGTTCCCTTGATAAAATCTCTTAAAAAAGTTAACATCAAAGCACAAATTCTCTTTCCCCCTAGGATAAAAATATTTTTTACCAGAAGGTGAAAAGATCTTTAGCTCTTTGTCAGAGGCTTTGGACTTTATTCACAAAAAAAAAAAAATACTAACTGATATAGAGGACATGGAATGATCTACACAGAGTCTGAAAAGACATGCAACTAAGACACTTGGACATTCAAAGAAAGTGCAAATAAAAAATTAAAAGACAAATAGGATTGTTATCAAATAATACTAAATACTTTCTTGCAGAACTCTTTACTTAATGTTTTATTGGAATATATACACAAAGCAAAGGTGAAGTGTCTTTATTTTACATAATATTTTATTGGAATACATATACAAAACAAAGGTCGTTATTTTGCATAGGCATATATCTATGTATGTATACATGTATGTATGTGTGCATGTGTATTATATATATATATATATATATATATATATATATATATATATATGTGTGTATGTGTGCTTGTATGTACATATGTGTGTGTGTGTGTGTGTGTGTGTGTGTGTGTGTGTGTGTGTGTATATATATATATATATATATATATATATTTTTTTTTTTTTCTTCTTCTTTCATACCATATGTTTACTATACCCGGGGAGCAGTTAACTTCATTATATATTCATTTTGGATACAAAAGTCATGCTATCTTACTATTAATTCCTGATTTCCAAAGTAAAGCATTCATGTGTGTTAGTGGTGGGCTCACACTTTAAAGTTTACTGTTTAGTTTATTATGATTACACTGTATGGAATCCCCACAACAAAAGTGCCCTTAGGAGATGGTTTACTTTATAGTTTTGTTTCCTCTTGACATTTTTGAAAGATGTTCATATCATGATTAATATATATTTTGTTACTTAAAATCTGCATTTCTTAGTGTAATGTATCAACATTCAGTGCTTTACATTAACTAAATGGTCTAATTTTAATTCTTAACCTAATTTAGTTTATGGGATGTAAATTATTGATTTATGAGGAAAATCTTACTTTCCCAACATTTTTAGAGAAGGGCTGTTCATGTTTTTTTTCACTGTGGAGGCTGCTCGTGCACTTTTTATACTTTTTTAGAATGGAGAAAACTTAGTTGTTTGAAATTCCTGCCAACAATGCCTTTTCTAAGTCTCTGTGACTGTTTCTTCACACGCACAAGCATCTACAGGGCACTAGCAGCAAGCTAGAGTAGCTGGAAGCAAGAATACAGTGAGCGATGACATCGCACAACCTTTGAACTCATGCATGACTCAGAAACTAGGAAGTAAAGCTGAAAATGAAACTAGAAGGAAAAGTAACTTTTTTTTGGTTGTTTTTTCATCTTTTATGCATCTAAAGGTATGGAATCACTTTAAATATGTATTTTTAACAAGCTAGGACTTTAATGGAGTGATTATTTTACTAGTCCAATGAGGAAAATTGCATTTTAATGCTACTGTATGTCTGTTGCTTTGAAACACTGACGTCTGACAGGATACCATTCTTTGCTTTGATAGCATGCCCTAAATGATAATATATTAATATCTGACTACTTAAACAACCAATTTCTTTAATATTCTGAATGCAAATATATATATAGGATTGAGCCTCCTTTTCCTTCTGCTACTTTCATGCTTAAGCAACTTTAATCTATATTAGGTATTCTCATTGATGCAGATTTAAAGCAATATAATCAGCCTCAGTTGCAATGATAGTTACGATACCATGATTCAAATCTTTTTATGACCACATACACTGTAGGAATGGATTGTTAAATGTTCTAGGTCACTCTATTCTGTTCAGTTAGTATTAATAGACCAACATATGGCCCTCCCTTTTTTTTCTGTATTGCTATAGTTATAAACACAAGAGGTTGTAATACAGGTATAAGATATATAGGTTGTGGGTCTGTATAAAGGGAAGTTCTTGAAGGCTGTTTGGCCGAGGCGCTAAAGTGCAATAAACGAGTGGAACGGAGCTTGGTATTGTTTTTTATCCTGAACTTTTTGGATTTAAGTGTTTGCTGTGGTTTTAATATAACATATATAGGTATTAGAAGCTTATGCCAATAAAGCAACTAGGTTAATTGGTGAAACTGACTCCTTATTTTCCAACACCTAGTTGTGGTTTACACAATATTACATACAAATCCACTGTGATTGCCTGATGGACTTTTTATGTTCATATTTGTTTGAGTTACCTTAGAAATTCTTTACTGTTTGTATATACTACATTTAAAGCAGAAGCTATTTATGTATGTTTTTGGTGTGTGAAATGGTGTTAAAGGGTGGTTTAGTTAATTTATTAACTAAACCTGGAACTTTAGGTTCCATGTATGCATGTTTTCTTAGTTATTGGTTTCAGAATTTGTTTCTAAAGATTTTTGACTCATGCATGATACATAACTTCACAAATTACTTCAAATGATTATACTTGGAAGGTATTATCGATGCTCTAAATTTAACTTTAACAAATGATGCTATATAAATGCTTATCATTAAGTACTAATGGCTTAAATAACACTGTCAAAAGAGCTGGTTTAATTAAATTCATTAAAATGCACAGAGCTCAGATGATCTTCTTGCAGGAAACCCACTTGCTGGAGAAGGATTTGCAAAAATTATCATTTAATGGTTTTACAGTTCTCACAGACTCCTGCTTTAGAGCCAAAGGGAGAGGTACTCTTATACTATGGAATAATACTTATACACTACCTAAAATTTTAAACACCTTTTCAGATAAAGATGAAATGTTAAGTTTAGTAGTGCTAGAAGTTAATAAAAAATGCTTCACACTGGTAAACTCATACTGGATTCCTGGTCTAAGAACTAAATATGTGAAAAAATACTTGAATCTCATTACTTTACATGCAAATGGAAAAAATATTCTAGCAGGAGATTTCAGTTGCTTGTTATCAGATGAAGACACCTCTAAAAACAGTAAGGTTAAACTAATGACACAAGCTAAAAAGGTAAACAGTTTTATAGCCTCAATGAATTTTAGAGACATACATAATCTAAGAGTTCAAAATTCACTTCAATACACTCATTATTCTATCTGATTTGGCACACAAACTAATATTGATAAGATGTTTGTTTCTAACACTCTTTACTCTAAAATAAGTGATGTTGCAATACAGGCATGTCCACTCTCTGACCACAATGCCTTTTTGTTCATCTTGACTGTGAAAAAAGATGATATGATAATTTTTCAAAGAATCCCAGCCTATGTTACTAAGTTAAAAGGTTTTAAGGAGTGGTTATTAAAATAAATACATGCATTTATGGAAAACAACATCAATGGTGAAGTAACGTATATCATACTCTGGGGTGCATTAAAAGTTCATATCTTTAGTGGAGTTAAAGCTTGGTATTTTTAAAGGAGAAAGGAATGGGACTACGAACTTTCTGATTTACAAGCCAAAATAGATAAGTTGAAACTAAATTTAAAATCAAATGATAAAGCAGTACTTACTGAAATTTCTAAGCTAAACCACAAATATTTAGAAATATTGAATCATAAGGATGCTATAAACTTAGAAAAGATTAAACTACTGTCCTATTCAGTAAACCCTAGACATTTGCATAAAATAGCTATCAGATCCAAACAAATTAATAAACAAAATCACATTCATGAAATTAAATACAAGAATAATAACACAGTAAAAAGAACAACTGATTTAGGAGGTATATTAGAAGCCTTTAGAAATCATTATCGGTCAATCAATGACATGCAATAACCACTAGATTCAGACGATGTAATAGATACATTTCTAAAAGGAAATATCAAGACTAAGCTATCAAAACAACAAAATAGTACCCTAAATAAACAAATAACCTTAGCAGAAGTGAAAGAACAAGTTAAAAATCTGAAGGATAATAAAGCCCCAGGGTTAGATGGGATAATCCCAGAAATATATAAAATTCTTCCAGAGCACAAAATAAAGTTATTATTAGACACATTTTCCATGGTTAAACAATACTTAATTTCCCCTCTCTTGTGGAAATACTCAATAATTTTCCCCATTCTGAAACAAGATAAGGACCCCCAACTATGTGCATCCTATTGACCCATATCATTGTTAAATATTGATTATAAAATTTTCATGTCTATCCTGGTCAAAAGAATAAAGAATATATTACACAATGTAATACACTTTGATCAAACTAGCTTTATCTTGCATAGAAAAGTACATGACAATATTATTAAGCTACTATCTCTAATAGACATTTCAAACAAAACCAAGAAACAATTAACTATTATTAGTCTGGATATTGATAAGGCATTTGATTCCCTTAGTTGGTCATACTTACAAAAAATCTTTAAAGAATTTAACTTTACTTCAGATTTTACTAAACTGATATTAAATATTTATAGTGATTCTAAAACATTTATTAAGATTGGTTCATGTCTATTATCCCCAGTAAAAAATCATAAGGGAACTAGACAAGGTTGCCCTGTATCCCCATTATGTTTCACTTTATCAGTGGAACCTTTTGCTTCATTTATTAGAAATAACCCAAATATCAAAGGATTTCAAGTTAATGAGGGATACTGTCCAGAAGTTCAGCTTTTTGCTGACGATATTCTACTAACATCCAGTGACATAGAAGGCTCTTTACAACATATCATGAATGCCATAACTCTATTTGGAAAAATCTCAGGGATCCATTTTAATCAAAATAAAACCTTTAATCAATAAGAAAATAAATAGCAATTTGCAAAAATACAATACATTCAACTGGGAAAACAATAAGATAGATTATCTAGGAATAAGTATTAAGAATAAGTGGAATGAGACTATTACATCTAACTTCACTAAACTGGTAGCTATAATCAGTGATTTGACTAAAAATGGAACAAAATGTTTTTCACCATGGAAGACAGCCTTACAGTAATAAAAATAATTATTTTGCCCATGATTTTATTTTACATACAATCATTAATTTTACCTCCTCCTAAGAAATTCTTTAAACAAATAGATTCCCTATTACTAACTTTTCTATGGTTCCCAAAGAAACCAAGAATAGCCTATAAATGGCATGCTAGAGCTTGGGACAGTAATGGGATTGGCTTTCCAAACATAGAATTATATTCCAAATCTGTTATTATTAACATAATACTACACTGGATTTCATCCATATACACCTCTAGCTGGAAACAACTACATGAAATACATATAACTTCCTCTGAGGACTCAGAAACCCAGTTTAAGGAAACCTTTGGAACTAACAAAATATTTTGGATACTCCATGAATATTGCTTATATAATAAGAAATTTAGCCACTTCTCACATGGTATAAACCAAATATTTTATATTTTCAAAAATATAATCGACAACAATTATAGTCTAAAGCACACCTTTTTCATTACATTTCCCATAGCTTATACACCAGATTGCCTAGATACCTTCAATATCAATAAGATGTGGAATCCTAAAGAGAATAATCTAAAGTTTTGGCATCAGCTTATAGACAATAAGAACATCCAACAAATGAACTTTCTCTTAGCCAGATATAATGTCTGTCAAGATAAATGGCTCTGTATTCAATCTTTATGACAGTTTGTTGAAAATAAAGTGAGCGTGTCAATAAATCTGGAAACTGATATTATACCAAGATTGATGCAACTATTCATATGGTGTAGTTCAATGAACATTGAACATAAATTAAGCATATCACCTGTATATAAAATCCTACGAGAAGACTTGGTTACTTTTGACAAAGCTTTTTGGAATTACTCCATAAAGATTAATGGTGAACCTTTATCTAATGATAATAAGAAACAGTTATTAAATTCAATAAAAAACACTTCAGGATCTTTATATTGGAAACTATATACCTGGAGATTTATTCATAGAAGCTTTTACACTCCACACAGAACTGACCTTATAACCAAGAGTAATGAACGCAAATGCTGGAGGTGTGGTGATATTCTTGAAGCCAACTGGGTTCATATGTTCATCAAATGTAAAACTCTCCCACAATACTGGAGTGATTTTAGACATTTTGCAAAAGCCATGTGGTCTGATAAATGTCAAATTACTAGTTCTTTGATATTATTCAGTGCCCCTTCCCCAAGTGTTATTCCTAGACATCAGTTGCCTCTTCTTTGGTTAATTCTAGCTATTGCTTGAAAAATAATTGCATTGAACTGGAAAAATAAGCAAGGTCTTATGTTTACTGAGTTTATTTTAATAGCAAAATATGTATGTAAAAAAGAAATGCAAACTATTTATCAGAGATTATCAAATGTAACACAAAAGACTAGCTTGCCAAAAATTGGAGAGATTGTTAAATAAATATTGATTACCTTTCTTGGATAAAACAAATGTTTATCATGGATGTTTGTATATACTGTAAATACTTATTATGTTTTATATTGTTTATTTTTAATATTTTATGTCCATGTTTATTAACAAAATTTAATAAAAATGTTTTTGAAAAAATATAAACATTCCATTTACTGCTTATTGGCCCAAAATATCAACTGCTGACTGCTTATGAACACTGCATTTCATAAGATCAGTTGAAATAACAAGCTTTATGAGGCAAGCATGTTATTTTATCATTTGTCATATAGTTCAGATGCACGCACACACAAACACACACTCACACACACACACACACACACACACACACACACACACACACACACACACACACACACACACACATACAATGAAACAGTTGTCAAACTTTGTCGTGTAGGGTCATGCTATTTGGACAATGGAGAATGCTAGACCCTACTGGTGAATCTGAAACAATGTAGTCTTACCAAAATTTAATCCTTAAGAAGAGAGCAAAATATAAAGGTAAACAATGCCAAGTAATGTTGCTGACAAATGTACACTGTATTGGACTTTTCTGTTAATCTTCCAATAAACACTACTCCACAACTTTAAATAATTTCTAGGTACAGATATAGCAGCCCTCAATTATAACTGAAATTAAGGATCTATCTATTTATCTATCTGTCTCTCTATCTATCTATCTATCTAGCTATCTGTGTATCTATCTCTCTATTTAGGCTGATCTGTCTACTTATCAATCCATCATGCTGGATGTCTATAAATCTATCAATATGCTAGGCTGTGCATGCTTACAATGACAAAGAAAAACATAACATTTAGGTGGTTACCAAGCAGTAGGCAACTGTCTCTTCTTTCATAACAAAATCTCTTCTAGATCATCACTTATAGAAAGTGCTACATTCTCCATAATTGCTCATATTATTTAGCTGGTAATCTGTCATTTTCTAAAAACTCTTGCTATTGGATACATTATTATCAATGCACTTTGTTTGATTCCTAATTTATGCAAAGATTCATTTCATCAGAACTGTTTTGGTGAAGTACAACTTCAGATTTGTTTTGCTCAGAGAGTTTGGGGGTTAACATTTGGTGCATTTCACTTTAAGTTGAACTTTTCTTGAATGAGGTCTTCCTTTTTGGTCTGAGTATTCCAGCCACAGTTCAGTTCAACTATTTTTCTCAGGGAGTTTTCAAGAAAAAGACTAGTGTTTCCTAATTGTTTTCCTCTGCTCTGCAGTTGTATAACCCTTGAGTTAATACATTTGGAAAAGAGAAATGGGACAATGCCTTTTATGTCTGTATTGATTTTGATGTTATTGAGTATCTTACATAAGCATTTCTCCATTTTAATCAAAATAAAACCTTTAATCAATAAGAAAATAAATAGCAATTTGCAAAAATACAATACATTCAACTGGGAAAACAATAAGATAGATTATCTAGGAATAAGTATTAAGAATAAGTGGAATGAGACTATTACATCTAACTTCACTAAACTGGTAGCTATAATCAGTGATTTGACTAAAAATGGAACAAAATGTTTTTCACCATGGAAGACAGCCTTACAGTAATAAAAATAATTATTTTGCCCATGATTTTATTTTACATACAATCATTAATTTTACCTCCTCCTAAGAAATTCTTTAAACAAATAGATTCCCTATTACTAACTTTTCTATGGTTCCCAAAGAAACCAAGAATAGCCTATAAATGGCATGCTAGAGCTTGGGACAGTAATGGGATTGGCTTTCCAAACATAGAATTATATTCCAAATCTGTTATTATTAACATAATACTACACTGGATTTCATCCATATACACCTCTAGCTGGAAACAACTACATGAAATACATATAACTTCCTCTGAGGACTCAGAAACCCAGTTTAAGGAAACCTTTGGAACTAACAAAATATTTTGGATACTCCATGAATATTGCTTATATAATAAGAAATTTAGCCACTTCTCACATGGTATAAACCAAATATTTTATATTTTCAAAAATATAATCGACAACAATTATAGTCTAAAGCACACCTTTTCATTACATTTCCCATAGCTTATACACCAGATTGCCTAGATACCTTCAATATCAATAAGATGTGGAATCCTAAAGAGAATAATCTAAAGTTTTGGCATCAGCTTATAGACAATAAGAACATCCAACAAATGAACTTTCTCTTAGCCAGATATAATGTCTGTCAAGATAAATGGCTCTGTATTCAATCTTTATGACAGTTTGTTGAAAATAAAGTGAGCGTGTCAATAAATCTGGAAACTGATATTATACCAAGATTGATGCAACTATTCATATGGTGTAGTTCAATGAACATTGAACATAAATTAAGCATATCACCTGTATATAAAATCCTACGAGAAGACTTGGTTACTTTTGACAAAGCTTTTTGGAATTACTCCATAAAGATTAATGGTGAACCTTTATCTAATGATAATAAGAAACAGTTATTAAATTCAATAAAAAACACTTCAGGATCTTTATATTGGAAACTATATACCTGGAGATTTATTCATAGAAGCTTTTACACTCCACACAGAACTGACCTTATAACCAAGAGTAATGAACGCAAATGCTGGAGGTGTGGTGATATTCTTGAAGCCAACTGGGTTCATATGTTCATCAAATGTAAAACTCTCCCACAATACTGGAGTGATTTTAGACATTTTGCAAAAGCCATGTGGTCTGATAAATGTCAAATTACTAGTTCTTTGATATTATTCAGTGCCCCTTCCCCAAGTGTTATTCCTAGACATCAGTTGCCTCTTCTTTGGTTAATTCTAGCTATTGCTTGAAAAATAATTGCATTGAACTGGAAAAATAAGCAAGGTCTTATGTTTACTGAGTTTATTTTAATAGCAAAATATGTATGTAAAAAAGAAATGCAAACTATTTATCAGAGATTATCAAATGTAACACAAAAGACTAGCTTGCCAAAAATTGGAGAGATTGTTAAATAAATATTGATTACCTTTCTTGGATAAAACAAATGTTTATCATGAATGTTTGTATATACTGTAAATACTTATTATGTTTTATATTGTTTATTTTTAATATTTTATGTCCATGTTTATTAACAAAATTTAATAAAAATGTTTTTGAAAAAATATAAACATTCCATTTACTGCTTATTGGCCCAAAATATCAACTGCTGACTGCTTATGAACACTGCATTTCATAAGATCAGTTGAAATAACAAGCTTTATGAGGCAAGCATGTTATTTTATCATTTGTCATATAGTTCAGATGCACGCACACACAAACACACACTCACACACACACACACACACACACACACACACACACACACACACACACACACACACACATACAATGAAACAGTTGTCAAACTTTGTCGTGTAGGGTCATGCTATTTGGACAATGGAGAATGCTAGACCCTACTGGTGAATCTGAAACAATGTAGTCTTACCAAAATTTAATCCTTAAGAAGAGAGCAAAATATAAAGGTAAACAATGCCAAGTAATGTTGCTGACAAATGTACACTGTATTGGACTTTTCTGTTAATCTTCCAATAAACACTACTCCACAACTTTAAATAATTTCTAGGTACAGATATAGCAGCCCTCAATTATAACTGAAATTAAGGATCTATCCATTTATCTATCTGTCTCTCTATCTATCTAGCTATCTGTGTATCTATCTATCTCTCTATTTAGGCTGATCTGTCTACTTATCAATCCATCATGCTGGATGTCTATAAATCTATCAATATGCTAGGCTGTGCATGCTTACAATGACAAAGAAAAACATAACATTTAGGTGGTTACCAAGCAGTAGGCAACTGTCTCTTCTTTCATAACAAAATCTCTTCTAGATCATCACTTATAGAAAGTGCTACATTCTCCATAATTGCTCATATTATTTAGCTGGTAATCTGTCATTTTCTAAAAACTCTTGCTATTGGATACATTATTATCAATGCACTTTGTTTGATTCCTAATTTATGCAAAGATTCATTTCATCAGAACTGTTTTGGTGAAGTACAACTTCAGATTTGTTTTGCTCAGAGAGTTTGGGGGTTAACATTTGGTGCATTTCACTTTAAGTTGAACTTTTCTTGAATGAGATCTTCCTTTTTGGTCTGAGTATTCCAGCCACAGTTCAGTTCAACTATTTTGCTCAGGGAGTTTTCAAGAAAAAGACTAGTGTTTCCTAATTGTTTTCCTCTGCTCTGCAGTTGTATAACCCTTGAGTTAATACATTTGGAAAAGAGAAATGGGACAATGCCTTTTATGTCTGTATTGATTTTGATGTTATTGAGTATCTTACATAAGCATTTCTCTCTTTGTTTTTCACATCTTATTACCTTGAGTGCGCATGTATGTGTGTGTTTGTGTGTGTGTATATCTATCTGTTTATTTATTTATTTAACATTTATTAACCGGGAAAGTGCGACTTGGAATGAAGCCAATTTTCAGTGGAGGCCCTGGGAGAAACGCTCCAGATGCATGTCTTTGTAACGTGGGAGGAAACTGGAGCACCCGGAAGAAACCCACATGAATACAGGGAGGACATGCAGACTCCACACAGACAGCATTCCAGCTGAGAATTGAACCGGAGAACCTCTTGCTGTGAGGCAACAACACTACTGCTGCACCACTGCGCCATCCATCTATGTATATCTATCTATATATATATATATATATATATATATATATATATATATATATATATATATATATATATATATATATATGTATACAGACAGTGATAGAAAGAAAGAAGATAGAGAAAGAAAAAATGGGATAAGGGGTCTCAATCTCAGCCTCCCTGGCCACCAGCCAAATATGGATGATTTGTACTTTCATTTATTTTCACTTTGGTTCACTTAATTTTGTGTATCCACTGAGAGAAAGATTTCCTTTAGCACAAAACAAAACAATAGCAGAAGTACTTGGATTTTAGCACTTCTGCCACATGCCTGTTTTGAGCTCCAAGACGTGGCAGAATGACACCAGCTGCTCAGGAGTGATATTTAAGGTTGCTACCAGTCCTGCTATTAGCTGGAAATCATAGTTTAAATATTTGCATCCTGTCACCTGCAGGAGATAGCAATGTGCAGCTACCGTCCCAGTTTGGTGATTTCTCTGAACAGCCACTGTTACTTGCAGCGTTCACAGTAATGCACAGTTTTGATGCTAAACCAGATTTGATGACAGGACTGCTCCCTGTTTGGTCCATGTAGTGAAACTTGAGTTCTTAATGGCTGCGGCATCAGCAAGAATTGACGCCATTTAGAAAACCTTTAGCAAGGCATCCATGTTTACTCACCCTTGGTTTTACATAGGAAGGAGGTCTCTCTGTCTTATCTCTAATAAATTGCTCAGAATTTCACAGAACATCCATATTTTTGCATTACATTTCCCTGGTCACTTTTTCATAAAAGTTGCGGCTTTCTCACAAATCATTGAGGTCTGCAGACACTAAATGATGACAGGCATTTTAGTTTCAGAAAAAAAGGATGTTAATGGAAAACCTGTTATTCTATCAATTTTCTGAATATAAAGAGCAATATTTAAAATCTGTCTCTTAATTTGGATCTTTATCCCCTGCTATTTGGGCTTTGCCACTGGTTCTTACATTAAATGGTTAAAAAGTGAGGAAAGAACTGTAAGTATGGTTAATTAAAAAATTGCATCCACTAAAAATAAAAAAAAATTCAGACTCCATATCCTTCAGAAGATGCAAGCTAATGCAAAACTTATTTTAGCACCTCAGTATGTTTATAACATTGACATTTAAATTATACCTCTAATGTTGGGCATTTCTTTCTTCTTTATTTTTACCTATTGCTGATTTTTGCACTAAGAGGTTAAAAAGTATTCTCATTCCTCTCGACTTTTTTGTTTCAAGAATTATGAACAAACTCCTCAGATCGGGGAAGGACGTTTTTTTAAATGCTGTTCTAATTCAATTAACATGTCAATAGAAAGAAAAATTGAATTAGCATATATTTTCTGATTCTAAAGGATATAAAAACTGAAGCTCAAATGTTTGTCATTATTTAGTGAATTTAATCCTTATTGCTGAAGCTTTAATCTTGATGATTTTCATTCTGTCATTGGGTCACAAGGTTGGGGAAAATGCTATAAAATGCAGCACAGAGCATCTAGAATTCGATTGCATCCAGGGATTCCACAGTCCCAGACTCCCAGTTTAATTGCATTATTTCTCCTAAAGTTATTAGAGGTCAGTCTAAGCCACACCAGCTGTGATTCCATATACATAGCCATGCCCCTCTGTCCCACTTTGAACATCTGAAAAGGTGACATCCCCAGTGATCTTTCATACTACTGTTTGTTTTGGATACCACGTGATTTGCACTTCTCAATACAACTACTTTGTATCTGAAGTACAAGTGTGTTTGTGTGTGTATGTGTGTGTGTGTGTGTGTGTGTGTGTGTGTGTGTGTGTGTGTGTGTGTGTGTGTGTCTGTGTGTGTGTGGGTGTGTGTGTGCTTGTGTGTGTGTGTGCGCACGCGCATTTGAGAAGAGCTAGAGAGAGGAGTATTCTCAGACCAATAAGCTCTTTATTGATGTAGATATGTATGTGTTTTCATGTGTTTAAATAGATAGATATGCATACATGTACAATACTGATACACAGACACGAATATTTTTCCATAAAATTTCCATATTGATTAAATGTATCTGTATAATTTAATTTCAACAATGTCACTTTCTGACTGGCATTTTCTTTGATTTAGTACTATAACAACAAAGTGCAAAAGATCAAGTTCATAATATTGAGACACGGCTCTAGTAGCTAATATCAAATACCCCATGAAATACAACAATTATTAAGAGATATTCAGTCATCAGAAAGCTTGTCATATTATATGAATTTGTGATAGAGAAGGATCACAGAGTTCTTAAAAATGAAAAATAGAAACTTTTTTTCTTTTACATGAAACATCCATTAGAATTTTTACTGAATGGAAATGATATATTCAGATATCTTTGCTCATGTAAAGCTTGGTTGAGAAATCAGTGCTAAGGACTGTATCACTCATCCTGTTAATGTTTCTTGTTTTGTTCTGGTAAATCAGGGTATATTACATGCAGTAGAAAAAAGTGTGTAATGTGTTTTATATTTAATGCTTTTGTGCTTTGCTGGGATGAAAATATGAAATTAAAAATGGTACAGTTGCAATAAAGCATGGTGGCAGAATGCCAGTTGTTCAGATGTTTTATCACTGCCTGTGTCATTATTTGATTTATTTCAAGTGTTAAGTCATTAGCTCTTTTATGAGATTATGCCCTTTTAGGTCTGTTTACATTATAGTACATACTGATATCTGTGACATATTTTAATTATTACTATGTTTCTTCTAGCAAGAAAGAAAGATGACCATTGTTATCAAAATTAGCATGATGTATATGCCTACAAATTGCTAAAGATAAGCATGGCATTTTAAATTAGCACCTGTTTTATGAAAGGTAAAGCTACAGAGACACAGAAGATTGCATGCAGTTTCTTATACCAGTCCATTTACTGGTGTTCTAAGCATTCTTGGGATAGAGTCAGGTTAGTGAAATGGCACCAAATGCGGTCTTTTCTTCATTTGTGCTATGTTCCACTTATGTAAATAGAAAATGAGAAGAAGTAAAATGTTTTTTACCTCCTGTTTGAGTAGTATATACTAGCCAGTCAATGAAATGATTTAAAATCCAAATGGAACATTGAAGGCATTTTCACTATTTGGAAAGTCTGTCCCATGCTCTTAGAGAGGGAAGGATTAAGAGTCCTGGGAATTCACGAAAGTGCCTAGTATGAATTGAAGTCCCTTTTCCCACAATGTGCTCATTTGTGATTAAGAAACATATTAGCAGAGATGAGTAAAGAACTCTTTATGGCTAATTTGCATGTCCCTGAATTGCACTTACTACCATGACATGCAGATCTTTGCTGATCTGCATGTCATGGTAGTAAAGAGCTGCTGAAGTCGACAATGCCATTTCCCCCCAGTAATTCACCCAAGGAGACAAACATAGACAGACACACACACACACTTACACACACACACTTACACACACACACACACACGCATGCACACATGACACACACACACACACACACACACACACACACACACACACACACACACACACACACACACACACACACACACACACACACACACACACACACACACACACACACACACTGCAATCTTGGTACCGGTCCCTACCCTGTCTGCCCTCCTCCAGTTCCTTCCACCCCTGTAATAGTTGAAGTGCAGTTATCACACATATCTACATATCTATTAGGTTCTGGTGTCTTGTGCGTACCTCCTCCCTCAAATCCCTGTATTGCTGTTGGTACAGGTATGGCACTTTACTACTTGAGTCATCCCTGGTGTACATTGCTTTTCTCACCCCTTGATACCCATTTTGATGTTGGTGCTATTGCAGCACTTCAGTTTATATTATCTGTGATGTACAGTGTGTTTCCTACTCCATAATCCCTGTTATTTTGTCATTGTCATTACAGCACTTCAGTTTATTGTCATCCATAATCATCCTTCGGTCCCTGTACTGCCATTGGTGTTGGTGTATCACTTCAGTTTGTGCTATGCTTGGTGTCAGTGGTTATCTCCATCCTCAAACTGCCATTCATGCTGGTATGGCACTGGAATATTGTTTGATCCTTGGAAATCTAATGTATCCTTTGCACCCATATCCCTGTAATACAATAATGGTTTCTAGCTGAACATGTCCTTTAAGCTATGTTAAAAAGTCTGAAATAGTGAGGCAACCATGCTGTTCTACATCGCCAAGTGATTTCTTGAATTGCTTGACCATGTAGATGCCTTACTGGAGGTGGTTTCAGGGACAGAACCCATGGCTAATTTGTGTATGTGTCTCCCTCGGTATACATCATTGGCATTCAGCATGGTTGCAGGGCCAGCCCTTTGCAGTACTGCATCTATTTTTGGTAGAGGGCTGTGCAGCACCCTACTTGGGCACATCTGCTGGATTGGGGAAATGTCATATCATCTTAATGAATTGCCATTCTCAAGTCTTACTTCAGCAGTGTTCTGCAAGTTCATAAAAATATACAGTTATAGCTAAGTTGCTACAGGAGCATTGTGTTTTGATTGTGGTCTTGGCACTGAGGAGTGAAGAGTAAACTCTTACCACTATGTGGCCCATTGTAAGGTAGAAGCGTGAAATATCCAACATACGGGCACTATATTAATAGTAAACAACAAAGGACACCAAAAAAAAGCACCAAAACACTGCAGGATTGAGGATGCCAATTCATTTATTTATAATTATTGTTCTACAAATGTGGTATATTTTGCCCAATGTCAAAAATGCCCTGCCTTCTATGTGGGTAAAACTTCCAGGAGGTTAAGGGACCAAATTTGTAAACACAGCCTGGATATTAGAAACAACAAACCTACTGATGCATAGTGCAAGCATGTAATGGTATGTGGCACGCATACTTTTGGCTTTTTAGTAGTCGAGCAAATTAAGAAAGACATTCTGGGTAGAATAATGGATGAACATATTGATGCTTGTGAGTTGAGATGGCATATCAAACTAAATGCAGTTAGCTACCCTGGTCTTAATGAAACTGTTTCTCTTAATTCAGTTTTAAGGTTGAAGTATTATGACAGCGTGTGATTGTGCTGATTCTTTTTTTTTTCATTATGTGACCCTTAGGAGGGATATTTAAATGTTTGTTTTAATCTAATATTTTAGTTCTGATGAAGTTCCAGTAAATTTTAGGAATGAAAGAGCTTAACTCTGTTTAAAAAATGTATACGTTATTGCTGGCTCTGAGTTGTCCTCTTTGCATCAACATAGGAGTGGAATGTCATTCAAGGAAGACAATTCATTACATGTATTCTAAATATTGCCTTAATAACAATGACATCTTAAGATTTAGACTGATGCAAGCAAGCAAAAATGACTGGAAACTTTAATAGAGCATGCCATTTACCTATCTAAAATCTAAAACACAATTAAAAACTGCACATAACTGCTTATTATATATAAGTATAGCATTTTAGTACCCCCATTGAAATCCCCCACCCCATTGCAATTAATAGTATCAACTTAGTTTATTCCCCACAGAAATCACATTGAGGGAAATAGATCATCTGGAGTTCTAGTCTAACTTACTTATCTCAAATGGGTACCATACTGAATATCCATTTGTATAATGTGTAAACTGGTCCAACCATTGAATAGGGAGACCTTACCAATATCTGAAGAAGAAGCTTACAAATAAGAGACTAATTATCTGTATTCCTATGTATAAGGAGTAGGTGACATATGAGGAAATAGTATTAATACCAAACAGCAAAAACTCGGAAGTTTCTGTGACAATAAGCCACTTTTCTTCACCATGGGTTGCCTCCAAAGCATGTGATAATAGTCTGCATGAACTGCTGAGCACAACCAGCAGTTATTAGAGTCTGACCAACCTCAATGGTACAATCTTTCAGAGGATTGCTGGTGCAACAATTTGAACCTGTAAACTGATAAATAGCTGGGAGAGATGAAGACAATCTGTAATGAAAGGGTTTTTGCCACTCTTGTAGAGTTGGGGAGTCCAGGAAACATTGAAAGCATTGATTAAATGAAGGCTATAAAGATTTTTGGGACTGGGGAAATGAGTTTGTCTAAAATAATTTTGGTTTTAAGCTGGCTAAATGCCAACCTACAAGTACTTTGCTATCCCTCAGGAGTCACAGAGTGTCATCTGCCCTGGCAACTAAACTAGCCTTGTTAGTGTTGAGTATATGATGTAATTGTAAACGCTGACACTTGAGGAGATTAAAATCTTTAATTATCATTTTAAAGTCATTATAGTTAATTATTCTATTCTTGCTGATTCAAGGAAAAAGGCAATGCCAAAATTCACCAAGATCCCCCAGTAGAAGAACTTCCCATTAATAAGATCCCTATCTGAATGCCAAATCCCATTATTTAATACTCCTCTCTCATTATTCTTACAGTTGCTGAATAGGTCCTCTTCCACCCTTCTCTCCCAACATGTTGGGGCTCAAATTCTACTCCCATCAGCCATTTTCACTCTTCCCACTACAGGCCTGGTTATACTGAATTATATGGCTAGAATTAGATAAACTCTGGATTTTTCATATTGGCATTTGGTTTCATTTAGCTAGCATTGCAGATATGCAGTTTTAAATGTTTGCATAATGTTTAGCATGTGAGATCAGTGCAGTATTGACCATCATAATAGCCACTTCAGCCTAGCTAATTGTATTAACCCAACATTAAAATTCTTAACATTATGACTTGATGAATTATATCTCTCAAACTATCAGTGCAAGAAATCTGGACAAAGAATAAAATAATTGGGAGGGTTGGGACAAAAGTCCAAATTAGGGACTGATTTTAATTATTTCTCTTATAAACTTAGAAAGTTGCTATAAGCTTGCATGTATTTTCTGAAGGGTGTGAAATCTGAAACTTAACTGTCTGAGATTATTTAGAGACATGAGTCCTCAATGATTTGCCAAAAAAAAAAAAACACATTTCATGAGGAGCAGACCAAAAACATAAGGCAAAAACCAAGACATTCTGCAAAAAATCTGGATAGTTGAGAGGTATAGTTAGTACTCCTGTGATGTCTTACCATACTTTCCTGGGAAGAGCTCTAGCATTTAGTTTTACTTTTCTGGTATAACTTTTTTAATATATAGTGTAGAGCAATATGTATGTATACCTTTAGGGGTTTGAGCAAGTGTATAAATAATGAGCACATGCGTGCTATTTTGTAGAGAGCTGTTGAGATGTAAGCATGCGTGTATGTAATGGTCTGTCGGTTAATCAGTTTGTTTATATTTTATGTTGCTGCTATCCATCCTGATGTGTTTCTATGTGATAAAGCATATAAATTAACTATCCTACCTGTTTGTCTTCACTTGTGAAACAAGATGAGTGACATGGTGTCAGAATGGGATCCAGATTCAGGACCGAGAGGCACTCAGTTAATGGTGGAGGAATATAGAGGAATGGATCATCCCTACTGCATATACAATTCACAAAACAAGTCAGAAATGAATTCCAGGTATTAAAAGTTGCTTAAATGATTTCTTATTCACAACATATAAAACAAAGCACTCAGAACACTCTAAACAAATTTCTAGTTAAACGGAATGTCAGAAACTGTGACATATTGATAAAAATATTCAAAATAACTAGTGAAAAATGTTTGAAATAATGCCCAAATTGCATAAAATAAAATAAACAACTGCATTTTTTGCTATGTGCTACTTTTTTGCATTAATTAAAGCAATTCAAGATATCCAGAGTGTTATGAAGTGTTTGCATGTTTGTGCAGTATTACAGTGAAGTTTTTTTTTCGCAAAATACAGCCATTTCAAAGAATATTTCACAAAGTACAGTATTTCAAAGAGATTATTGTGCATTTGAAATTACATGGTCATATTTTTGGTGTGGTTGGGCAAACTTTGTTGGCATGGCAGACAGATTTCAAAGAAACAGATCCTCTTGTCTTTGATAATAATATTGCAGAGAATTGAAGAGTGTTTGAGCAAGAGTATGATATTTTCATACAATGCATTTTCAGACAAAGATGCACATACAAAGGCATTTCTTCTCCTTAATTTAGCTGGTTCAGAAGAAATAGAAAGACAGAGTTCATTTGCGTATGCACCTGTTGTGTTTGAAGGGGAGGGGAAAACCACCATATAATGGTACCAGCTGACTCAAAGAAAGACCCAGAGTGCTTAAAACATAAATTTAGAGAAATGTGTAACCCCAAATAAATATTACAATGGAAAGGCACTTATTTTACACAAGGGATCAAATGCCTGGTAAAATTTTTGCAGCATATATAACTGATTTGAGAAACAAATCTAAAATGTGCAGATTTGGTGATTTAAGGGATGAGTTGAAAAAAGACTGACTTGTGTGTGGTATTAAAGATGATGCTGTGAGAAAGATTTTGCTTCATGACATGGATTTAACTATAAATAAGGCCATTGAGATTTGTCAGATATATGACCTTACAGAAAAGCACACAAACATGCTTACAAATGAGAAATGCATTCTTCCAGTATCTTCTAAAGCTAATATTGATAGTATGCAATACATGGTTTAAATTAACAGACCTGAGCACATGGCAGCAACTGTGAGCCCTGCAACACTCCATGGGAAACCCTGTACCTTTCTAGTAAATTCCAGAGTATGCACAGCCTCAGTGAATCACAACGGTAAGTCACCAAACTCAAAGCATGTACCTCACCTAGCTTCATTGTCAACTGTTGCAATTGTGATGGCAATCATACGTCTAAAAAAGAAAAGTGCTTAGCTTTTGGTCAGCAATGCCACAGATGTAAAAAGTGGAATCATTTCCAAAGATTTTGTAAATCAAAAGGGTACATTCTTTTATTAAAAGAGAATATTCAAAGAGACAAGTTGATCAATTAGAAAGCTGTGATCCTACTTTTTATGTTGATGGTGTGTCTGTGCTTAATGAAACAGTCAAAGCAGTAGATTTATGGGCAAAGAATGAAGTATGTTGTACTGTTTGGATAAATGGAAGACCGATACAGCTCAAAGATGACACAGGTTCAAAGTGCAATGTTATGTCTGCAGAAACATTTGATATAGTGTGTGCTGGTGAGAAGCTAGATTTGGAAAAGTGTGCAAAACTTATTGATTATGGTGGTGAAGAAATTCAAACTGAAGATCCAGTAGTGCCTTCATGTTACACTGCTAAAAACAGCTATTGCAATTTTATGTGGTCAAAGGGCATGTACAGTTAATATTAGGCCTCAGACATTTTGAAAATGGAACTGCTTTAATTTAATATGGAAGTTCATCATGTTAGCTTGAAATGCTACTGCTCTAATTTTGCCCACTCTATTTTCTCTACATATGCTGATCTTTTCAAAGAAAAACTAGGCAAACTCCCAGATGTGTATGCTAGGAATTTAGACCCAGATGTTAGTCCAATTGTCAGACGAGCCCAGAAAGTTCAGTTAGCTAGGCAGAACAGAGTCAAAGTTGAGCTAGATAAAATGGTGCAGCAAGGTGTGATTTGTCAGTTGAACCAATTGAATAGGTATTCTCCATGGTCGTAGCTCAAGAAAATCTCAGATGATATCAGAATATGTATTGATCCATGAGATTTGAACTAGGCACTGAAAAGACCTCACTATCCAATGCACACAGTTGAAGAAGTTGCAGCTCTTATGCCAAATGTCAATGTTTTTCTTAGATGCAAAGAATTCATTTTGGCAAATTTTGCTAGACTGAAAATCCTCATTGTTAACCACTTTCTGTACTCTGGCAGGTACACATTTTTGAGAATGCCATTTGAGATAAATTCTGCCAGTGAAGTCTTCCAGCATGCAAGGGAATTTTTTCTAGGTATCCATGTGCTATTTTAGTAAATGATACTCTAGCAGGAGGTAATGGTGAAGCTGGGCATGACAGAAACTTCAAGGAAGTTATAGAAACAACAAACAAAGTGAATCTTAAGCTGAATCCTCATAAGTGCAAATTCAGGCTATGAGAAGCTACTTATGTTGGTCATTTATTTACCAGTTCAGTTTTACAACCAGACCCTACCAAGCAAATATCAATTCCTGAGATGCCAGCTCCAGACAATGTTCAAGTCCTAGAACATTTTCTTGGCATGGTTAACTATCTAGGAAAAATTGTTCCAGACTTGAGCCAACCATCAGCACCACTCCAAGAGTTGACACATAAAGATGTATCCTGTCATGGTTAGAGCAACACCAGAGAGAATTTGATGTCCTGAAACAGATAATTGCCAGTCCAACTCTCAGATACTATGATGTTCACAAAAAAGTTACTCTTTCTTGTGATGCTTCAAAGTTTGGTTTTGGTACAGTCATTCTTCAAGAGGGTAGACTAGTAGCCTATACGTCCAGAACTCTGACTCATACTGAGATGCAGTATGCTCAGATAGAGAAAGAACTCTTGGCAAATTGAAGGTCATGCTGCTCAGTGCTAGGAGCTTTAACCTGAAAATGCACTCACTTGAGGCTCTATTCACACTGGAAGATGCTGATGTCTGTACAGTCACAGAAACTTGGTTCAGGGCTGCATAGAGCACCCATGCCTTACCAGGCTATACCTCTTTCCACACTTTTCAAACCCAAAATGAGGTCAGAAAGACTAAGGGTGGTGGAGTCTCTATCTTAATTATGGACAAACACACCTCCCGAGTGGTTTACCAGCATGAGGCACTGGAATTACTCCACTTGCAACTGAGAGTTTGCAAGACACCATCCAAGTTATAGCCAGCTATAGACCCCCTTCATGACTCAGGACACCCATTCCTCCTACGAGGACCTGCTTGACTCCATCAAGGTACCCCTTAACACCTTGATCCTTGGTGAATTCAACTACCCCACCATAGACTGGGTGAACTATTCCTGCACTAATGCACTAACCCAATGATTCCTTGACATCACCAATGCTAATGCACTAGAGCAGCTGGTTTCATCCCCTATAAGGGGGGATAATATACTGGACTTGGTTCTCACCAACCATCCCCATAGTATGTTCTTCCCTGGTGAGATCAGATCATTGGTCTGTCTCATTTGAAATTTCTATCCCACCCAACCCCTCCCCAGCCATAACTAGGCTAAAAACTTCTCAAAAGCTGACTACAACCTCCTAAGGGAGGGTATTTGCAGCTTCATACCACCGACCCCCGACCCCTTCAGAGGATGCAGATAGCTATGCTGAACAGTATGCCAGTTCAGTATACAAGCACCTGTACAACTACATGGACCCAGCCTTACCCAACAGAACTAAAGCCTGCTCCTCAAGGAAACACAAACCTGTCTAGTGGACATCCTCTGTCAGCAGGTTTACAACAAAAGGAAGAAACTGTTGTCCAAGGGTAAAAAGGAGCAAATCCCAATTTGGAAAATCTCCCTCCTCCGCCTCAACAAACAAATTAGAGCACTGGTGAAAACTTCCAAAGCCAATTATGAGTCAAAACTGGCCTCTGAAATAAAGAGTGACCACAAGTCCTTCTTCAGTTATGTTACGAACCTCCATGGCAAAGTCCAAGTTTGTTCCGAATTAGTACTTAATAGTACCACTTACACTGATCCTGCTGACTTAGCCAACCTGTTAGCTGATAGGTTCAGAGCAAACTTCACCCTCCTATCACTCCCCAAAGGTGCAGTCGACATCCCCGATACTTCTCCCACACCTCACATTTCTGTAGATCAAGTATTAAAGGCATTATCCAAGGCAAAGAACCCAGCTTCCATGGGACCTGATAGTATCCCAGGTTGTATTCTGCACCATCTCCAGCAAGAACTAGCTTCAACATTGAGCACCTTGTTTAACCACAGCCTAATTACAGGCTTCATGCCAACAGAGTGGAGAACCACCGTTGCCATCCCCTTGCACAAAGGTGGTGCCACTACATTAGCTTGACAAGCCTGATCTGTAAAGCCATGGAGCATATTATTATGGATCTCATAAACAAGGACATAGGCAATCTCCAAGCACTTGGCCTCACCCAGTTCAGATTTGCCAGTGGCAGATCTTGCCTATTGAACCTAGTTGACTTCTTTGAGACTGTCACTAAGGCTTGGATGAGGGAAAGCCAGTTTACCTTGACCTGCCAAGGCGTTTGACACAATCCCCCACCCAGGCATCATCAAAAACCTAACACAACTTGGTGTTAATCCCTATCTTGTCAGATGGGTGGCCAACTGGCTGACAGATAGGACCCCAAGGTCCTATATAGTTGCCACCACCTATGATAGCAGACATGTCACTAGTGGTGTTCCCCAGGGATCTGTCCTAAGACTCTTACTATTTGGCATCTACTTCTCAGAGGTCCAGTCAAAGACAAAGGGCCTGTGGCTGGCCAAGTTTGTGGATAACTGTAAGTTGGGTGCTTTGATTGACTCCGCAAATGATGTTAACATACTGCAAGAGGGTCTCACAGATACAAATAACTGGTGCCAAAGTCATGGCCTTAAGTTAAATGCAAAAAAAGTAGCCTCATACCAATCAGCAAAAACACAGCTCCTGCTGATTACCACACCAACGGCAATCCCCTAAGCACTCCACCTGTGGTGACAGACCTGAGTACTCAGGTTGACAACAATCTCACATTCGACTATCATGTGGTGGCAGTGGTGAGAAAAGCATTTTACTTGGTTCATCTCATAAGTAAAGGGATTATATCCAGAAAAAAGGAGGTTATTACCTCTCTCTACTCCTCCCTCATTAGACCTATAATTGAGTAAAATGCCCCACTTTGTATGTACCTGTCCAAACATCTGCACCAACTGGAAAGGCCCCAGAAATACCTCAAAAGAGAATCCATGGCCTCCAACACCTGTCCTATGTGGACAGGCTGAAATCACTGTCACTCTACTCGATATCATACAGATTGCTCGGAGGTCACCTGTGTCTCATCTACAAGGCAATATCGGATCTTGCCCTACTAGAGATGCTCCATATCTGTAAGTCTAACTCCTCACATATTACCCACTCAATAGGGCTAAATTTAAAATGCAACATCAGCAAAACCTGCTGGAGAGACAGGTGTGTCTCCTGAAGGCTGCCCTGTCTCTGGAATTGACTTCTCATACATGTCAAACAGAGTACTTCACTGACCCTCTTCAAGTGTAACCTTGATGAGTGGATGTAAAACTACTAATTTGTCCCAGAGGTTCCACCTATGTCCCTCACTGACAGGGGTGACAGGTGCTGACTGAGGTTTCTGTTTTGGGGATAATCTCTTGGCTAGGCTTGTAAAGACCCTAGGGCCATTAACCTAATAACCTCCTACAATCTTATGATCCTATGAATTGTGTTTGCATGCTCGAAGTTCCATGATTATATTTATGGTTGACCTATCCAGATTGAAACTGATCACCAACCTCTAGTTACTATTTTGAGAAAGCCTATGCAAACAGCTCCTGCCAAATTGCAGTGCATGATGTGGAAATTGCAAAATTATAATGTCAGTCTTGTTTACACAATAGGAAAACTTCTTTATCTTGCTGATGCTTTATCCAGATTGCCCAGAAATACCACTGAACAGCATAAGAATGAGAAGCTTGATTTTGAAGTCATGGAACTGAGAAATTTTTCTTCCACACATCTTGATGAGCTTAGAAATCCTACAGGCACAGATCCAGTTCTTCAGAAGCTCAACCACTTTATCAGTCAAGAATGGCCTTCAAAGCAATCTTGCTTACCAGTGGAAGTGCAACCTTATTTTTCTTACATAGATGAGATTTTGTTTGACAATGGTATCATCAGGAAAGGTCCAAATGTGATTGTTCCAAAGCCTTTGCAACAAGAGTACATTACTATCTTGCATTGTGGCCACCCAGGAACTGATTCTACCAAAAGAAGGGTGAGACGACTAGTATTTTGGCTTTCTATGTCAAAGGGTATCACAAGAGTACTTTCTTCTTGTTCTGTATGTAATGGCACTAAGCCACATCAACAGAAAGAACCACTTCTGCTAAATCAGATTCCTGAACTACATTGGTTGACAGTAGCCACAGGCATTTTCGAATGGAATGGTCAACATTACTTGTTAGTAGACTCTTATTCAAAATGGTATGAAATTGAGCTACTTCTTAATATAGTGTCCAGTACTGTCATTACTAAGTTAAAGCATAATTTTACAGTCCATGGTAGTCCACACCAAGTTATTTCTGACAATGGTACACAGTTTACAAGCCAACAGTTCCAAATATTTGCTGAAGAGTGGGACTTTACTCATGTTACAAGTAGCCAGAGTACCCGCAGTCAAATATTTTGGTAGAACGTGCAGTTCAAAGTGTGAAGAAATTACTAGAGAAGTCAAAAAGAGACAATAGCAATGTTTTGCTGAATCTCTTGAATCTCAAAACTATTCCTCATGATAAACATCTTGGTTGACCTGCACAGAGCCTTCTGTCGGGAAAAACCAGAACCACACTACAAATTAGTAGTTCAATATTTGTTCCATGGGTCAAGAACAACAAAACAGTGAAAGCCAAGCTGTTAAGGAAGCACTTATCCCAGAAGTCTTATTATGATGAGTCCAGCAAACTACTCAGTCCATTATGAGAAGGAGAGATAGTGAAGATGCAGACATACAAAGGTTTTGATCAGATTGGAGTCTTGAAAAGTGTATGTCCAGAGCCAAGACCATACATTCTGGAATCACAAGGAGTTCAGTTTAGGTGGAATCAGAAACATTTAGTACCGGTGTCCGAGCCTGTATTGCAGCATCTTGCCTGTGAAAAAGACTCTATCTCAGAGTGAGTTATCCAGTGTTCCAGTTCCAGAGGATGTTCCAGTAAATATCCCTGTTCCTGAGAAGATTCCCAAAACTCCTGAAGCAACTTGTTCACCAATGACTGTCCCTGTTGTTAAACCTAGTTCTAATTGCTACATCACTAGATCAGGTCGCATTTCCAGACCTTGTTCCAGATACACGGCAACTTGGACATGAATGTTGTGTCTATTTCTTATTGTCTGTACAATTGTATGTTTCTTTTCAAATATCATCATATCACGGGCAATTCATTAAAGAGGAAGGATGTAGATTAATATGCATGGATACCTTTAAGAAGCTTTCTAGGGGCTTGCACAAGTGTATAAATACTGGGCACTTACTGCCATCTTGTAGAGAGCTGTTGAGATGTAAGCATGCATGTATATAATGGTCTGTCAGTTAATCAGTTCATTTATATTTTATGTTGCTGCTATCCATCCTGATATGTTTCTTTGTAATAAAGCATATAAACGAACTACCCCACCTGTTCATCTTCACTTGTAAAACAAGACGACATATAATAATCTGAATAACCAACTAACATTTGAGCTTTAATTTATATTACTCAAGAAATGTCAGTGACTTACACTAGCAGTTGCAGTTATAATAATAATAATAATAATAATAATAATAGATTTTCTTAATGAAAATTTCAAGTTAAAAATGGATTACTAAATCTCTGCAACTGAAATGATCTTTGCTAAGAAACTATGGGTGAACATGCACTTAGTCACTGCTTTTCTCCATACAAAATTCTCTGAGATTTTATATATGGAATATCACAAGTGACAGTTTTAAGACATGAAGTCTAAACATAAGAAGACAACGCAATCACGTGGTTAGACTTTTTTAGTAGCTTGAAAGTCAACTCACTGCTTATGTATCTCAACGCTTTGCATAGGTTACTTTGTCCAAAATTTGAAGTTAATAATTCATTGAGCTGTTAGTTCTTGTAAATTATGTAAGAGTATAAATCTCAAGGAGAACACATAACTGACCCTGATTCAAAAATTAAGAAATCAGTTTTTAGCATTTTGGTCATTAAAACATTTATGGCCCCTGGCTGTTAGTCTTTGGAACTAATTTATAAATAGAGAAAGGCACTTGCATTGTTTAAGGTATAAACCATTTTCTTTTGCTTAACCTTTTGTTGCTATAAAAAAAAAATTCTATTTTCTAATTCTACATGACATTTTACAAATCAGACACATAAAGTATTAGGTTAGGGCTTACGAGTTTATTTGTTTTAAAATGCATGAACTTAAGCTTTGCTTTGTATCTATTTTCTTGCAGGTATTGTTATGCACAGCCTCAACCCCCACCCCTATATGTTTTTGTATCCATGCCTGGAGTTATTTGTCTTGGAACACAATAACATATCCCCTCAGCACCTTTTACATCATCCCATCTACTGCATCTTATGATCATAATTTTCTCCACCTACATACACAGGCAGACAATAATTTAGCATGGCAGGAAGATGCAGACCCAGTTACACACACAGAAAGACATGTGTGTCACTCTTCCTGAGAGCCATCACATGGTTTATAGTTGTGAATGAAGTAATTTTCGTGGCAGTACTCCTTCCTAAGCTCTCTAGTGCTCCTCATCCAGAGAACGTTTACTCAAATATCTCTAAATCTCAGTCATATTGGTGTACACATTGTTGTGCAAATTGGTGACAGAACTTTATGTCATGCTATCAGCAGGCAGTCAACAGAATTATTATGCAAATGAGCTCAGAGAGCACCAATGTCCATGATTCATTTCCATAGCACAATGCACTATCCATATGTATCACCAAGAAACATGTACATGGCATTTAGCTAGAATCATGTGACGTATAGGTTCATGCATTAGTCATGTGTACATCTATAGCAGCACCATGGTGAAGTGCTGTGCTGCAAGACATATGACACAAAGCATACAGTTGTACACATGTAGTTACTATTTTGCTCCTCATATGGACCTGTTGAGTAGCTATGGTTGCACCAGTGAATGGTAAAAGCAGGGCTCCTGGATGATGTGGTAGGGAAATCAGGATTTTCCTGTTCTTCTTGCACATGGATTTTAAAGGGCACCTGGTTGGCTACTATGATGGCTCTTTGAAGAAGGTATTTGCCTTGTGTGAGCTGGTACAGATGTTGAGCAATGTCATTGCCTCTAGTCATTCTGGGGAACAGTCTTTTTATAGAAATGATGAACTGAGGTGCTGCCACCCTGTCCTGTCCTACCAGTAGGAGGCAGTGTTCATCAGAGTGAACCAGAGCTGCACTGTAGACTTTTTTGTTTTGGTTGTTACCATAGTCCTGTATTATATACATAGCTGTACCTATGCACTGATATGATTTTCTTTCTGTCTGTTGAGGAGCATTACCTTAACATGACTGGATGCTGCAGGGGGGAGGTTTGCCTCTCTAGGCAGCAGGATGGGAATGTCTTCTGTGGCAGTCCATTGCATAGCTGCAAAATTGTTTTTTATCATACGTATGTGTGATATTTTTACTATTGTGTCAGGTTATGGAAAAGCTGGAGGAACAAGCATGCTCACCTCAGTGTTTGCTTGCTGCTGCATCTGATGTTGCTTCTCATGAGGCAGACTATGGTCATTCCTCTGGAGATGAAGTGAAATGATTACTGGTGTCCTCCATTTCTGCATCTCAAGAATGATGGATGAAGGCTTCCCTCCTGAAGGTGGAGTCTTCAGTGGTTTCCAGCACGAGGGGTGGAGGTTAGTCACTGCCAAAATGTAACAGCAGTTAGATGCACATATTTGCTCCATGGAGCACCTTCAAATATGGCTGTGAGAACCACAAGGCTGGCAGCCCCCACTGGGACTCTGGGAAAGCAACCAGTCTATAATAAGTGCGTGATGAATGGGTTAGCTGCTGTCTAGGAAAGAATGTTATCCAGTCTTGTCAGGAACCTATTTTTTTCACCTTGCTGGTGTACTCCCCCATCATGTATCATTTCCCCTTACTTATTTGCTACTCATTTTTCCCATTACAGATTGTCTGCCCTCTCTATCTGTGATCCCTCCACTTTCCCCCAGTATTTTAGGTATAAACTGCCTCTGTTTATTGCTTTCTTAGATTCATGTTAGTCTCTTTGCCCAGACTACCTACCCTATACCGTCTAACCCACTCATCAGCCATCCCTAAGCACTTTCCACATTCACCCTTCTCCTCTGAAAATTGTAAGTGCCATTTATTGTTTCTAACATTCATGCCTCATTCTGTGTTTACCTCCTTTTGTTATATTCTCATTTCTTACTTACCTTTTTCCCACATATCATCCCCATTTATATGATGAACACAGCTATGACTTTGCTGTATATACCCACATTGGTCTGTTGACTGCTCAGTCATTCTGCCCTTCTTATGGGTGTATTCTGCAGGTTGCAGCTATCTGCCACTGCATAGCATGTGCTGGAACTCAGTGCCTCTGGCAAATTGAGATGCCTTGGCTCTGATGTTCATAGGTTCATAGGAGGTTACTAGGCTAGCAGCCCTATAGCCTTTACATGCCTAGCCATGTTAATCTCAAGTATCCCCTTTTGTCATTCATGCCATCCATGCATTTGGTTCTAGTGCTGGTCCAGACATATAGTTATGTAGTAATGGGTTTCATCTTACTATTGTGATCTGTCTTATTATGTAGATCTTTGACTGGCATGCTGTTAGTATGCCGTGCCTGTATGATTAGTTATCCCATGCGTCAATCAGCAAGGTCCTAAAAAAATAGTGTTCCACAGGTATGCTGCAGTTACCTATTGATCCTAGCTTCTATCATCAGGGGTGTAATGGAGAAAGAAATCACTGTCATCTGCAAAGGTTTTCTAGTAAAGATGGAGGTCTGTCTTTCCTTGGTCCTCAAAACAAAACCCATAACTGTTTCTTGTAGCATCCAAAAGACCTTAACCTGGTAGACAGGCTGGATGTAGATAGCCTTAGCTAAGCATTGAGGAAGTAATCATGGTTGAGGAGAGGTGAAAGGTCATAGAGAAAGACAGTGATCTAAAAAAAGCATTAAGGAGATCCTGAAAAAAAAAAACATAAACTATGTTCAACTCAGCATCATCTATGGAAACCTACATTAATAAGAAGTCCAGTGCAGCTCTCTTTGGAGCAAGATAGAATAACTCATGTATTTTGCTATAGAAATTCTGTACTTAAATTAAAACACATAATTTGAAAGTAGTGCAATGTCTTTAATGGTTCAAAATATCCAGAGATTGAAAGGAGGATGTGAAGATATGGAGATGGCATAGCACAAAGAGGCTAATAGTAGGACAACAATGACAGAGAGGGAAGAAAGATAAAAGCTGAAAGCAAGTTCATAGAAAGGATTGAGAATGGAAAACAGGGTTTTATTAGTACTTAGCAAAAAGGAAGAAGGGATGAACAGAAATGGACAGATGTAGCAAGGATTGCAAAGAGATCTCAGAATGTGGCAAATATTGCTGGTACTGCCTGAATACTTTGCTTCAATTCCCATAACAGCAAGAATACTGATACCGTGTGGCACGTGGGAAGAGCAGAATAGTGAGATCAGTGGAGAATTTCCAAAAGAGTCACAGAAGAGTCAAACAGGGACCTTGCTGCCCTTAATAAAGATACAACAGAAGGACCAGATTAGCTTCTTTAAAAAGACAAGAAATCTGGCAATTGTGCTTACAGAAGCACTCAGAGAGATCCTTAACTGATCATTGGCTAGTGCAGAAGTGCAACAGAACTGTGAAAGGGTAGGGACAGCACCCCCATACTATGTGTAGATGAAGAACAGGAAAATCTAGAAAACTCCAAAACTGTTAGCTTAAGGAAGTGACAGAAAAGCGATGGACAGAATCCTGAACGGAGCTTGGCAGAGGGCAAAAAAGTCTCATAAAACAATGGCCAGGCATTTTCATTCATGTCTGATACAGTGTTCTAACTGGTTTTCTTATGAACTTGACATCAGAGGGCAGGCATGCATAGTATAACTACATTTAGGCAAGGCCTTTTACTAGGTTTTACATAGGTGTCTCTGGGAATGAACTGAGGAACTTGGCTACTGATTGGTTGAATGGTAGGTGACAGAGGACTGTGTTGAGGAATGAAAAAAGTGACTAGTGCAACACTACCAACTTAACAAGTAGAATCTATGACAATATAGAAAGAAGATGATCTGCAGGTGCCATCAATGCCTGAACTGGACTACCAGGCTTGGAGAGAACACTTAGTGGGCCACCAAGCAGGACGCTACAGTGAATTTTCAGGGAAACACATTCAAGAAACACATACATAATGTTTCCACTTTAAAGGACCTGGTCCAGCCTATACCATGAGTACTTGGTTCAGCTATGGAGACAATACAAAGAAAGAAACACAAGACCACTTAAAAGATCTTAGGGTAAAACCGCCAGAAAGATCCAGGGATGGAAGGAAAAAGATATGACCACAGACTAGAGAAATGTTAGGGAGTTTATAGGGAGTTTTAATTTGATATGAGTTGACAAGATCATGCCAGGGAGATGTAAACAGATCATAGTGAGTAGGAAGAGCAGAGAGTGAAAAAGGGAGCTCAAATAGCAGATTGTAGAGAACTGATATCCACTGGATCTGAAAAAATACTTCTTCATAAAGAATTTACAAACTAGGGAATATTTTATTGCAATGGACATTAGGGAAGGAATGAAGAGAAGCATTCAGTAGCACATGGGTCAGGTAGAGAGGGGTAAATGGGTGCTAGAGATATAGGGGAGGTGTTATGTTTAATGCATGCCTGCAAACTTATAGTCTCCTGCATCAAACAAATATAATGTAAATTCTAAGCTTGATCTCTTGCCCTGAAATTGGCATTTTAATAATAAAAAATATAGTTCATACCATATGCATCAGGAAGATTTTAAGTACGGGAGCAAATACTTATAGAGACAGAATAATAATTTATTTGTATTGTGAGAGCTAAAGTTGAGTTCGGTACATTAAGTTTCTTGACCAGCATATTTTGAGCTAGAGCCAAGTATGCATCATGCTGCATAGCTTTAAAAAGTACACACAGACACACAGAAATATTTGAGCATATGAATAGACACGCACACACACACACACACACACACACACACACACACACACACACACACACACACACACACACACACACACACACACACACACACGTATATATTTGTGGATGGTGGTGGAGGCTTTGGATGCAAAATTCATAGGTTCATAGGTGTTTACCAGGCTAATGACCACAAGGGCCTTTTTAAGCCTAGCCATGCATCCCAAATCTCTGACAAGTTCTGATACCCTTGATAAGTGTAATCATGGGCCTGGGAGATGAACCATTTACAGGTTACCTGTGTCCATTAGAGACATAGGTGCCAAATCAGAGATGAATTTCCAGTTTCCCATCCAATTGTCCAAGTTGCACTTGAATTGGGTTAAGGAGGAACTCTGCTTCACATGGATGATGAGCCTATTCCATAGATGAGGTAGTCTATGGAATATATACCTATCTCTCCAGCAGGACCTATTTATATCACAGGCAAGGTTTAAGTCTTTAGAACGGGTAATTCTGGTGCTGTTTGTTTTGTGGATATGCAGGAGGTCCATCAGAGTGGGCTCTGACAGTACCCTGTATGCCAGGCATAGATCTCCCCAAAAAAGCCTGTAGGAGACAGAATACAGGAACAGGGCCTTGAGGTGGTCTGCACAGGACATATTACTTATGCCCTGTATTCTTTTAGTGAGGAACCTCTGTGGACGTTCTAATAGTTGGATATGCCTTTTTAGGTACACGTACTTTAAATGTTGTCCTAATTGCACAACTATCCATGCTCTTCAATCACAGGAAATTATAAGTCAGATAATAGATTTTGTGTTGAAATGCAGAAGCTATTGCATTTAAATGTTATGCATTTCAGCTGGATAGTGACCCTACTTATATGTGTTGTGTGCATGTGAATTTCTAAAGTTTGGAAACTGTCAGTGGTCTTTTTTTTTCAGATGATCAGTTCTGTGCTTAATTAAACAGCAGGGATGAGTACAGAGATGGCTTTTGGACACCTTTTGCACTGCTTTTCATTTGGTTACATGTTTTTGTTCTATCTGTCAACTACGGGAAGAAAAGGTAAACTTAACATGAATTATTAATGTGGTGCAAGCGTACATAAAATGTACATGATTATCAGCATTTTTTGCCTACATTATATAGCCTTTCAGCTGCATGAAATTAATTTGACATGACAAGCCATTTGAGATGCACTCACCATTTTCTAACTATAAATTCCTCATCATTGCACAGGTATATTTATCAGTGTTCTTTTCTTAAATGCAGTTGCGCATTCCAGACTGAACGAGACAGTTATTTTGCAGCAGTCTGCTAGGATTCTTGTCTCTTGACAAATCATGCATCCATTTTCTTGTTATATTTATTTTATTTATTTATTTATTATTTTGCTTACAGTTTTTCAGATTAAGCACACCATGCCTGTTGTAGTTGGTGACTGTCAAGGAATAAACATTCTTTTATCCTAAGTCATAATACAAAAAAATAAATAATCAGAGATGGTGGCACAAGATTCTTTTTATCAATCCTGCTGTTTAGATTAGAAATGTCTACAGCTTACTGTTGTATCTATAGGCCCAGCCATAGGCACAGGTAAACTAGCTGCATAGCGTGACATTCTAAATGGGGTGGTTGTGTATTATTATATTTTATATTTGCAGGCTTTGCTACAAGTGAGCAAAACAGTCAGATAGTCACAAGGACCAGAACGCTGCCCGTTTTAAATACACAGTGGTAGAATGGCATGCATAGGGCTAAAAAAATGGAAATAGTTGGTACAGTATTGACAGGCTCTGTGACTTTCTTGGTGGTGACCGAAGTTGCGACATTTAGATGCCCTCTTAGACTCGGAAAAGGATGAGACATAGCAAGAGGAAAGAAGTATGATACCCCTAGTAGGAGATAAAGCACAGAGAAAGCTGT
The DNA here is from genome assembly GCF_019279795.1 of Protopterus annectens. Lineage (NCBI taxonomy): Eukaryota > Metazoa > Chordata > Ceratodontiformes > Protopteridae > Protopterus > Protopterus annectens. The sequence goes on along the minus strand of NC_056733.1, from coordinate 448,410,102 downwards.
AAGAGCAGCAGACAGTTACCAGAGCTGGCTCGACAGTAAGAGAATGCCTGCTGTGCTTTTACTGCAGCTCTCTCAAGGTCATCTGTATTCTAGCTGGTGCACTTGTTTTTCTTTAAGTTCTGATTCTACTGTAGTCAATGGACCCAGCAGATTTCTATTCCATTTTAACAGCAATTGTGCTGGTGGGGGTGGGTGCTGTAACATTAAGTGAAATAAATTGCTGTAAACATTGCTCTGGCTATTTCCTAGTTGTCGCTCATCTTATGTTATGATTCAAGGTGAACTGGTGAGGTAGTTCATTTATATGCTTTACTATATAGAAACACATCAGGATGGATAGCAGCAACATAAAATATAAAATAACCGATTGACTGACAGACCATTACATACATGCATGCTTACATCTCAACAGCTCTCTACAAAATGGCAATCTGGCTCGCACGAGCTCAGTACTTATATACATGTGCAAGCCCATGGAAAGCTTCTTAAAGATATACTTACATACTGATCTATATCCTCCCTTTTTAGTGAATTACCCACAATAAAATGACATCTGAAAAAAACATGCAATTATACAGATACTGAGATATAAATACAATGCTGCCGTATATCTGGGACAGGGTCTAGAAATGCGACCTGATCTAGTGATATAGTAATTAGAACTGGGTTTAGTAGCAGGGACAGTCATTGGTGAACAATCTGTTTCAGGAGTTTTGGGAATCTTCTCAGGAACAGGGATATTTACTGGAATGTCCTCTGGAACTGGAACACTGGATAACTCACTGTGACACCTAGACTCTTTTTCACAGGCAAGATGTTCCAATACAGGCTTAGATATTGGTAGAAAATATTTACGATTGCACCTAAATTCTGCTCCTTGTGATTCCATAATGTATGTTCTTGGCTCTGGACATACACTTCTCAAGAATCCAATCCAATCAAAACCTTTGGACATCTGCATCCTCACTATCTCCCGTTCTCGTAATGGATTGAGCAGCTTGCTGGACTTACCATAATACGACTTCTGCGACAAACGCCTTTTCATGAGTTGAGCTCTCACTGCTTTGTTGTTCTTCACACAAGGAACCAACAGATTGCTATTAATTGGCAGTGTGGTTCTGATTTGTCTCAACAAAACCCTTTGTGCAGGTGAACTAAGATGTTTATCATGAGGAGCATTTCTGAGATTCAGGGGATTCAGAAAAACATCGCTGTTGTCTTGTTTTGACTTCTCTAAAATCTGTATTGCACTTTGAACTCCACGTTCTACCAAACCGTTTAACTGTGGGTACTCAGGGCTATTCATAACATGAATAAAGTCCCACTCTTCAGCAAATCTTCTGAAGTGCTGGCTTGTAAACTGTGTACCATTGTCAGAAATAACTGTGCAGACTACCATGGACTGAAAAGGGATGCTTCAACATAGCAATGACAGTATTCAATGATAGATTAGGAAGTAGGTCAATCTTGAACCAGTTTGAATAAGAGTCTAATACCACCAAGTAATGTTGACCATTCCATTTGAAAATGACTGTAGCTACTGTTGGCCAAGGTAGTTCAGAGTCTTTGTTAACTCAAGTGGTTCTTTCTGTTGATGTGGCTTAGTAGCATCACATACAGAACAAGATGACAGTACTCTCCCGATATCCTTTGACATAGAAGGCCAAAATACTAGCCCTCTTTCCCTTCTTTTACTAGAATCATTTCCTGAGTTGCCACAATGCAAGATGGTAATATACCTATGTTGCACGAATTTTGAACAATCACTTTTGGACCTCTCATGATGATATCATTGTCAAACAAAATCTCATCTCTGTAAGGAAAATAAGATTGCAGGTCATGAGGTAAACAAGATTGCTTTGATGGCCATCCTCAACTGATAAAGTTGTTGAGGTTCTGAAGAAATGGATCTGAAACTGTGTGACTTCTAAGCTCATCAAGATGTGTGGAAGAAATAATTCTCACTTCCATGACATCAAAATCAAGTTTCTCATTTTCATGCTGTTCAGTGGTATTTCTGGGCGATCTGGATAATGTATCAGCAAGATAAAGAAGTTTGCCTTTTGTGTAGACAAGTTTGAAATTATACTTTTGCAATTTCAACATCATGCGTTGCATTCTGGTAGGAGCTGTATGCATAGGCTTTCCATACAATAGTGACTAGAGATTGGTGGTCAGTTTTGATTTGGCTTGGGCGGCCATAGATATAATCATGGAACTTCAAAAATGCAAACACAATTGCCAAGAGCTCTTTCTCAATCTGCATATACTGCATCTCAGTTTGGGTTAGAGTTCTGGATGCATAGGCTACTTGTCTAGCCTCTTGAGGAATGACTGCACCAAGACCAAACTTAGAAGAATCACAAGAAAGCGTAACTGGTTTGTGAACATCATAGTATCTGAGAGTTGATGGACTGGCAATTCTGTGTTTTAGGACATCAAATTCTCTCTGGTGTTGTTCTGACCAGGACCAGAGTACATCTTTGTATGTCAGCTCTCAAAGCGGTGCTGAAAGTTGGCTCAAGTCTGGAATGAACTTGCCTAGATAGTTAACCATGTGAAGAAAACTTTGTATAACTTGAATATTGTCTGGAACTGGCATCTCAGGAATTGCTGTTTGCTTTGAAGGATCTGGTTGTAAGCCTGAACTGGTAAACAAATGACCAACATAGTCATAGCTACACAGCCTAATACACCAACTCATACTACTACAAACAAACCTTCCAAGCAGGCCAACTCTCTCCTGATAGCTCATCTTAACATTCGTAGCATCAATAATAAAGTTGCTCATCTGCATGCTCCTATAGATGTACACTCTTTTGACATATTGTGTCTGTCTGAAACATGGCTTAATCCATCAGTACAAGACAGTACAATTTTACCCCCTGGCTATAACATCCTGAGATGTGACCATAATAATAAGAAAGGTGGAGGTATAGCCATACTTTATAAGAATGGATTACAAGTTACCTTGCTAGACTCCAAACCTCCACTTTCCAACAATGCAGAAATTCTTCTAACTAAGATACAGCTGAATAAAAGTAAAGCCATATATCTTATTTGTGTCTATCTTCCACCAGGCAATAACATCAACACATTAGAGGCCATCCTTAGCTGGATCTCAAGCAACTACCCCCAAGAAACCATTATACTTGGAGATTTTAACATAAACTGGAATTCCTGCATATCTGAGCAACCTACTACTCATATCAACCTATTTGGCTTTACTCAAACTATAACATCCCCTACCCGAACCAATAAACATAACAAAGAAAGTACCCTCGACTGGATACTTACTAATACTCCGCAACAAAATTATAAAACAGGCACCCTCCCAGAGGACATAAGTGACCATTTGCTTACCTATCTCATCAGATCTAAAATAGAACTCCTAAACTCTTCCATCTGCAAAACAATTCGTACTAACAAAAATTTTAACCCTGATCAGTTTCAAACTGAACTAAGAGCCTGTAACTGGACACCCCTTAAACACCTGCCATTAGATAATGCAGTTGAATAATTTAATTCAAAATTCCTTTCCATTTTAGATTGCCATGCCCCATTACGCAAAGTTAGAATCAGAACTAAACCTGCACCATGGCTCACTAAAACTACCAAACAAAAAATCTTGCAAAGAAATAAACTATGGGCCAAATGGCGCACAGCTAAAAGCCCCGCAGATCACTTACAATTCAGACAGCTAAGAAACGAAACAAAAAAAGCCATATTAGCCGATAAAAGAAACTGCTACCATCAGCTTCAACAAACTCACCAAAACAATCCTCAAAAATTCTGGCTAGGCATCAATAACCTCCTACACCCAGGACGCTCAAGCACTCCTACACCCAATGGCTCTGATCACAACAATCCCATCCAAATAGCTGACTCCTTTAACACATTTTTCACTGAAACAATACAATCCCTAGCTAAACAGCTCTCCACTAGCAACCCACGCCCTAACATAACCTCTACCAACAATCCTACTCTATTTCACTTTCAGCCAGTGCCCACATCCCTCATCTGTAACCCCATCCATAAACTGAAACCCACCACACTCTCTGCAGATCTACTACCTGCAGAATACCTCCAAAAAGCTGCTAAAGTCATAGCCTACCCCATTTCCATCCTCATTACTTGAACCATCTCTGAAGGAACTATCCTCTTAATCTGGAAAGTCTCTCACATCATCCCCCTTCACAAAGGTGGTATCTCCAAGGAATTCGCCAATTACAGGCCCATAGCCATACTATCTCCTCTGGCTAAAATAATGGAGAAATGTATTCATCTGCAACTGTTACCCTACCTACTTGAAAACAATCTATTAGCACCTTGTCAACATGGCTTTAGACCACATCATAGCACCACCTCCGCTCTCCTATCCTTTACTAACCATATTAATAGTAATCGTAATAATGATACCCCATCCTCAGCCCTTTTTATCGACTTGTCTAAAGCATTTGACATGGTTAACCACCACCTTCTCCTAGACACACTCAAAAACTTATCACTGGATGCCCTTACCATACAGTGGTTCCAATCATACCTAAATAACAGACAGCAAGCTGTTCTTTGGGAAAACAATTTGTCTTCCCTCCTCCCAGTAACATTAGGGGTCCCTCAAGGATCCATACTGGGTCCTTTACTCTTCTCCATCTTTACAAATGACCTCCATTCTGTAATTCCACAAGCTGACTGTATCCAATATGCAGATGACTCCACACTCATATGCTCTGCTACTACCCAATCAGAACTTCAGTTACTAACCCAAAAGACCTTTAGCACAGTTGAAAACTGGTTCCTACAAAGATGTCTTATCTTAAACCCTAACAAAACAAAAATGCTACTATTCAACCCCACTCACAGAACCTCTCCACTTAACTTTACTATTACCTCAAATAAGGGAACTATAATATCCCCAGAAACAACCACCAAACTACTCGGAGTACTAATAGATAATCACTTGTCTTTTGAACCTCACATTAATAACACCATAAAAACAGTTAATAAGAAACTAGGTTCCCTCTATAGAATCAAACCCTTTGTAACTCCTCTAGCCAGGCCCACCATTGCTCGCACACACCTTATCTCAACCCTCCTCTATGCCTCCCCTATCTATACCAAAATATGCAAGAGTAGCTTGAATAAACTGGCATCCTCCAACAACAATATAGCCAAATTCACAGCAGGATCCTCCTATAGAACTCATCATTGTATCAACTTGAATAAACTCGGATGGCTAGAACTGCCAAATCTAATACTTTTCAATCAACTAACAGTAGCCCATAAGATCCTGTATCTACCTCAGAATACACCCATACTCACATCCCTAGTCATCCCCTATAACAATCTCAAAACCTTGCGCTCATCTAACAAACTACTTGTACAAATATCCAAATCCAACAATTCAGCTGGTGACACCCTGTTCTCTAATACAGTAGGCAAGGCCTGGAACAACCTTCCAGATCAGCTAACCTCACTATCCTCTGTTAACCTATTTAAAAGCAAGCTCAAACACTACCTCAAATCACACTGGCTATGCCCCTGCGATAACCCAGACTAAACACCATGCCCCCTTCAAGACTCCCATGATTCCCAGCCTCTTTTGAATGTTACCTTGTGTTAACTCTCTAATAGCAGTGCACTTGACCTTACTGAGGATTCTTTCCTCACATAAATATGTATATACTGTGGTATTTCCTAGCTTGTGTTTACTCTCTAATAGCAGTGCGCTTGACCTTTCTGATGATTCTTTCCTCATGTAAATTTGTATATACTGTGGTATTTCCTAGCAGGTTTATCACACCTCAACTCTGGTGAGACTAAACACGATTATTGTATCCCGCTGTTTGCTTTTGTACACTCTATCCATTCAAACTAGTGTTTATCTTCTGACTTCTTGTGTGCCCAAAGTAAATACAGCATCTTAGTTATAATTTCCAATATTATTTCAAACTACTATGATACCGAGCTCTTTTTTACATCAAGCTTTTGTTCCTACTGGATACAGAATATAAAATTCCTACTCATGTAAGATAGCATAAAAGTTTTGTAATGTACCAATGTCTACTTGAAATACATGTCTTGTTCTATTTTGCTAATGTTATTGTATTGTGGAGCTTTTCTCCCCGGGCCTCCACTGAAAATGGACATATATCCAGCTGGACTAGCCCGGTCAACAAATGCAAAATAAAAATAAAAAATAAAAAAAATAAGCAAATTCTTGTAGCCTGAATTTTGACTTCTGAGGATTCAGCTTAAGATTCACTTAATGTACTCTTTCCAGAACTTTCTTGAGGTGTCTGTCATGCTTGGCTTCACCATTACCGCCTACTAGAATATCATCTGCTATAATAGCACACGGATCGCCAAAAAAAAAAAAAATAGTTTCATGGCACGGTGGAAGACTTCACTGGCAGAATTTATCCTAAATGGCATTCTCAGAAATCTGTACCTGCCAAAAGGAGTACTGAAAGTGGTTAGCAATGAGGATGTTTCGTCAAGCAAAATTTGCTAAAATTAACTCTTTGCATCTAAGACAGAACAAACAGTGGCATTTGGCATAATAGCAGTGATCTATTTGACTGTACGCATTGGATGATGAGGTCTTTTCAGTGCTTTGTTCAAATCTCATGTAACAATACACATTCTGATATCATCTGAGCTTTTCTTATGAACTACCACCATGGAAGATACCTATTCAGTTGGTTCGTCAACTGGACAAATCACACCTGGCAGCACCATTTTATCTAGCTCGGCCTTGACTCTGTTCTGTATAGCTACTGGAACTTTCTGGGCTGGTCTGACAACAGGTCTAACTTCAGGGCCTAATTTCATGGAGTACACAACTGGGAGTTTGCCTAATTTTTCTTTGAAAAGGTCAGCATAGGTAGAAGAAATAGACTGGGCAAAATTAGAACAGTAGTCTTTTAAGCTTACATGGTGGACTTCCTTATTAAATGAAAGTAATCCCATTTTCAAACTGTCTCTGAGGCCTAATACTGACTGCATGGGCCTTTTGACTATGTTAAATTGCAAGTCATAGCTGATCCCAGCAGAATAACATGAAAGCACTACGGAACCTTCAGTGTGAATTTCCTCATCACCATAAGCAACAGGCTTTGGCTTTGCCAAATCAAGCTTTTCACCAAAACATACTCTAGCAAATGTTTCTGCTGACATAACATTGCACTTTGAATCTGTGTCAACTTTGAGATCTGTGGGTCTTCCATTTATACAAACTGTACAAAATACTTCATTCTTTGCCCATAAATCTACTGCATTGACTGTTTCATTAAGGACAGACACCCCATCAACATAAAACATAGGGTCACAGCTTTCTAATTGATCAACTTGTCTCTTTGAATGTTCTCTTTTAATAAAAGAATGTGCTTCTTTTGATTTACAAAATCTTTGGAAATTATTCCACTTTTTACATCTGTGGCATTGCTGAGCAAAAGCTAAGTACTTTTCCCTTTTAGACGTGATTGCCACCACGATTATGACAGTTGACTATTAGGCTAGGTGAGGGCACATGCTTTGAATATGCTGACTCACCCTTGTACTTCACTGAGACTGTGCATGCTCTGAAATTTGCTAGAAAGCTACGGGGTTTCCCAGGAATTGTTACAGGACTCACAGTTGCTGCCATATACTTGGGCCTCTTTCTTTTAACCAGGTGCTGCATACTATCTACATGAGCACTAGAATATACTGGAAGCATGCATTTCTCATTTGTAAGCTCATTTGTTTACTTTTCTGTGAGCTCATGTATCTGAGAAATCTCAATGGCCTCATTCAAAGTTAAATCACTGTCATTAAACAAAATCTTTCTCACAGCATCATCTTTAATACCACACACAAGTATGTATTTATTAATTCATCCCTTAAATCACCAAATCTGCATGTTTTAGCTTTGTTTCTCAAGTCAGTTATACATGCTGCAAAAGTTTCCCCAGGCTTTTTATCACTTGTATAAACCAAGTGCCTTTCCATTGTAATATTCATTTGGGGGGGGTTACATATTTCTCTAAATTTATGTTTTAAGCACTTGGGGTCTTCTCTTGATTCAACCAGTACCACTATATGACACTTTCCCCCCTCCCCTGCAAATACAGCAGGTGCATATACAAATGAATGCTCTCTTTCTATGGCCTCTGAACCTGCAAAATTAAGCAGAGTAAATGCCTTTGTATGTGCACCTTTAAAGTGCAGCTTGTATGAAAATATTGTACTCATACTCAAACACTCTCCAGTTCTCTGCAGTATTATTATCAAATACAAGTGGACCAGGTTTTCGAAATCCTTCAGCCATGCCAACAAAGTATTCTTAAACACACTGCAAATATGGCCCTTGTAATTCTATATGAACATGCACACACACCGGGTACTTGTAATAACATTCAAATGCACAGTAAACTCTTTCAAATATTGTACTTTGTGAAATATGCTTTGAAATGGCTGCATTTTGCAAAATAACTGCACTGTAATACTGCACAAACTTACAAACACTTTGTATACTTTGGATATCTTGAATAGCTTTAATTAATGTGAAAAAGTAGCACATAGTGAAAAAATGCAGTCATTTTACTTATTTTATACATTTTGTACAAGTTGGACATTATTTCAAACATTTTCGTAACTATTTTGAACATTTTTATCAATATGTCGCAGTTTCTGACATTTCATTTAACTAGAAATTTGTTTTGAGTGTTCTGAGTGCTTTGTTTTATATTCATTGATTAAGAAATCATTTAAGCAAGTTTTAGTACCTGGAATTCATTTCTAAGCTGTTTTTTGAATCATACATGCACTAGGGATGATCCATTCCTATATATTCCTCCATCATTAACTGAATGCATCTTGGTCTTGATTCTGGATCCCATTCTGACACCATCTTGCTTGTCCTATGTTATGATTCAAGACGAACAGGCAAGGTAGTTCGTTTATATGCTTTATTATATAGAAACACATCAGGATGGATTTCAGCAACATAAAATATAAATTAACTTATTAACTGACAGACCATTACATACATGCATGCTAACATCTCAACAGCTCTCTACAAAATGGCAGTCTAGCTCGCATGTGCTCAGTATTTATACACATATGCAAGTCTATGGAAAGCTTATTAAAGGTGTACATACATACTGATCTACACTAGTGATCACATATAGCACATAATCACTAGAAGTGGTTCTCTGTTTTGGGGACAGTATTAGGGCAATTGTGCAAGGTATATGACTTTGTGATTACTATGGCTTGCTGGAGCTGGGGGCAGTGTGATAATCACTTCTTGAACTTTTCTCACAGTCAGACCTCAGATCTTTACAACAGGAATTTTGCAGATGGCAAAGATGCAGCTGATAACTGGGAACAAGTTGTTAGCTATTCAAGTCAGTGAAATTAGCCCTTATTTGAATGTGGTTGAGAGCACACACATATATATTTACACACCATTTTTTATTATCCACTTTCTACTCCTTCACTCCCTAAAGGAAATCAGGCTTAGCTCCAGCACTGTCAGCAAGTTCCAACACTTCTTAACAAATTGGTATTTCAGAGTCAAAACAAGGCCATCACTATCACTGCCAGCACCCCGTACCAGAGGAGTGCCCCTGGGATCAATACTTACCCCCATTTTTTTCAGTCTTTATTAACAAGCTGCCCACAGATCTCCCTAACCTTCTTCTCTTCCTCTTACTCTTTACACAGATGACATGGTTATTCTTTTATCCAGTCCCTCATGCACAGCTACTCAAACCCACCTTCAGTCTCACTTCTACTCCCTTAATTCTTGGCTAAACAATCATAAGCTACTCCTAAACCCCTCAAAAACAAAAAGTATGATGTTTGGAACCTCTCAAAAGCTGAAAATTATTACTATAAATCTCTGAAGCACAGATCTCAACAGTTGCCTAATAGAAACAATCACATCATTTAACTCATTACATCCGAGTGATGCCTCCAGGTGCATCTGCAGTTACCTCCTACTGCTCCTCTAGGTGTCAAATATTGTTGTTGTTGTGTCTTTCGGCTTTTCCCGGTTAGGGGTCACCACAGCGGAACTCCGGTCCACTAATGATTGGTAGTTGATTTTTGCATGCCGAGTTACCAGCCCTGACACACAACCTTCAACAAAGGTATGCCCATTCACACATGTCTCCACGCAGAAGACGCTCTAGCTGAGAATCAAACCGGACAGCATCTTACTGTGAGGCGACAATGCTACCGCAGCACCACCACCGCGGTTACTTGTTCATATTTGCATTAATAATTCCAAAACTATGCTACATACAAGGCATCTGAATATTTTATCTTGAAGCATATATGATGGCAAACACAATAGTGTTGATATTTGACCTTTGTTAGTGAGTATTTGTTAGAAATGTAAGGTGATAACTTCATTTTTTAAAGGCTCTATCCACGCCCACTGGGAGTTAAAGGTATACACTCAAAAGAGCTGTACTGGAGGGAATGATACTTAGGTTTATGGTTAGACCAGTCACTTAACTTCCAAAACCACATTGAATACCCCAGGAAAAAGGGCAGTTCTCTTTTATTCCGGTCCTGGAAAATATCTCCTTTTCTCTCCAAACCAGTTAGAGATGTAATAGACAAAGGAGTCCTCCTCGCTCAACTTAAATACTGACTCACCATCATAGCCATAGCCTGTAAAAAACCCATCCACTCTACAGTCCATTAAAAACAAAATCTGTCAATTCATTTTCAATTTCTCTCCTCTGGACCAAGTGGCTACCAATCCCCTACAGAGTTGAGCTAATCCTAAGGGCTCTTGTTTTTAAACTGCTTCAACCAGTTGATTTTCCACTTCTTGCAGCTAAACTCCACAATAAAACCACCTCCTACAATGTCTGCAGCCTCTCCCAATGAACTCCATCACTCTAGACACCCCAGACTAAACTGTACTGAATTAACCATTCTTTCACCCTTCTTGCAACCAGACTCTGGCAATCCCTCCTCTTCACCTTAAAGAAGATTCCTCTTTACCAATCTTCAGCTCAGTTCAAAAAACACAGTCATTAAAAAGTCTGACTGCAAGAGCTTTTCAACTGGAGACATAACCTAACTTCCTCATAGGTTCATAGGATGATACTTGGGTCTATATTGGAACATTGAAGTTTCAAAACTTTGAATGTTCTAATATCGACCCCTATTCAGCGAAAGCTGAAAATATCGAAGCAACAGAAAACCGATTTTTTTTCCTAGGGAAAGAATTTGGTTGTCCGTTTCTGTTGCTTTGGTATTTTCAACACTGTGGTGGAAAGTTACGGGTCAGGTTCAGGTAAGTGTGTGATTGAGTGCAGGTTAGATTAGTTAGGGTTAGGGTGTGGGTTAGGTATGTGTGCGATTGTGTTGACGTGAGGGTTAGGACAGGATAGGTGAGTTAGGGTTAAGGCGCGGGTTAGGCATGTGTGCGATTCTGTGGACGTGAGGGTTAGGGCAGGGTAGGTGAGTTAGGGTTAGGGCACGGGTGAGGTGAGTGTGCAATAATGACGGACCTTAGGGTTAAGGTTTGGGTTAAGGTAAGCGGATAGTTAGTGGTGTGTGTAAAGTTTAGTGCAGTGTTAGGTGTAAGATTTTAGGTGTATGTGTGTGTATTGCTGTTTGTTTGGTGTTTTTGTGTTGTGTGTAGTTGTTTTTGAACAGTGAATTTTTTCCCTAGGAAAAAAAATTCGCTGTTCTGTATGTTCAATGTTTTCAGCTTTTGCTGAATAGGGGTCTATATTAGAACTTTCAAAGTTTTGAAACTTCGATGTTCTAATATAGACCCTGATACTAAGTTACTGGCCCAGACGCCCTTATAAGCCTATCCAAGAATTTCACCCATATTCCCTCAAAGTCAGCATCTGTTTCCCCTGCACAGCAGGGACACAGGTGGGATCCCAGGGGTATATTTTCCATTTCCCATCCAGTCATCCAGGTTCCTCTTAAAGAGGGCTAGAGAGGTACTCTGCTTGACATGGAGAAGGAGTCTAATTCCACATACGGGGAGAGTCTTTGGGGCACATATCTATCCCGCCAACAAGTTCTATTAATGTCACAGATCCTCCTCACCTGTATCACCTCTACTTTGACCCTCGTTTCTCAGCTGCTGCTTCCCTTCATATTTACTAATAAAATTAATTCACATTTGATTTTCTACTCTGTTAATAGTATTCACATATTATATCAAGTGTCTATGGGATTATGTACCTTCTGTTATTACACCTGTGTTTGTGAATTTCATCTGTTTTCTTTTTTGTAAATCTCTTCACCCAGACTCTGCCTGGTGATCAGTGTACTAACCCAGTAAACAAATTAAAATAAATAAATAAAATATTTTGTCAGATACATACCTCTCAGCTGTCCAGATTTTTGCAAAATGTCCAGATTTTTCCATAATATTTTTCATCTGTTCATCATGAAATTTGACATTTTCTGCCAAATCACTGAAGATTTAAGTCACTAAGTAATGAAAGTCATTTGCTTTTCAGACTTAATATCTTTCAGAAAATGCATTCTAAAGCAAAACGTATTACTCTATCAACTTTCTAAGTTTATATGAACAATATTTAATGATTGTCCCTGTTTTGGGCCTTTGCTCCCAGCTCATTTTTTGGCTTTGTCCAGATTTCTTGTGCAAAGAGGCTAAGAGGTATTGTGTGAGATCTGATGTTAGTGTCTGCTCTAGAATACTGTGGAAATAAGGCATCATATAACAGTAAGTGGTTTTGTTTTAAGATAAGCAGTATGTTTTGTTAAAGTTCAATTTACCTCACTGCAGCACATTCTATATGGTACTGTTTAATTACCACCATGTTCTTTGGGTAGGGGGTAGCAAACACCAATTTGGAACTGATGATTTGGAGTTTTTCCTTTAGTAATTCATGGAGGTAATTTTAATGGACTATTTTATTAATCATAAAAAAAAAAAAAACTGCGAGGACCGTAATCTGTTATGAGATTTAACACCGTATTAGAGTGGAAGCTACCCAGAAGCATTAATGGAAACAGACTCTGAAAACTGCCAGTTTGCATATTTATTTTTCAGTTAGACTTTGGTCAATCTGTACCAAAAAATCTATTGAGAAATGATGGATGACCCAACTTAGAGCGAAGAGCCTCATATTTGATGGATGGAATTAGTATGGTGTACTGATGCAATGAATCCACCGTCTGTGAATGAGATATTATTAACTCAGTCAAAGGACTTTTGAGGTATAAGCATGGCATATGTGTGGTGCCTATGAGTGTCATGTAGATATGGGGGGTAGTGAAAGAGAAAGATGGGTTGTTGATGTGAGTGAGAGAGGATAATCTTGCACGAACAGTGTGAATGTTGTGTCAACACTGTATTACAATCATTGAGGGGAAGGGTGTAGCCTTAGTGGAGACTCCACTTGTTATCATTAGCAGGTCTCCCCTGGTATGAAGCTGTGGTAGTCACCAGTAGATAATGTGTGCAACAAAAAGCACTTACTGCTAGTGGGTCCCAGCCTTAAGTTTAAGTCATTTATTGTTCTCTGTCACACTCTGCTGTGTGATCACAAATGTATAATTTTTTTCTCTTTTTAAATATCAACTTTGTAGTATCATATAGAATTCATCTCTATAGAAGATATGATGTGAAGGTTAGTATATTTAA